>NW_017728915.1:24054328-24069912 GCF_001723895.1 Crocodylus porosus | reverse complement strand
CTCCCCCAGCCCCCATTCTCCACCCCTACTTACCAGCTCTGAGTCCGGCTCCAGCTCCCTGCCGCAGCCACTGGGGCTGCCCAAATCATTGAAGCTCTCCAAATCTTTTCTGAAGATTCGGAGAGTTTCGAATCAATTCGGACCTTTTAATTGGTCCCGATTCAATTCGGATTTGGAGATCCAGCCACCTGATCAGGCCGAATCTCCTCCAAGTCACCACCCGAAACTTCGTACAGCCCTAATAAGCAGTGCAACACCTCAGACATCTGCACTTGTGTCATTGAGTCCTCCCCATCCTATCTTTGGATATCTTTTCATTATGCTCTCATGTTACTTTGTTATACGTGTGTGAAGAGCTTGCCTTGCCATTTCACCCCTTCTTTCCTGTCCAGATATGGCAACGAAGTTCCTTGAACTGGGCACCTGGTCACATAAACTTTTCCCCACATTTTTTTTGCATTTTCCACAAGAGTCCTTATTTCTCAACATGCAGTCTTATTGTTCCAGTTTTTTGTGTGATGTATAGCATTGAAAAGGAACTCACTGAACCTGCTAGCACATCTCTTGTTTGGAAGGAAGTTTATTTGCAGAGCTGTTCTTTTTCCAGATCGAAACGTCAGGTCCTCTCGGACTAGTTTAGCATTCCAGCCAGGGTGACTCTTCCCTTGAGACATTCTTTTGGAATGTTAATTAGGCTGTTGCTGTCCTGGTCGAAAGCGTTAGCCAGAAGCATAATGTTAAGCAGATTTCTCCATACTACCGTATTTCTCAGTCATTCCTATGTATGTACAATAGGATTTTCCTTTTGCGAGTGATTCAGTTGAAGGCTCATGTATTTTACAAAGACAATGAAAATTCTGTTTTTAATAAATATGCATTCTTATGACATAAATTATTTGCATGTTAAATTATTTTGAGAAGTAGCAGCAGCACACTTTGGTTTGTTGAGAAGTGGATTATTTGATCTTTACGAGGAATTTCACAATTCAGTGGAAATTGTATAAATATAAAAGGGAAATCCTATCCAGCACAGTGGTCAGTCTTTAGTCTTTTCCTTTATACACATACATACCTACAATGCCTTCCTGAACACAAACAGGATCAAATTCTGAGTCTGTTTCTGCTTTGGATTTTGCCACTTTTTAATGAGATACCAGGAGATTACCTCATCCTAATAATGTAGCACTCTAAAGCATCTGTGTCACTTACAGTGTGAAGGTGCAATTTATCACCAACGTAAAGTGACCCAGTGGTTTTACCTCCAAAAATGGTATCATCTAGGGAAGAAATATTTAAGAACAGATTCAATAGTGTTAGAAAGTTAAAAGCCAATTATAAGAACTCAGCTAGCGATTTCTAACAATACACTTGCAAAATCTGCTGTTTTATGTGGATTTCTGGTGCCATAGTAGATTTAATAACCCTTTTTTTTAACAGCATTGCCAACTCTCATGATTTTATCAAAAGTTTGTGATATTAAGTATCTCATAAAGCTCCAGCAGTTCCTGGAGACAGGTTATTGCACATGAATGTCAGCATTCATTTAAAGGAGCAGATACATTTTTAGCCTTCATTGTTTATGGATAGATGCTTGAAGATATGAAGAAATCGACCATAAAGGTGCAACAAAACAAGCAGCAACCACTGCTTTGTTTTCCTTTATAAATCCCATGGTTTTCAAACAGATCTCATGACTGCTTTAGATGGCTGCATTTTTTCACCTTCCTGTCACCAGGACTTTGCCAGCTGTAACCACACAGCTATAACAAAATCCATGTTCCCACAAACCACAAGGGGATACATTTGACATATCCATGTCCATTTGGACCATATATAAAATGCAAGTCTCAGATAAACCAATGTGAGACCAAAATCAAAGTGTGTCTAATGTCATTTTGTGGCTTGGGTCAACTGCAGTATTGCAAAAGGCTCTGCTTGTCTAGGACAAGGTAAACGTTAACTTCGGAGTGGCTTTAATTCTGGTGGAAAAGATGCACGTTCTCTAAACGAGCTATTGGAATGCAGAGCCCTCCCCTCTAAAAGCAATGCATCCCACTGTTACTGTATCATGAATTATTGCTGGGTCTTGTCCTTTCATGGGTTTATCCTGGCAATCTCCTACCAACACCTTGATAGCCCAGAGAACAGCCTTTGCCTATGGCCTAATACTCTGGGCGTGGGATGTTCAATATATGAGGAACCTCCTAGGCCAGGTCCAGAAGAGCATGACTGTGTTTCCCTGGGGACAAGTAGCAGCAGCACACCTGGGTAGAGTAGGGGAGGTTGGGGCCAACAACTGTGCTGGCCCCAACAGCCTTACCTGTGGTTGCGGGGGAGCTGCAGCCACAGCACTCTTGCATCTGGGAGCCTGGCCGGCAGCCGGACGCAGCCCCAGCAGACCAGCTCCAGTTTTGGGCGGCGCGCACTGCTGTCATGTGTGCTACCATGGATGTTGTTGTTTTTTTTAAGGTGCAGAGTTTTTTTGATCCTGGAATCTCCTGGGGTCAAGCCTCTCTCTCCCCCCTTCCCCATTGCAAGGTAACAGCTTGGGGAATGCCTGCATGTGTGGCGTGTGGCGCTGCAGGCAGGTTGTCTAGACATGGCCCTAGAGTTTACAGGAGCACTCTACTTTTGCACACGTTCAAAAGTCCACAGCTGTAGGACTCCCCTCTCCTGCCTGCCTCCCTTCAGCAACCCAGGTTCAGCCACTCATTAGACTTCCTGACTTACTGTGAATCACTGCTCACCAGTTCCAACAAGCGAGCCATTCTGTACCTTCCCACCCTCGCATACTCTGTTCTGCCATCCCTGCCACACGCATCCTCACATGATCACAAGCAGACCAAAATGACTTTGTGATGCATACACTTCTACTTCAAAAGGTGTTGTTACTTCTACCTAAGGAAATCTTGCATCAGAATCGAAGCAGTGCATGTTAGCATGACTTGAAAGAGTTGGCCAGGTTTATTCAAGGTGTTATTTGTCGAATGTGAAAGTGAAAGGGCATACGTTGCTGAAAGGGAGAGAAAAGGAATTTGGCTTTGATGCCATATGGGTGGCAAGGCTTACAAAGCAAGATGGGTCTGAATGTTAATGTTTCATCAACTGCTGATACCCAGGATTTCTAGCAACTGCCATGGTAGGAAATGAAATTCAATAGCCAAGCTGAAGGTTAGCCAGCTTTGTGCTCAAGGATGCTAGTATCCAACAAACAGAAGAAAGGGTCTTGCTACAGTCTTAATCTAGGGGTTGTAGAGTCTCTACATGGAAATTTTGAAACTAAAAAGAAGGTGCATGATTGGGTCTGGAAGCCTACAGATAAGGTAGTGAAACCCCCAAACTAACAGGAGTTTCTGTCTCAGAAGTATGCCCTGATAAAAGATTCCTCTTGAACAAACTCATTTGCTTTGATTTCAATGAGAACAGGCACATACTGCATGTGAAATAAAAATACAGCAATAATCTAGCATTCACTTTCTAATTACAGTAGTGCTTTAGCTCATGTATTAATCAAAATAACATTAGCAGTACAGAGCCCATGTTGTCCTATATATTACTGATGCAGTACTATGTATACCTTTAGAATCTGTGGACACTGTACAGATGCAGCACTTATGCCATAAGGACAACAGTCTTTAGACTTCAAATACATCAGCCATTTGGGGGACTTTGTTCAAGTATAGCATATATCATGGGTTCAAATTAATTGGTTCTTGTGGCCACTGCCGCAAGACAGCTTCTGCTTGGCCACTACATAGTAGATGCAACATATATTATTTAGACTTCTATCCACTCTGTAGATGGGGCATACATTATTTAGATTCCTCTTAGGAGGACATGAAATATTCTTCATTATAAATAAATTCATCAGCCTTTTAAATACAACAGTTGAGCAGTGCAGGTGAAGGGAAGTAGTTTTGCAAACTATTTTAAATTTGTCCCATCATGCCTCCCAATGGATGTTCACCAGATACCCAAAATCTACTTCAGCAACTTCTAGAGCACATTGCTTTTCATGATTTGCATTCAATTGCAGCCTTTCATTAAACCCTAGTGAAAACACAAATACAATCCAGCAAATCCTGAAAGAGCAATGAGAAAATATGCACACCTCTTTTCCTCTAACTTGCCACAAATCTTTTATTTATTCCAGGTAATATTATTGGTTCTGGAATCTTTATTTCACCAAAAGGCGTTCTGGAACACACTGGCTCAGTGGGACTTGCTCTCATTATTTGGGTGCTTGGAGGAGGAATTTCTGGTCTTGGATCATTATGTTATGCTGAATTAGGAGTTACTATCCCTAAATCAGGAGGGGATTATTCCTATGTCACAGAGATTTTTGGTGGGTTAGCTGGGTAAGTACAGCATTTATTTACTGGTTCATCTTTTATGATGTTATCTGACAACATTGTATTATCCGTATTACATATTTAACAGAAGAAGGTTTTTGTTTTCCCTCCAGGGGTTGCTGTGATAATTAAAGAGTGTATTTATTTTACGGCATCTATAGGGTGCTTCATATAAAGTAATTCTTTATTTTCTCACAAGAAATACCTTCTTGCACCTTCTGGCTAGATCAGCTCAGTTTGAACAAAAGAAACAAGAATTCTTGCTTACCTCCACTGATTGAACAAAGCAAATTATATGAATATGCATTGCTGCATACTATGCCATATGGTATTTACTATTTTTGCTACACTATAAGGTGCAGATAGAATTGTAACCCTGGGTCTGAGCAGTCTCAACAGACCAAGTCTATCCCTATCGCAGCAAGAGGCAACATTGCGCTTTTTCTGTAATGTATTTCCAGTGTCTTGAACTTCCCACAGTGGGACAAAGTAAATCATTTAGGAGCCAAATCCTCATGATATGCTTACATAAGAATTCCACAATTTATACCGTAGATTGCACCACTATTATTTGTTTAATCAAAGTATATATTGTGAATATCCTACAGAAAGAAAAAATGCTAATTCACACTGTGGTTTCTCTCTGAACAACTGATAATAGAGTAATGTGGTAAAGGGGAAAAGAGAGAGAGGGGAGTTAATTTATATTTATCTTTACTGAATAGTTAAAAAAAAGAAAAAGAAAGAAAAATGGTCTTGGCCTGTATTCACAACTTTGCCTGGGTGCTTCTCTGCCTTCTGGGTTATATAATAATTCCCTAATTGGACTGGGTGTTGTACACGTTACTGTTTCCTATGTGAAGAATAAGTATACTAAGTGCAAACTAAGGGAACAAAAAGAATGGAGACGGCTGCTTACTTTTAAACAGAGCTGTTATTTCAGTTTAGCTAGCGATTGTGCCAGTAAGACTGAGAGCCAGGCACAATGCAAGCAGGTACTGTGAACCCTTCCCCATAGACCTCACTCATGCTTGTCAGATGTTAGACCTGCTTTGCCACTCCTCTACTGACTACATCTATGTTCAGCCAGTTGTAACAGAACAAGATGGTTTATCCTTCAGGTGTTTATCAATGGATTCAGACCACTGAAGCTTGCCTAGCAACTTGGTTCAATAATAAATATTGAACCAAGTTCAATAATAAATATTATCTCAGCTACAGATCTTGCTTCTCTAACTTCTGAGGCATCGCAAGTTCTACTTCTGGGCATTCCCTGAAACAACTCAGCCTTGAGAGACTGATAAGTTTGGTGCTTTTCTCATGATTGTACTGCATCAGGTCTAACTGGTCCTCCCCTCCATTTCACCTGAATAGGTCAGTGTATGGTTTATGGTGTAGTCATCAACATGATGGCACCTACATCTTTCTTTGGATAACAGGCTGAGCGCTCCATTATTCCAATGTGAGAATGAGTCCAAGTAAAAAAATTAAAAGCACAAGCTTTAACAGAATTTATTTTAAATTCTTCCAGTTAGCCCCATGTATGAGGCCTCATCTTTATTAGGGGAAGAAGACAGACTTCTTAATTTAAACTCAAGTTACTCAACCTAAAGGAAAATCCTAGCGAAGATGGGGTAGTGTGTTGTTTTTACATGAGTTAGTAGGTCAGATTAAAGATAGAGGAGGACCTGGGTCCATTGTAATCTCAACTCACGTAACAGCAACAGAGTGCCTTTACTAGGATTTTGCCTGGATATAATTAATTGGAGTTAAGATTGCACCTTTTAACCTAATGTAGGCACCACCTAAAAGATTAGGATTCCACATCCCAAAATTGATGAGTCCAGGGTTTTCCTTGGAAATACGTGATGCCTAAACTGCAGTCACTTGCTTTCACATTACCCTGGCTTTCCCTAGATAGCTTTGCTGCTACCAAAGGCATGGTTTCATAACCATGATTTATTCCTTGAAATGGGCACTGCAGTCCACAGAGAGAAATAGCATAAGATACTGAAGGCAGTGCCACCTGCTATGATAGGAATGCCTCATATAAAGGAACCCAGGAAGTCAGTGCTCACCATCACATGCAATTTCACAAAAATCAGTGAATTTTGTCTTCTGGAATATGGTAGAACAAGGCTAATTAAAATCACAGGTAATTAAATTTCAATTTTGTTTCTAATACAAGTCCTACTTACTTCCTCCTTTCTGCTATGTTTTCTCAGAGAATCTTTGTAACAAGTCACCAAGAGGTGTCAAGCACAATGGTTATAAAAATGTCTTTCTGTTTATTGATTACCCTGAACGGGCTTCGCCTGGAACAGAACAACTATGCCAGTTTCCAATGTAGAGAACTCTGTCTTCCATGACAGCAATTTTCTTCTTCAGGTTTGCATTGCCCAGGCAGCATCAAAAACAGTATAACCTTGTCCTCTGAAGAAAAATAATGCTCCAGTTCTTTATTTCCAAAATGAATCAGTCTTTGTCTCGAGAGAACAAAGCAGTGCCACATATATATGACAAAAGGTTGTTATAGCTGAGGAACCTTCAGACATCTTTCTTGGTATCTGTTAATTTAAAAAGAAAGCTTTTATCAGCAGAAAGGGATCAGGTTTGTTTTGGTTTTGGGGTTTTTTTTTGGGGGGGGGGGAAGGGATGTTCCTGAGATAATTTCCTTTAAATAGTTGCATGGTAGGAAATGAAGCATACCATTCTGTCTCTCAACTAAGCAAGTACCTACAGAGTGTAACTTTTAGGAAAGCTCACAAAATTTTCACAAAAAAAAAAACCCCCCAAAAAAAAACGAAATATGCATTCTGTGAAAGTTTAGTTTCTCCTCTGAACGTAAATCCTTGACCGCCTGCCAAATTATGTCCTAAGACTTTTATCCTATGGCAAACCTCAAGTTTTCAGTTTCTTGCAGATGAAGATCTTTATCTCATGCAGAGACATGTACCATGACTACCTCGACACTTTCCTCCTCTTTTCTTTGCAGTCTTCTCTCTCTTTTTCCTTTAAGGTCCTACCTTCTTTTATTCATTTCCTGTGCTTATGCATGAGGCAAAAAATTATCAGATGACTAACATATTAATTATTTGTATTCTAAACAATAGCTCCTAAGTCTGTGGACTGACTGAATGCTAAATAAAAAGTTAAAACAAATAAAAGGTGGGACCAGATATTCAGGTCTCCGGATGCCCGTATGAGAGGCAAGCTATAAGAACCTGCATATAATACCAAAAAAGAACAGGGACAGTACAACTTACTAAAGGAATAAAATGTTTTAGTTTTGGGAACTGAAGTTGTGCTTCTTGTTTCTCACTCCGGCTTAATTAAATTAAAATAAATTGAAGGACTATTAATGAACAAAAACTGAAGGAATATTAATACATATTTAAAATATAATGTCTGTCCTAGTGTTGGACTTATGAACTTTCCCCATCTTCACTCTGTTAGTCAGTCAATGACAGCCACCCATCATCATGTCTAGCAGCTGAGCAGCCTTTTAAAGACAAGACAGAAACTGAATTGAGAGATAAAATGATAATACTTTCTCTTCCTGTGAAGCTTTCTACCTAAATTTCCCAAAATACTTTTCAAACAAAAGCTGAAAGCCCCATGGAGGGGAGGGGAATTTTATAGGCATTTCGCAAATGGACAAACTGAACCCGACTTGTTAAGTGACCTTTCCATAACCACACCCACAGCAGATCTCCAAGTGGATAAATCCTGTAGCTTTACTAAAGAACCAAACGCCTGATTTCAGGCCATGAGTGGAGAACCCAAGCACTGGTTCTCATTTTCCCAGTCCTGATTACCAGGCTGCATTTGCTAATTGATGCTCAAGAGACAGCCACTCTTAATAAAATTATTTAACCTGGGAGAAATGTTTAAGGAGTAGGGGGAGATTTTTAGACACATTCAGGTGAGTTAGGTAGCTCATGGCCACTGACTTTTCATTGGAGTGAGGCACGTAACTGCCTGTGATGCTTTTCAGAATCTTCCCACGCTGTGTGGAGTACTTCAAACTGCTCAGACTTGGCCTAACTCTGCTCCCACTGAAATCATGATCTAAATTTCCATGAGGATGCAAACAGAAGCGAGGACATGAAAATCAGTACAATATCTTATACAGTTAAACCAAGACTTACAGCCTACTGTACTTTAAACCAACTTTCAAAGCAGTATTCCATGCTGCTCCATATCCAGTCCACTAGAAAAATTAATTTATCCCAGGGAACAAGACAGGTGCATACAAAAAATACTTGAAAGCCAACTGCTCAGAGCAACAGCAGGATAACTGAGGCCTTACAAGTTATTACCATTGGGTGCCTATACATGTGGTCGGAGTGGGGGACACTTTAATTGGAGCAGTTCCTGGAGAGCTGTTCTAATTAAAGCACTGCAGCGTCACGTGCATCAAGCCCCCACGCACTAAAAAATGGCTGTGGGATGCTTTGACTAAAAGCTCATTCAACAAGCTTTAGTTAAAAGTGCCTCAGGAGCTATTTTTAAATCCACAGGCTTATACATGTTATGCTGCAGCAACGCTAAAGCGTTCTAATTAGAATGTGTCATAGCGCATGTATAGGCACATTACGTCCTATACAGTTGTCTGTGCTTTAAAAGGGCAGGCTGATCCATAGAGATAAGTGATGTAGCAGGAAAATTGGAAGAAAGGCATCATTATTAAATATAATGACTATGTTCCAGTACACACCAGGGCTCTGGGATTCATGACCTAACAGTGTGGACCCAACTTGTGCCCCTGGCTGACCCATTGAAGGAGGCCTCCCCTGAAGCCTGGACTTATTTGCCCAGGTCCAGTCACCACACCACAAAGCCCATGAAAATTCATATTCCACCCAGGAGAACACACAAACACTAACAGACTCTCCCTATTGCCTGAAGAAGGGCGTTTGTGTCCAAAAGCTTGCAAATAACATTTTTTCAACTATTTAGTCAGTCTAATAAAATATATCACATTACCCAAAGAACCTTGTCTGCTCTGCCCTGAGACCAACATAGCTACCACCAACAACCCTATGAAAATTCAGTGTATAGTCATAAATGTAAAGATACGTTAGTCCCATGTACAGAACTGTTGGAATGCTGCAGTTAGTAAAAAAGTAAATGGAAAGTAATTGTTTTTTTTCCTCTCTCCAACCACCAATGCCAGTTTTGACTCTGAATTTTTTGCCTTTCAAACATCTTGTTGGTTTCAACAGTCCTGCTATAACATTCATTACCTTTTTCACATGTTTCCTGTTTAATAACATTTAAAAGAAATTCCTAAAGAAGTAGAGAGTAGACTAAAATAAAGATGACAGTGGCTAGTCAGAAAATCAAAAGGAGTAGGGATAAAAGGGAAACTGCCCCAAAGGAAGCTAAGCTGACTTTGTACAGGAAATTAAAACAAATAGTGATTGCCATATAAATAAAAAGAGAACAAGGAAAAAAAAGTAGTGGTGGAGCACAGAGGAGGAGAAGGCAGAGTTTATTAATAGCCTAAATATGACCTAAAATACCAATGAACATTTTGTTTTAGCTATCAATATAGATTGTAGCGTAGGACATGGGAACAAAGGCAGGGTTACTAAAACAGAAGAAGTGGAGATAGATATTTCCACATCTGAGGTGGAAGCAGGCTCAAAGAGATTAATGCACACAATGCACAAATCAGTGGCTCTAATTCAGGGATACTGAAAAAACAGGCACACTAAATTGAACATGCACAAGGATCTTTAATAAATTGAACAAATTGGGGGCAATACTGAATGGCTAGAGAATAACCTGTGTTAAGAAAGGGAAAAAATGGCCCAGGCAACTGCAGGCCCATTAGCCTGACCTCAGTAGTCTGCTGTGTGTCAAGAAAGTGGCAGCTACAGGAAAGAGTGCAGACAGGAGGATGGGAGCAGCTTCCTTTGCACTAGTTTCCTATGCACTGGTCTTTATAGTAGTGCTGACCTTGTGTCAACACTGGCGTGAAGGAGGATGAGAAAGGAAGATGGAGCTGTGCTACTAGGATATGCTTCTTTGCTATAGTGAATTGTCAAGGTAACAGAAGAGTCTCTAAAGCCAAGTTAGGGAGAAATCAGGGTAGGGTGGCACCTTAGGTAGGTACAGACATTATACTTATCGTGCAGTAAGTGCACAGCGAGTACTGTACAGCTGTAACAGAAGAGACATTCATGACATATAAAGAACTTTAAAAATGGCATATCCCACTCTAAGTTAACCCTGTTGGATGTGGTATCAGGCTAAAGCATGGTAGGTTAGAGCACCTTATCAAACATCTGTACCAGATCCCATCGCGAGTCAAGGCGCGTTCCCCCAGCATCCCCGGGCCCCTCTCAAGGTGCTGTGCTCACCTCAGCTGGTGCTGGTATGCTCCAGGTGAGCACCAGTCCAGCCCAGCCCTGGCCCTGGGCTCTCACGGAGAGGAGACAGAACAAGCTCCGTCTCTTCCCTGCATGGCTGGGCAGGGGGTGGAGGAATGGAGCCCCCATGCCGTGTGCTCTCCCGCCCCAGCTTGCTGACTTGGGTCTTGGAGAGGGCCAGGCCCGGCCCGCATGGCAGGAGGGCTCCATTCCCCAACCTGCCTGCCCCTAGCTCTCAGTGCAGCAAAAAGCTGTATGTGGCTCCAAGCTGCAGCCTTCAGGAGGCTGGGGCAGGTGGGGAGGGGGTGGAAAATGGAGCCCCCTGCCATGTGCCCCCACCCCAGCTTGCTGGCTTGGGTCTGTGTGGAGGGCCAGGCCAGGCCTGTGCAGCAGGAAGGCTCCGTTCATCCCCCAGCCTGCCTCAGCCCCCTGACTGCTGCAGCTTGGAGCCACATGTGGCTTTTCACAGCGCCAGGAACTAGGGGCAGGTGAGCCAACAAGCTGGGCGGGGGGGGGGATACTGGCAGCAGGGGGCTTTATTCCTCACCTGCCAGCCCCTCGTTCCTCGCACAGCAAAAAGCCATGTGTGGCTCCAAGCTGCAGCTGTCAGGAGGGTGGGGTGGGCAAGGGGGAGGAACGGAGCCCCTGCTGCGCTTACCTGGCCCAGGCCCCCCAGGACCCAAGTCAGCAAGCTCAAGGGAGCCCGCATGGCAGGAGGGCTCCATTACCCTCCCCCCCCCAGCTACCAGTGCTGATAGCAGTGGCACGTCGTGCTGGCCAGTCATGGGCGGCCAGCTGCTCTGCTGGGTTTGGCATTCCCCAGCCTGCGGCCTGAGCCAGTGCAGGAAGGCACCGAGTCCCACCCGCCCCAGACAGCGAACGTCTTCTGTTCGCTCACGACCTAATTTAAAGCGATACTTAGAGCACTGCTGCCTTAGACTTGAATGTCTGTACTTAGCCTCAGAGAGGCAGAAGTTTTCATAGGTGACAGCCTACTTCATCAAATGCTATAAAAGACCACGTGAATTGGGATATGTCACACTTATATGCCTTACAGATATATTTATGGGCTTGATAGCTGAAATGTTCAGTGTCTTAAGAGCACTAAATTTCTATTCACTTGAACGGAAACTGATTCTGTGTCCCACAGGCAGTTTTTAAAATCCTGTCATCCTTCCCTTTAGTGATCATACAGAAGCACAGTGCAAAAATATCCTTTTGCATATGAAGTTGGGATAGCTTGGCCTTTTATTGTGTTTTTGCATGCTGAACATTTTCCAGCAGAGATATTTTTCAACATTTTCCAGCAGAGATATTTTTCTCTCTCTTTTTTGAGGTAAAAACCAACAACAAGAAGGCATTGCACCAAGTTCTGACATTCTGCCAAATAGCACTTATTTTTCCTTTGTTTTCAATCTAAAACCATCTCTTTTTAAGTAGTATTTATATGCGATCAAGCAGATTACAGGATATTGGTCACACCCTGTTCTGCTGAACAGTGTAACCGAGTGCTGTGCATTTGCATACATATGGATTTTCAATTTATGCAGGTCATAAAAAGGGTATTACCCAAAATAGTAAATAATAGGCTTCATACACATCCCGAAGGCAGTCTGGATGAACAGTGTAACTAAAGCTTCTGTTTTCCACTGCAGCTGATGATTGACCATATCAAGTAGTTAATATAAATCCATAAATACTACATTCATTGGAGACCTAGTCCAAAGCTTTAACAAATGTCACTTGCACCTGTGCATTAAGTGTGCCGTAAATGAATTGTAAATGTGGAATCGTTTCATTTGTAACAAAACATCAAGTTTGAAGTGGCAATAATTCTTCCAACAATTAAGATAAAGATAGTTAAACTGTCCATATAGGACAATCACTACTATAGTTTTTATACTAACATATCTCTATCACATGCAAAATATGCACAAGTCTAATACAGATGCGTTCTCTAGTTTCGTGGGCTGCAGACTTAAATGTTAAATCAGCTTCAGTTCCAATAGAGTTATTTTATCTCTGATGCATTGTTTTATATGGAGATATAAAATATGTTAGGACTAAAAAAAGTTTTTGTTTAAACTTGTTTCACCTGTAGAATAGCCATGAAGGGGCTTATTTTGCCCTGGATCCTTCTCTACATATTTAATAATTGTTTTATTTAACCAATGAATATCTCACAAGCCAAATATAAAGAGAGAACATTCCTGAGCCAATACATTTTTAATGTCTTTCCAAAATTTAGATGAGAAGAATTAGTCTCATCTTGTGCTGTTGCCAGGTCCCTCCCTATTTCAGATCCATAACCAATTATGTGTTTATCAAGAGGCCTGGGACCTACAAGTCAATTAGGTCCCAATCCTGATTAATGCCAAATGTTAGAGGTACTCAACCTTCTCTTCACTATACAAAATGAAAAAAACCAAAACAGTATGACCCATGATTGTGCACAATAAACATTCCTGAACCCTCCTTAAAAGGAAGATCTGACCCTCCTACTCACTCTATAAATAAAGAAAAACCTTTGATTTGCTAAGTGTCCATTCAGAAAATGGGACTTTCTGGACAGTGACCATGTAAGCACTTACATCATACTTCCCATCGTTAAAGTATTAACAGATTCTCCCTCAGAGTAACCCTCTGGGAAGGTGTCTCAGAGATGGAAGAAATGAACAGTAGTGAGGTTGTAGTATCTCCTAGGCCTCCCAGTCACAGAAAGACACGAGTTTAAAACTCAAGAATTCCTGACCAGGGCTGGGTTGAAGTTGCTTCACCAAAGAAGTTTGAAGTGTCCGTATTTGCTTCTATTGCGTTGTTCAACAGCACACACCTTTTTACCATAGAAAAGTCAAACGACTGCCTGTACTTGGTAGACACGTTCAAGGCCTCAGGGCAGAAGAAACATGTCCCTGCACCTCCCACATCCCAGGGAAGTGGCCTAACCACAGGGGTTACCTTACCCAAGAGGCAAGGCTCTTGCTGGTTGCAGCCAAAAGTTCTATCCTGGATTCCATAAACCATATAATAAAATGTATAATAAAAATGATAATATTCTGCTAAATAACTAAATAAATAAATAAATAAATAAATAAACAAACCAAACTGGCCTTATCTAATGAGCAAACATTTTGGCGAAGACCTTCTACCAGTCTATGCCTTATAACCAGACTTATGCCCAATAGGCCGTGTCCACACGAGTACGTACAGTTGTTTTTGCAGGGACAAGAAGCAGCAGCATACTTTGTAGCACTGCTGCCTGTGCCTGGGGAACTCCTGTGCCACATGCCCTTTGGTGCATAGCAGGTTACCCCCAGTGGGATAAGGGAGGCCGAGGCCAGCACAGTCACTAGCCCCAGCCTCCCCTAACCCACCCTGGGTAACTAGGACCCCCGGCAGTCTTACCTGAGGGCCATGGGGAGCTGCAGCCACAGCACTCCTACAGCCGGGAGCTGGAGAATGGCTCTGGCTGGCTAGGCTCTGGTTTTGGGTGGCACATGCTGCCACCACATACACTGCCCCACTTTAAGAAGTGGGGTTTTTTTGATCCTTGGATCTCCCAAGGTCAAAAAACCAAACCCATACTGCAAGGTAGTAGTGTGGGGAATGCCTGCATGTGCACGCTTGTCTGGACATGGCCACGAAGAATAGGTTTGGAACGGCATTCTTAAAATAGGCTGCAGCTAGGCAAAAGTAGTTCCAGTGTTCAGGCCTCTATCCATAAGCAAAAATCCTTGGGTGATGCCCCCATTTACACCCAACTTCCTTCATCAGTGATGAGAAGTTTTACGTTAAACTAAATCTTTTTTCCAAATATCTGATTCCTTCTTAGCTTAGTGACAAGAGTGGATTTAACTTCTCAGGTTCTCCCAGGGTAACGAATTACAAAGCAATTCTGAAAGCTTATCAGCTACAGTTCCAGCTTTTGCTTTCCTGACTATCTCAGATAAATGACTGCAGAGAGTGATTTGCAAGAGTGATTTCCGCCTCTCCATTCAAACAGCTGGGCCAATTAACTGAGCACAGAGTACAAGATCTCTTTTTTATTTTAAAACAGAATTATTTGGATTTCCAACATGGGTTAAAATTCCTTTGTAAGATATTTTCATGTTGAGAACTGCCAAAAAATAAAAAAGTATATATTTAAGCCACTGCCTTGCAGCCTAATTTGTTGTGTGGTATTCTGCAAACAGTGATGACAGTTGAGACATAACAACATCCATAGGAGATGTTACTGTGTTACTTAATTTGCAATGGTTCTTTATCTGCTAGGTAAATCATACTGGCTCCATCCATTTGATTTCAGCCTTGCTACATGAAGAATATAACCAACAACTTTTAGTATAATAATAATAATAATAATAATAGATTCAGGGTGCTGGATAATCAATTATGCATTAATTCCTGCCAGTCTTAATTCAAATTTGAACTTTTCACAAATATTAATTGAGGCTCATGTGAGTAGCATTAATCTCCCTTTTTCAAAATCAGGGTTTAAAACTCACTTGAGAATACCACTAAAATTAAGGTTAAAACATGCCTAAATTTTTAATTGTGCTATCCTGTCATCATCTGAACTCAATTATGAACCCCCTGTTTGATGATTTAACTCCATAATCCTCAGCCAACATTCTGCATTTAAAATAATTGGTATTATCAACCCTGCATGTATTTCAGTCCAATGCAAAACAAACTGACCGTCAGTTCTGTCTACTGAATTATTCACATTTCCATCAAATTGCATGGTATTAAATATCAAGCTCAATGTACTTAATATTACAATATACCGGTGAGTGCCAATTTCAGCTGAGATAGGATTTGACCCAGAGAGTCGTGGTGGATGGGTCGGTTT
>NW_017728915.1:24014297-24053840 GCF_001723895.1 Crocodylus porosus | reverse complement strand
GAAGGATGCGGATAATCTGGAGAGGGTCCAGAGAAGGGCCACTCGTATGGTTAAGGGCCTGCAGGCCAAGCCCTACGACGAGAGACTAGAGAAACTGGACCTTTTCAGCCTCCGCAAGAGAAGGTTGAGAGGCGACCTGGTGGCTGCCTATAAGTTCCTGGGGGTCTTCAAGCGAAGGTTAGATGTGTATCTAGCTGGGGTAATGTAGGCCCAGCACTCTTTCCTGCTTATGCAGGGGGTCGGACTCCGTGATCTATTGAGGTCCCTTCCGACCCTAGCATCTATGAATCTATGAATCTATGAAAATCTGCCTTTAAAAACAATTTCTTCCACTTAGCAGAAGCATTTTCACCTGAACACCCTTGTTAGGGATCTTTTCCTCCATTAGCAATTGCATATGAAGGAGACAAAACACTTATGTGAAAAATCCTGGAGTTCTGCCCACAGAAACACCAGCCCTTGCATGCACAGGTGACTGCACCAGCATGAGAAGACCAGTGTTCACGTAACCAAAATATGCATATAGAGGCAATTTGTTTGGAGGAGAAAGAGGCGTTTTCATTTAGTCTGAGCTCCAGCAGGAAAGTGATCATGTGACTCAGCACTGTGAAATTTCCAGCATAGGCCACACGATTATTTCCATAAATCTTACTTTTAAAAAAAAATTTTTAGCCCTCAGATGTGAGGCCTAAAAAAACAAAAACAAAAAAAATTTTATAATCCTCCCCCTTAGAGATCCCAAATAATTTAAATTGTACTCTGAAATGACTAAGGACTAAATTAAATTCAAGCTCCAAAGCCAGTGAATAACGGCATGGATAGCGCACAGGGCCACAGGATGCCAACTGATAAGTACCGGTAAAAGTCCGTTTGAGTCTAGCACAGTAGGCTTGGGCTCCACAACTGGCTTTCAATTGCAAATGCTCCACAAGTTATTAAAAATTAATAAAAGAACTTGGGTGAAGTAATTACATCAGTGAAAACTGTATGAAATGGAAAGAAAGAGCCAGTTGGTGCAGACAGAAAAATGCAGTCCCCCCACTTCCTTTCCCCTGGTCTGCTTCCCCCCACTCTCTTAAAACTGACATTTGGGGATGTAACTAGTTCCCTCCTTTTGCCAGCTGATTTACTTAAGGATATAGTGGTGTGTAAGTAAGAAGAGGTGCAAACACCTACCGCATTTCTCTAGAGCAACCAGGGGAAAAACAACAAAATAGGACTGGAGAACACTTACCACCTGCTGGGGCAGGGAGATGTGCAGCACCCAACAATCAGTTGCAAAATGACTGCTTTAGGGCAGCAGCTGCAAGACTCTGCCAAATTTAAAGGGCCAACCACAGAACAGCATGCTGGGAAAGAAGGTTGTATAGGAGAGCAACCATGCACTGGGAAGCTTATGTGTAGACTACAAAATAAAATACCTGAGAAAATATTGCTGGCAAAGGAGTGTATGTTTTGTGCACCCTATCCCTCTATACCACAAAAGGCTTTTCAGCTGCTTGCACCACGTAGATGCCATTTTGGAGATCTAAAAATCATTGCAATTTACATTAAGAAAAGTGTCTCTTTCTTAATGTAAGAATCATAAAACAGGTAGCAAGTCCTGGCAGCTAAGAATTGGGGCTGCTTGTCAGGAATGCAGCTGTGAGGTGTGGAAGTTCTCTTCCTACTAGATAGAGGAGAAATATCTTAGGCAGAGAGAAACAGAAGACAAATAATACTTTTCTTTGAACGGTGCCTTTCCTCCAAGGATCTTGGACCATTTTGCAAAGGTTAACTTAAAACTCTCTGTCTCCATCATGGAGAGAGAAAATGAAGAATGTTAATACCTCCATTTTTGTAAGGGTCCGCTACTTTAGTGATGACTGAAACAGTTGCCCCAAAGTCAATAGAAGCAGTTTTCCATGTACTCAAATATTTTAGTGTTAGATGTCTCCGGCTGGGTACCCAAAAAACCAGAAGCACTCCTAACTAAAGGACAAAGCCAAGAATATGGCTTTACCCATCTGAACTATATAGTTCTTATCCCTCAACTTTCACACCTCTACTCAAACCATTTATCAAGTGGGTAGTTTTCTCCTCAGTAACATTTTTTAAATGAGCGGCACCTCATTTGAAAAAGAAATGCATGCATTACAGTGATTGCCTCCTTACAGAGGGGTTGAGCACTGGGAGCTGGGGATCATTCAGACAAGCCTCAGCCTGCATTTATCAACTTAGCTTATTTCCTCACACCTTGAAACACCTTTCAAAGGATCTGGTGGCACTCAAGACAACTGTAACTTAAACCTGAAGCCCAGTTTAAGTTGTAGTAGCATATAATGGGAAAACACAACTTTTTCCAGTCCAAGCACAGTATTTAATTAATTGATGATGCTGTCAGTGTGACATGCAAAGCAAAGTCAATATGCTGAGTGTACCTCTGCTCTCACATTTAAGCTGTGTTTCAAATGACAATATTTCTAGTTAAAAAAAAATGGATTGAGTGGCAAAAATAATAGGGAGGGAGACTGATTGTTTTGATGGGAGCCAACTACTCAGATCAGAAGCGCCTATAAATGAGTTACCAAATTGCTTTAGAGTCAAACAGCTTTACTGATGGCTAGCCTTAATTGTAGCACCTTTGTGTTTCCCATTTCCAGGTTTTTGCTGCTATGGAGTGCAGTGCTTATCATGTACCCAACCAGCCTGGCTGTGATTGCATTGACATTTTCCAATTATGTTCTGCAACCTGTATTCCCTAATTGTATCCCACCTTATAATGCCTCCAGGGTTCTCTCCATGGTGTGTCTATGTGAGTATTTGCTAATGTTCTTCATGCTAATATGATTGTCTTACGTTTACATCAAAGAAACACCCTCTTTGGGGCCAATCATCCCCCATTCTCAGTGGTTCCTGAATGTCCCTTTGCAACACAACCAATGCAGCTCCACTGTAGCGGCTGAATGTGGTGGGGGAGTTTCCACATCTCAAGCCAGCCCTTTACACAGCAGCATTCAGGGGACAGGCAACAGGATTCCTAGCTGGCCATAGCTTATGGCAGGAGTGGGCAAAATGCAGCCCAGGGACCGGAGAATGGCCTGGTGGGCCACATATCTGGCCCACGGGGCCCCTAAAAAATTTAGAAAATTAATATTATTCTGCCCTGAGCTGCCTGTCATGCAGCCCTTGATGGCTTGCCAAAACTCAGTAAGCAGCCCTCTGCCCAAAATAATTGCCTGCCTCTGGCTTATGGGGAAGGATTTCAGCCACTTCTCCTTTGTCCACCCATCTGAACCAGCCACTTGGTTCAGGGGAAAAAAAAATCATTGTTTCTGAACTATACTCATACAGCCAGTAGGTACTGGGACTCGATATGGATGACTAATAATTTTTTAAGGCACTCAAGAATGGGGTTAAGTCTTTGCATAATACTAAATGTGAATGTGTAGAAGATATTAAATGCTACCAGTTCTTAATGAGTCACTAAAAGTCCAAAGAAAACTTACCCAGACTGAAAAGGGATGACTCCTGAACCTACAAAGTCTTTCTGGACAACTGGCCTTATGGACAGGTCTGGGAGACCTGCTGGCACGCTCCTCTCTGAAGTTGGTAGCTTCCCCCTTATAAGCCCAGGCTAGAATTCCAGGGTAGCGGGAAACTAGTAGTCTGTCTGTGTCTTTTAGCATGTTTTCAATGTACGTTCTTAAACGTGTTGTTTTGTTCCACTAAATAAAGTCTTCTGCTCTCTAGTACTCCTGACCTGGGTGAATAGCTCCAGTGTTCGATGGGCAACTCGCATCCAAGATATATTTACAGCGGGAAAACTGCTAGCCTTGGCCCTTATCATTGTTGTGGGCTTCATACAGATCTTCAAAGGTACTCACAGAGCCTAAACACTGGTACAGTACTACTGTTGAAATTAAATTCTCCTAGGAAAGCCTGTTGTACGAAACCTACTCTTTTCTAATTATAAACAGGCACGGAAAAATTCTGAGGGTGGAAACAGACACCATATGCCGTCTCATTTGTGCCGCCTTAAAAATTTTTAAGGCAGCACAAATGCTGAGCATATAGATTTCCATACCCTTTGTTGTTCCACATGATAGGAAAATCAGTGCTGCAACAAAAGGTAGTAATAGAATCCGCTGCTTTCTTATGACAGACCTCTATTACCTTGTGGTGCTTTCCCCACTGCCATAGCCCTGTGCTGTGGGTCTGGGAGTAGGGAGAAGTGCTTCCCTGCTCAGCCAGCCCTGTGCCACTGGCTAGGGGAAAGCCTTGCTTTTCCCACAGCTCCAGACCTGTGGGCCTAGAACAGCAGGGAAAGCAAGGTTGCCCCCCACCCAGCAAGCCCTGTGGAGCTAGCTGAGTAGGGAAGCACTTTTCTCCACTGCCCCAAACCCACGGCGCAGGTCTAGGGCAGCAGGGAATGTGGGCAGATTACACTGCCCCTTGTCCCATGCTGTCAAGGGCAGGATAAGTGGAAATGTGTATTTCACCCAGTGAAGCAGATGTCATGGCACAACTGATCCACTCCATTGAGTGACATCTGTTTCTAGCCTGAATTATTTTGCTTCCATTGCTGACAATGTGCTCACCCAACAACTTGGATTTTAAATAAATTGTTGTTGTTGAATGCTGTCTCGTGGCAGGTTTCAGGCTGGGCCAAATGGCACTCAGCTGTGCAAGACATAAAAAGTGCCACTGGGCAAGGTTGACACAAATATATGACTAAACTGAAAATAATTAAAAAATATTAATTAGCCATTGAAACTACAGGATTTCTTCTAAATGCTGGTACGATCGAGAGTGAAGTATGCTCTATAACACCGCACAGTATTGTCAGGCAGGCAACAGCAAAGGGAAATAAGACAGAGCATCTTGAACAAGTTACTCCCCAAAGAAATAACTGGTTTTAAAAATATAATGCACTGAACTAACATATTGAAAAATATCCCACTTGATAGAGTTACATTTTATCAACTACATGCTCCTCTCCAGTTTTCAACTGCTTTAGATGCATGCTATATGCAGTGATACCAAAGCCCCACATCAACACATTACTTAAGCGCTTGCCTGGCTCTAAGCACATGATTAGTCTAAATGTCTGCAGTACTCACATGCTTAAAAATAGTAGGAGTTTAAAGACCTGATTCAGCGACATAATGAAAAGCACAGGACACAAGGCCCAATGTAGTGTATATTACAACTCACATGGAGAACAGAGAAATACACCATTTGCAGCAAACCAGGAAGAGTAGTTAGAAATTAACACATGATTATAAGAGGGCATGACTTTCTGGGCAGTAGAAGTTCAATGGCCTTAAAGCCTCTGCCTCCCCCAAATAGGGTTTCCTGGGTTGCATGAACACTTGCTCCATTCAGAGAGAAAAGCTTAAGGTACCAGGTGTTTCAACTAGTCACAGTTCCTTTGAAGTCAATGGGGATGATGCCAGCTGGGCATATCTACACAAGATGTTTACTGTGGAGTAGACTAATTAACTGCACATTAAACATCTCAGTGCCTACACATGTATGGCTTTTAGGCTGAAGTAAACTAAGACACTCTGCAGCAGGGTACTACTTGTAAATACAAGTACTATCCTGTTTTGGAGGGTTTTTTTACTCCTCAACAGCACACATGTAGATGGCTACCTGGGGTACGAGCATGCTTCAGTGAGGGGCTGCCTGCCAGCTAGCCCTACACTGAAGTACCCTCGTGCCCCAGCCAGCCCCTCTGCGGCATGTTGAGTCGGATAGTGATCTAGAAGGTGGTTTTCCCAGGGGAAACACCATGCATCTGGGTCCATTTCCTTAAGAGCCTGGGAGATAACTGTTCTTCTGGCATAGTTCAGTACCCACTGAGGTGTTGGGGCTTAAAGCTCACTTTATGGAAATGGGAGGCTCTTCCCTAGCTTGCTCCTACACCCATACGGCTGAGGGCAGGTGAAAAACTTGGGGCATCCAAACCCCAAGCCTCCAGGCTTGAGCCTGCATGTAGGATGCCTACCAAAAGACATTGGAAATATCTGAAGCCCCTGGTGGGTGTGGAGGATGTTTGGTAGTTGTAAGGCCACTTATGGTTCTGGAATGACTCATGGATTTGGACTTCATTTGGCCGATTTGGCTTGGAACATGAAACATTTCTTTTAGGAAAAAAAATGTTGAGTCGGGCAGGTTGGCCCCTAGGGCCCCTGCTAGCCAGGGCTGCTCCAACTCAACTCAACATGCTGTTGGCTCAGGTACACATTCAAACAGTGCACCTGGGAGTAATAAACTCCAGGGTGTATTGCTTCTCATTAATTGCATGTGTAGATACGCCCATTGTGTGGCAACAATGTCAGTGCAACTGCGGCTACTCAGACTAGCCAATGATATTTCCCCAGGACAGTTTTCTGTGAGAATATAAAGGAAGCACTGAAAGTGTGATGTTAATGCTTACTACTTTCTTTTTCTTTTCTTTTTTTATTAATTAATCCAATTTATCAGATAACAGATTTGACATTTAAGGATAAATCCAATCCCCTAAAATATACATAAGGCAGACAGTTATCTTTCATCAGCAGTGCCCCCTTAGCCCATCAGCAGCCACAAAAGTCTTGTGTTTTTTTAAATCCCCGACAGTTCCTTTATGTTTCCCTCTGGTATGCTTTTGTGTTTCTTCAGCTCTTTATAATAATTCACCTCCCTCTTTTTCCCCACTAACTGCTTTTCAGAGTACAGGGAAGCATAATCTAAGACAGTGGTTCTCAGTCTTTTTAGAATCAGGGCACTCTCCCCCACTGTTTTGATTTTGGCTGTATCCCCAGTTGAGGACCAGCATATCTCAATTGTTCTCAACTGGGTACTGCTGCTGACACCCCGCCAGCAAAGAGTGCCCCACATACCTGGCACACAGCCAGAGCAGGAAGAGCTGTGGCCTGCATGCATGCTCCTGCCTGCTTTAGGCTTATCAGAGAACTTTAATGAGGCAGGAGAGCACAGCTGTCCCACCGCCTATCCCAGAAACAGAGCTGTGGGGTAGGTGGAACGGCCTTGCACTCCTCCATTTCTGGGAGAAACAAGACCAGGAAGGGCTGCCATACAAGCTGCTTTTGGTTAGTCAGAAAACTAATGAGGTAGGAGAGGACTTGTATGCTGCTGCCCTTCCCAGCCCAGCTGTGCATTAGATGAATAAGGCATTTTTACCTGGTGGTGGTGGTGGTGGCACCCATGCCACAGCATCCCTGATGGGGGTCTCAAGGCTAGTTGAGAACCACTATTCTAAGATTTGTATTAGCAACATATAGGCAAGAAGGATGTTTGCTATTCTTTGAAAAGACTTTTCTTCTATCCTGGTGTCCCTGGTAGGTGGTGCTCCTGTATTTTAGTTCTGGTTTAATGTTTTGCTTATGTTTTATCTGTAGGAAACTATGAAGAACTGACACCAACCAATGCATTCACTTTTCGGATGACTCCATCTGTGGGGCATTTAGCATTAGCTTTTCTTCAAGGGTCATTTGCATTCAGTGGGTGGAACTTCTTGAATTATGTAACAGAAGAATTAGTTGATCCCCGCAGGCAAGTATTTAGTTCCTTCCTACCACTTGCTTTGAAGTACTAAGAATCTGGGATCAATCTATTGGTACCATTCACAGAGTAAGCTGCAGCAGGACTGTCTATATGTAAGCTTCAGACTCAAGGAATAAAGGTATCAAGGAGATTGGCATAAGGTTTGCTGCAGACCACAATGTCTGCTAAACCTGGAAGAGAGTCAGTTTCATCATCATGAAGTCACAGTTCAAATGCCTGAGGTGCAAAAGTAGAATGACAAATAAAGGTGGCAGCTTTTGGATCTTTAGTTAGCTCTGGATGTTCTGAGCAATGAAATGTGCATGTACATCAAGTTATGCATAGTCATAAGTCTTTGAAGGATTGAGGGAGTTAAGAAGCCAGATATGGGGCTGTCTCAAGCAACCAACATTTTCACAAAGCTCCAGGATTTCCAAGTGAATCGTGACAAATTTGGACCTAAATCAGGCAGTATGTCCTTAACTGAGCATCTGAGGAAAAAAGGAAAGAAGTTAAATGAGCTGGTTGCCAATGGGAATTGGGCATTGTACTGTCAATGTACAAATTAAAGGTGAAAAATGATTCACAATAATTAATAATTCATACTAATATTTTTTTCAGGTCTGCAGTTTTTGAGGGAGAAATAAAAGAAAGTTAGTTATACTGCCAAAATAAAGCATGGAAAAAACCCTACTGCCTGTAACAAGTCTTTGCAAAACCATAATCTTTTCTGTATCAGACAGAGAAGAACAAAAATCCTTCATGTTTCTTTGGATGAAATGCCTGCCCCTAAGCAAGCTCTCTGCATTTATAGAATGCTCCTGTGACTTAGCTAAATCTATTAAATAACTGAGACTGGGAAAATGGCAAGTCCATTATTTTTCAGTAACTAGCAGTGCGTTGTTCATGGTACACTATTAGTCTAGTTAGTTATCTTACGAATAGGACTTGGTGCACTTTCAAAGCAAAATAAAGTCTTCCTTCCTCCAATTTAATTTTCAAGTAGAGACACACCTGTAGAAAACGTGCACGTGGTCTTCACAAAATAGAAGCTGATATCTACAGCACAGCCACATTGTAAATCTATTTGTTGACCTTCAGATTTGTGGTTAAATACTGTGACATATGGGTTTATAATGTACCAGAACGTGACATTTTATAATGGTTCCAGTGACTATGCCTGGCTATGGAGAGAAACAGAATTCTCTCTCTCTCTCTCTCTCTCTCTCTCTGCTTACTGCTATATACAGCAATAGACGTTTACACCACAAAACTGAGTGTAGACTTCCCCAAAAATGTAGGGGGTTGGTATGGCTTAGTTGTAAGCAAATACAAATTCTTATCACCCTTCCTAATTCTTTCATTAGGAACCTACCTCGTGCCATATTCATATCCATCCCGCTGGTGACATTTGTGTATACGTTCACCAACATTGCATATTTCACTGCCATGTCACCCCAAGAGCTCTTATCCTCCAACGCTGTGGCGGTAGTAAGTAAACCATTCCATGGATGTCTAAAATACGTTTTAATTTCAGTTTTGTGCTTTGCAGTGTATTCAGTGTATTTCAGTTTCTTTGCTTTCTGTTGCTTTAGACATTTGGTGAAAAGTTACTGGGCTATTTTTCCTGGGTTATGCCAGTCTCAGTGGCCCTATCTACATTTGGAGGAATAAATGGATACCTTTTTACCTCATCAAGGTTAGATGGAGTACAATTTTATGAACATTATCTAATTTGGGGAGGGGCTGCTTTAATTTCATTTGCTAAAGCAATGCTAGATGGATACTCTGGATGTTATAGAACATGATCTCACTGTTGGGCATGGTAAATACGTTAAGTTAGGAATTACTCGATTTTAGTCAGTAAATAGAACACTGAATTGCAGAATCACTTGCAAGAGCCCTTATGGTCTACTGAAAGGGTATACAGCTGTACTGAAATAATTCATCCATATGTAGGCAATGTAATTTTATAATATTATAGGCTGTGGACACATGAACAGGTTATCCTGGGAAAACACAAGCTTCTCCCAAGAAATAAAGCTGGGGTCACGTGAAACAATCCCATGAACCAAGGTAAATCTCCTAAACTGGGAAATTTTATCCTGGTTTCAATCCACTGCCTTTTCTTCCTGGGAAAGCTGTTAATTTATGCGCAGTTCCCCGAGGCAGTTTCATTCATACTTTTGCCTTGAGGTTCCAGTCTCAGGGTAATTCTCTTCATGTTACCCTGGCCAAAGTTTCAGTAGCCACCAGGCAAGCTACGTTTAGCTCAGATTGTAGGGACAAATTCTGTTCTCAGTTACATAGACACATATCTAAAGTAGGCCCATTTATTTTAGGGGAATTGTTCTCAGTTTGCACTGCTGTCACAGGAATCAACATTTTTCCTGTGTATATTAAATTCTAATTTAATAGAGATACCCTCTCTCCTTAAGAAAGCAAAATACCAAATTCTGATGACAATTTAGTTCTTTAACATTTTAGCAAAGTCCCTTACTGTGGTGTTCTCACAAAGGTCATGACAAATTTGAACCTAACCATTTGAACATATTTAAAAATGTATATAACACGATATTTATAAATATATATATTTTTAAATCAAATCTTGAGGGGTAGTAGACCAGATCCAAAGCCCATTAGGCACTGAAATAACCATCCCTTTAGGTATCTATCTTAAATAATTATACAGTACCTGTTCCATAGTACCTGAAAACCCTCACAGTCTTTCATGCATTTATCCTCCTAGCACTCCTGTATATAGGAAGGTACTATTACCCCCATTTGACAAACAGGGAACTGAGCTATGACAGGCTTTGCTGGAGTTATGTGCTTTATCCCTTGAAGTTTTAGGGCTATGTATTTCCCCAGGCCTCACACAGTCTGTAACAGAAGAGCGCTTGGTTTCAAGTCTCAGATTAGTGAGCACTAGAAATTTAACTCTCACTGCAAGTTTCCCATATGCTTTGGATCAAGCCAGTTAGAAATGGAGAAATAAGACAGCTAAGCATTGAAATGACTATTGCACACACTCTGAATGTTCCTTCTCTTCTTTCCAGATTATGTTTCTCTGGAGCGCGAGAAGGTCACTTGCCCAGCTTGCTTGCTATGATCCATGTTAAACACTGTACACCCATCCCTGCCCTTCTAGTGTGTGTAAGTTTTATTTTTCTCTCGTGATGTCTCATAACCTGCTTAGATTTGAATAAGACTAAGAGCTTCAAAAAACCTTTGTTTGCAAACTGAAATTCTCTGTTTAAAGAAATGCATGTTCTTTTACCGATGCTGTCTGCTCCAGGATTTTTTTTTTTATATGGACAAAGTTCTCCAAGGTAGTTCTCTGCAGTGGAAGTGCCAGCTGCCAAGCCTACAGCCACAGTGATCCCCAGGGTCAGAGCAAAATGCTACTCTGCTGAACAATGTTTTGTGCTGAACAATAGCTTTGTACTGATAACTTCTTCAAGGAATCAGGATGTCTTGACTTCACTTTGCTCCTGTAAAGAAAGGGAAGAGAGAAAAATCACTGTAACAAGATCTGAACAAGAGGTCAGCTCAGTTACATTAGAAGGCAACACAGGAAAGATTTTTGTTTGCCTGTTTTTTCTGTTTATGCACACGGTATTATCATCTCATGGCAGTGGGTTGCAAAAGTTACTACCAAAACGGAGGGTGAAATAGCGCTATAAAAAGGGGAGTGTTAGAATATAAGGTGCACTAATGTTTTATTTAAAACAAGTACAAGACGAAAATTCCTCGTGTTTCAGTCCATAACTGCATGCAGTAAGCAAGAAAATATTCTGACAGTGCAACCAGGATTTCACCCATACTAACTACATATGTTCTGCTTGTCCCCGTGGGAGAACAACCGGCTGCAACAGTTGTGCTATAGCCTACCGATATATTTTTCTCAATAAGTCTCGTGCACCTTCTATGTTTGCATAAAATCATGGTGTAGCTGAACAGCAGTAGTATCCATACAGAGAGGACTTAATGCCCCATAACACAAATAACACACATTATCTGTGAATCTTTTTTGATTGAACTGCACCACAATCTGTGCTGTCCTAAAAAAGTGGACTCATAGTGGGTTGCTGTGCTCTAGTGATGCAGATGAAGCAAAATCCCTTGATCATGAAAAGGTATCAGCTCAAACAGTATGCTGAATAGCAGTGAGTGTTACTCTGAAATAGCCACAATCTATGCAAGCTCCCCATGCAGAACAGACCTGATAGATCAGACACATGCTAGCTACCCAGTTTATTCAAAACATTCCCATTAAATTAGTATGCAAATTGTAGAACCAACACTGCATATTAACTACTCATTTGAGGTGTTTTTTATGCATCTCAGGATGTTCTAAATGTTTCCATGAAATATTAATTTCTTAACGAATAGTAATATAAAAATAATACACTGTTAGCAGTTCCAATAGCATATTAGGTCAGCCTTTAGGGAAGCCTAATTAATCTATCAGGATTTTACTAATTAATCCTGGCTCTCTATGCATTAAGGGGGGGGCCTACTTAACATCTCTGAGGATAACTTGTTTTCACTGTTCCTTAGCAAAACAGAGTGTCCAAGCAAGGTGGCTAATATTACAACATTAGGAGAGTTCGAGCTATTTAAAAGTGTTTTACAGAGAAAGGCTTAAGGCAAGGTAAATCAGTGCCTTGTGCAGTAAAGAGTCAAATTATGCCACGTGTTTGATCTGTTGCCAAGCATTTTGTATGGCACTGGTGTGTCCCCATATAAGCAAGCAGGATATTTCTCTGGGACAAATACAACCTCCAGTTTAAGTAAGTACTCAACATTTTTTTGAAATGACAAAGGGGGCAACTGGGTAAATTGATGGGCAATATGCCGACTACTCCTACCCAGGAATTATTCCTTTATAGAACCCTAGGATTGGAAGGGACTGCAAGGGTCATCTAATTCAATCTCTGCACCAATGCAGGATACATTATTCCTGTAGCCTTCTAGACAAACGCCTTCCCAGCCTTTTCCTGAAAACTTAAAATGAAGGAGATTCCACAGCTTCCCTGAGCAGCACACCCACCGTCCTACTGTTCCAACAGTAAGGAACGCAAGACCCGACCGCTTCGGTGCAACCTACACGAGACATTTCATCAGCACTAGGGGCTTCATCACAAAACCAGCCAGTCATTTTCTAGCCAGATAGTCAGCTATGCTTACTTGTAATATTGGGCATCACCCATAGTAAAGCAGACTGCCATGGTACATGTGGAATGCAAGACTATAAGATAGATGGTATCCTATTTTAAACCTTTTCCAAGTTACCAGCTTTGTTGTAGTCTTCCCAAGACCATGAGATCTCCCTTGGGCCTTATATTAGTAGCTGTGGAACGGCGAGGCACAGAGGTATCTTGTATTACTGTCTGTACCTGTAGCACAGCACGTTTGTTCTCCCTGCCTATAGCCCTTTGCTACAAAATCAGTGAGTCACAACAAACAGGAAGGGGTAGAAAGGTCAGTACAGCACACAGGCGCTTCATGAACGATTCTGGAATCCCATTTTTGGTGCTGAGTCTTATTGGACACTAAGCTCTGGGTCTTAGTGAACACTATTTATAGTCTGATGGCATTTTTAGGCAATAATATTGCAAATGGATGAGTATTTGTTATGGCTAAAAACAATCATGTGACAACACATCTCTGTTGATTAATGCAAGTAAAAGCAGGATCAAGAGAGGGTCAATGGTAGCAAAATATAACTACCTAAGTAGGGTCCTATCCTGACACCTCCACCTCCAGCCGATGCCAATGGGAGGCAAAGGCATTCAGAACCTCTCAGGAGCAAGCCAGTGAATAGTAAGCCAGGTCTGTTTGCATTACAGCATTATTCAGAAACAAAGCAAGTGCAAATAAGCAAGCGGATGCATGGAAATTTCCATGATCCATCAGCCAGTTTCTAAACAGTGCTAATGCTAAAAAGATTAATGATCTAGGTCATCTGCAGCATGAACTATTGGCTAAAGGAAAAAAGGAAAAGGGTAAGGCTTTTCTTCTTTATACTATATACAGGTCACCTGGAACAAAATAAGGTACTAACCACAAAATGTTTGTTACAAGAAATCCATCTCTTCTCATAACAACTTAAACTTTGCCAGAAGTTTGTGTCACAAAGCTAAGCAGCTTTTAAAACAAACGTATCAGAGCTCGGTATAGTGAAGCTACTAAAAGCATACGCTGCAAGAGTTCTGTTCTGTCGTGCACTTCCACCTACACAGGAAAATCTGTATCGGCTTCATGGGAAAGCAAAAACAAAGCCTTAATTCAGGGGACAATCTGTGGGGTGATTAAAATCACCGAGTTTGAGAAAGTCCATTGCTGGGCATTATAGTTGCCCCTTCTTAGACCCCAAAGTGTTCTGGAATTAAAAACCAGGCACATTCAGTGGTTTTTCTGCTCACTAGTATCTTCTTGCCTCAGTGTATAACCTGGCTATATCCTGTCTGCAGTGCAGAAGCTGGAAAAGAGCTGATGCAGGTGTCTGACATGCTCAGGCATTTCCTCAGAGATTGTTCGTTGCTGGCACAATACGTAGTTACTGAGTACCGACAGCTTTCCAGCTCTGGCTTGTTCCAGATGTTGCACTGCTTTCTGAAAAGAATATCACTAGTCTACTCCAGGTGCAGATTGCTGTAAACAGCCCTCATATCCAGGCTGTGCAGGACAGAAGGGAAAGGGAGGAAAAGGAAAAGACCTCAACACAGAAGCAGCACAGCTGGTACAGAAGCCTGCATGGCCAGCGAGCTCCTTGTTCGGTGTCACTCCCCTCAAAATTCTCGCGTGCTAATTTGGGAATCCCTTTGGATCAGGTCCTTGCTGTGGAGGTCAGACATTCACTTCACCCTGTTCTTTCCTATCAGCAGGATAGCATGGAGTGTCAATTCAGGACTCTCCACAGCTACAGCAGTTGAACCTAGTTGGTTTTAAAACAGTAGTCATTTTGTAGTAAGAAAAGGAAGAATCACATCTACTAGGCACCTCTTATCAACCAGTACTACTTTTTTTTTTTTTTTGAGTATCAAGGCCATTTCTTTTCACTTTGTGGCCGTCTGTTCATTGTTTGAAACATGTCTTTAAAATGTACTTACGGCCAGTATCAGGAGTGACATTTTCAAAGGTGACCTCTGCATTCAAACTAGCAATTTAGTACGTGCATAGGTGTGAAAATCCTTGAAAACTGGGCTATGAGTGTTTGCAAAACCTGTGCAAGGAAAGTTATGCAAGCATTCACAGTAGTTGTTAGCACATGACCATAATTAGAAGAGTCATTTCAGGAAATTCTCAATACATCCTTATAAGCAGAACTGTAGATCCCCATAATCAAAATAACTCCAGATCCCCATTCAAACCTAGGTTTCCGTGGCACAGCTTCAATATAATAAACAGAACTGCAGGAGTCAACAGCAACACCCAGCATGAGATGTAAATAAAAGAAGCTTAACTGCTTGATTTCCCACCCCCCTTTTTATTGCTTTTATACAGATTTCCAGTGCTGACTGAAATAATATGCTTCTTTCTTTTCCAGTGTTCGGCTACTGCTGTTATCATGCTTGTTGGAGACACATACACATTAATTAATTATGTGTCATTTATTAACTACCTCTGCTATGGAGTGACAATTATAGGCCTGATTGTTTTACGTTGGAAGAAACCCAAAATCTTCAGACCTATCAAGGTGAAAATATTTTAACTCATTTCTTGGTTCTGCACTCTGCCCGTCAACAGCGTAAAGGATGCATGAGTCATGGCAAGCCCCTTCTCAGACCCAAAGTATTGTTTATTGTTCTTATTTGCGTTGTGGAAATGCCTAGAGGGCCTGACTGAAGCACCATTGTGTTAGCACTGCACAGGCAGATAGCAAGACAGTCTCTGCCCAAAAGCACTTGTGGTTTAAGAGAGAAAACAGACAAAGCGTGGGAGGAAGATCCAAAGCACAGAACAGGGAAGCTTATACAGCAGGCTTTTGGCTGGGCTGGGAATAGAAAGTTGCTTTTGGCTGGGTGGGGAATAGAAAGTCAGGCTGTGGTTCCCAGTGCTGTGCCCCATCCATTAGACAGCACTGCCCTCCTATCCTTGTATACCTCGCAGAGTGCTCTTATAATTCTGTACAGTTCTGTTTTGCTCTTCTCTTCTGTCTCCTCTTAGGTAAATCTCCTTGTTCCAATCACTTACCTGATATTTTGGGCATTTCTGTTGATCTTCAGTTTATATTCTGAACCAGTCGTCTGCGGAATTGGACTCATTATCATAATGACTGGAGTGCCAGTTTTTTTTCTTGGCGTGTACTGGAGAAATAAACCAAAGTGTGTAAATAATGTAATTGGTAAGAACACCTTTCAATCTGCAAACGTCCTCCTCGGTTCCACTGTTTGTTCATAAACACGTAGGATTCTCGCGGGTCTTCCCTTCCCACACACCTACATTCATGGGATTCACCGACATTCAGATTCTGTTCAGCAGCTAGGCAGAGATCTTTGGGTAGGATTTTGCTGAAGTTTTTAAATATCACTCCAATTATTTGCTAAGAATGAGAGCAGTTTAATGCCAGTACATGATACATATCCAGAAGCAAAAAGCGATGGTGCATATGGCATGAGAAAAGAGTGGCTTTACAACAGAGGGCATAAGTACACTGCAAACTTAAAAACGTCTGTCAACAGCACCCTCAAACACACCACACTAATCCCCGTGCAGACTGTCTCCTAAACCAGAAACAGTGCAGATGCATTCACACAGCACAGGGGTGGGCTAATTAACAGTGTCACTTACAGCTAATGAGCATTTCTGCTATTTTTCAGCCGGCGGCAACGTGCCGCCAGTTTTAGTGAGTGACAGAGCTAATTAGCCTGCCTGTAGTGCCAGGGGAGTGTGGCTATATACTAGCTGTAGGAGCCACAGCATATGAAGGCGACACTGTCCAGCACAGAGGGCTTGTGGAGTACACATGCCTAAATATGGGGAACGTGCCTCTGGCTCACAATTTGCAGCCCCTGAACCCATGCTCTGTGCAGCAGGAAATAGGCTTCTGGGTGTGATCACAGGGGTTCTAGGGCTTGATTTTTAAATGGAAAAGAAAGATGCTGAAGTCCGGCCCCAAAATGCAAATGAAGAAACAGAAACAACAGATGGGCTGGAGAGAAATTAACGATAGGCTGCAGGGAAAAGAAGTGGGGAGCATGAGACTTCCTGGAAACCAGAAACACATTTCTTTGGTTTGTAACTCTTTTCAGCAAGAAATGACCATCCTTTGTGCAGGGCGGCTGCTGTCATTCGCAATCCACTTTCTAGACTTCAGCAAAGTTTCTAGAGCTTGTGCACTGGGAATATATTTCAAATAGGGCTTTGCTGGAATGACTGCTCTAAGACTTTTACCCTGGGTAGTGACAGCCCAGGTTTCTTGCTGCATCCCCGTGGGGCGCACTGTGTCAGTCACATTTTCAGGGCCAGGGAGCAGGAGGGAGCTACAAGCTGTATTTCTGTGACTGCAGCTGGTTCACTGAGGTGCCTATACTGCTCAGCCCTCTGCACGTTGTTATTTTTCTTCTCCTGACCTTGCACTTCCCTCCATTCATTCAGCCATCTCATCATGGCCACGGTCCAGCCAAGCACTTACGCAGGAGTGTAACTTCAAACACAGGAACTGTCTAACTGCCTAAATAAACAATAGTAAAAGTAGAGCACCTATAAGCTTCACCAAATCCTATCCTCCTCAGCCTGCTTTTGGATTTGCTCCTTTCCTCAGTCTACTGTACACACACATCCCAATGGACAGCCAGGTTCCCACATGGATCAATATCAGTAATCATTTTACATGCATAGAATAGGAAATCTGGGTTCTACCACCACTCAAAAAAAATTAAATTATACATGGGCCATAAATTTGAGCTGAAAAGAGGTCTTAAATAACTTTTTCTTTTTTATTTGATTTCTTATTAAGGCTGGGATTTTCAAAGGAAAAAATCTAAGACAAATGGAAACTAAAGAGTTGGGTACCTGACTCCTTAGGCTGTTTTGAAAATCTCAGCCACCCATTTTAAAAGGGAAAATGATTTCATTCCTAATTTCAAATGGAAAAGTGTAATAAATGTGGTTTAACTGGTTCAGCCTCATTGCATTAGGTCTTATTCAAACAGGTTTAGAAGTATATTTGCTCACAAGCTAAGCAATCATAAGGCTAGATTACTTGAATTCTTTCAACAATAATCCCATTAACAAAGTGGGTGTTTGTTCCTCATAGAATCCATGACATACTGGGGACAGAAGCTGTGTTTTGTCGTCTACCCTCAGGGGGGAGAGCCAGAAGAGGAGGATCTACCTTACACTCATTCTCAGCTCCCTGAAAGTGAGAAGACCTTGAAGAAATAATGAGAATTTCTATAAGACAGATGTAGCTTTTTGTTTACATGGTGATTTTTGCAAAAAAGAAAAAAGAAAAAAAGGTTTTCCTTGAAAAGAAACAACACACGTTTTTAGAAATCACATAGTAAAGCCCATAAAAGGAGCTACTCCTTTATAGCAGTCCTTAGCATTTAGCGTTTTTCCTTAAAAAAAAATACAAATATGGAGCTGGTTGTTTTTTTCTGACCGTTTCAGTCAAAGGAGTTCAGCAGAGAAACAGTAAACTAAGTCTGTAATTACCAATCTCAGCAGTCATATGGTTCTGCTGTAAGGCATACAGACCTACAGCATTTCAAACCTAGAGAACCTTCCAATTATGAAAATAAAAGGGTTAAGTCAGGGGAACAAGGGAAGGCTCTTCAGCCCTGCACCTTCCTAGGGAAGCCAATGATAAAACTGAGATTGACTTCAGCTGTGCAGGTTCAGGACCTCCTTGTCCCGTGTGATTTAAAGTTACAGTCTAAAAGCTTTGTTGTGCAAAAGCCAAACACCTATGAGAGCAAAGTTATGGCCATGTCTCAATATGTGCAAATTCAGCTGTTAAAACTAGGCACATCTGAGGTACTTGCATATTGTACACTGGAGTTGCATGTAGTTTCTATGCTATATGTGATCAATGATCATTCTGCCATCGGCAACATAATAAAGAGAAGTTGAGAAAAGAGCTAAAGTAACTTCAGTCCCCAGGCATTTCTGGAAACAAGGAGTTGGGTTTCATATTAAGAATTCTGAACAACTTTATTATTACAAGAACTGGAGATACAGGCTAAATTTAGTACAGTCCTATTGTCATTGGAGAGAGAGAAAAAGTCTTCTAAACATAAATTGAAATGCATAATGGAAAAAAAGAATCAAAGTATAATCTGTTCCTTTATTTCTAATGTTTCAAACAAAAATCTCATATTGCCTTTGAAGGTGAACACCACATTTTATCCATATTCAGAAAAGCTATAATCCTTAATTATTCTACCATAAGATGCTCTTTAAAAAGTGTCTTGCATGTTTATAGCTGTAGAAATTTGATATCGTAAGATATCAGTAGTTGGCTTATTTCAAAAATGTATAGTGGCTATAGCTGTACAAATCTGACCATTTCCATACCAAAGAATCTTTTGAAAATGCAAAAATATAAAATAGCTCTAAGCAATACTTTGAGTACTTTTGATATAGGTTTGATATAGTTGCTACCTTTGATATAAATTAACTACATTTCCTAGTTTTTACAATAGCCATATGAATGTTAGTTTTGCAGGTATCATGTTTTATTGTATGTTAAAGGCTTTGGTACAAAAATTAAGGGTTCATTGGTCTCTTAGTTTGTCGTGTACTACAGCAGTGGTCTCCAAACTTTTTTGATCACGCACCCCTCAAAGTAAAAAATTTTTGAGCATGCACCCCCAATATATGTATATTTATTTATTTATAAATTATATACACGTACTAGTGTACTAATATATTATGTACATTATAAAACATACACAAAAATAGAAATTACAAAAGGATGAGATAAAAATTAATATAAATAGAAGTTCTAATATTTTATTCCTGCACCCCAATGAATCGTCTTGCACACCCCACTTTGGAGACCACTGTACTACAGCATTACTCTCTGCAATACATTGAAGATGAGGCTCAAAATATGAGGCCAGATAAAGGAAAGCATCTTTCCAACAGAATAGGCATTTAGAATATATTTTTATTTTAAAAATATATATCCACACTGTCCAGATAGTAGATATAGAAAAGAAAGCACAAGTTATAATTCCCAGGTTCATATGAAAAAAGAATGCAGGATTAAAATACATTTAGCTAGAGAAGTACACACACATACAAACAATACTTGAGTGAGAGACTTCACATTTTAAATAATCGTATAAATAGGTAGGTTTGCAAATCAAAGTCAAATTTTCAACATAGGCCAGATACCCATCACATTACTGGAAAAAAACAGTTTATACTGGTTTACTATTGTGATGCCTGGTTTACTTGTCTTTGCCTGTCAAGATCTGTATGGCCCAGATTCTGATGGTCTGTGGGTAAAATTCACTCTTGTGACATACATTTCAAGAAGATTACTTTCCCCGATAATGTTACTGGCTAGCAGGCAAATTAAATATAGTTCAGGATCAACAATAACATTAGAGTCTATAATTGTCAAGTTTTATGGGTTTGTTTTTTAAAAATGAAGATATGAAATCAATGACAAATCTGCTGTAATGAGAAAAGGCACGGGTATTAAGAATATACTGTAACTGCTGGTATTCTTTCACATGCGTTTTCTTTGGTTAAGGAAACTAAAATCAGAATTAAAGGACCAATTGCTTCAGTTTTAAAATGTGTTTGCCTGAAATCTTGTCTTACATTTTCAAACTTTAAAATAATTTTGGACCTAAACCAGGCGGCGGCATTTAGATGAAGGTATTTTGGAACAATGTTTTACTTTGGGCCCATCTATAGAGCTCATCTGAAATCTGTTTCTGTCACCCTGTTCAGTGATCATAAACACTACTGTTTAGTTATCAATACTCTTTGTCCCATTCTGCTTTAGAAAAAAAGCTTTTGTGAAAGCTAGGTTTTACTTTATGCAGTATCTGACACCAAAATCAGCACACAGAACCAACATACTAATTTTGCTGCTGGAAGTCCCTTCCCCTACCCCACAGAAATACTCCTTTCGGGAAGGGTGGTTGCCATCTTGGAACCAGAAAAAAAACAAATCATACACTAAAAGTCAAATACTTACTATAACATATATTTTTATTACAAAAAATATTTTTTGTAATGATTTGTGTTTGCATCGTGTATATAGAGATGATTGCATAATAACTCAAAAATAAATGCTTAATTTTGTATATTGTGTGGGATGGGGGGTGTATGGTGGGGTGTGCATGTGGGTGTGGGTGCAGGTGTGTGTATAGTGGGTTGTGGGTGTATGTGGTAAGATGGGAGGGTGTAGGGAGTTTGTTAGGGGGTGTGGCTGTGTGTGGGTGGGGGGCACAAGGTGTGTTGGGGGGTTGTGTATGTGGGGAGTTGTGGGGGCAGCATGTGGGTGAGTGGTGGTTCACACAGGCACCCAGCAGGGTGCAGCTCTGGCCAGCACTGCACATCACAGCGAGGGGCGCAGCTCCACTGGGCCGTCTGTATCACTGGTGCTCCAGTGGTGGAACTGGCTGCCTTCCCTGCCAGGGCTGCACTGCACAGGAGGGAAGCCCCAGGAGCCTTCCCTTGGGGGGACAGAAGGAAGGCATCCAGCTCCAGCGCTGGGACTTCTCTCCCATACTGTGCAAGTGTGGGGACTGCACGTGAGTGGCAGGGAGCACAGGTGATACAGACTTTCCAGTGGAAGCTGCGCCTTTTGCTGCAATGTGCAGCGCTGGCCGGAGCCATGCCCCATAGGGCACCTGCACCCCGAGCACCCCACCTGCTGCTGCTGTTGCCGCTGTTGCCACCACCTGCAGGGCTGCCTGCTATGGGGGAGAGGAGTGTGGGGGAAGTCCCCATGCCCCCCCACCCTCCCTCACACCCACACCCTGGCCACCCGAGCTCTGCACTGCCGCCACCTCCCTGGGTGTGGGCTCTGCACTGCAGCCAGCCCCAGCCCCGTGCTCCCACTCAGCTGCAAGTCCCCACCTGTTGCTTTCCTACCTGCTGCCTGGAGGCAGCAGAAGACTGGGGAAGTGGATCAGGACTCCAGTAGCAGCAGCAGCAGCAGCCGCCCTGCATGGAAGCTGTATGTTAGCTAGGCCAGGCCCTTCCACCCAACAAGGGTGTTTTTAAAGGCATATAACCAGATATCTTGAAAAATTAAGAAAAAAAGCTAGGTCAAGAACAGGGTGTCAAACAATGTTTAAAATGAATCTGAAGTCTCTTTAAGATTGGTACTTATAGGGATATAACGACTTTAGAAAATTCTTGTACATGGTGTATTAGTTTCTGCAATAATCCAGCATCCCAACCTGAAAGGATCTGCAGATGGGAGGAGAGCAGATGTGATATACCTTGACTTTAGCAAGGCTTTTGACATGGTCTCTCATGACGTTCTCATTAATAAGCCAAGGAAATGCTGACTAGATGCAAGTACTGTAATGTGGATATATAACTGAATCATCATGCTCAACAAGTAGTCGTCAATGGCTCAATGTCTAGTTGGGAGGAGGTTTCAAGTGGGGCTCCCTAGGGCTATGACCTGGGTCTGATATTGTTCAATGTCATTATTAATTATTTGGATAATGGGACTGAGTACATGCTTAGCAAATCTGCAAATGATACCAAGTTGGATGGAGTTGCAGATACTGCAGAGAGCAGAACTAAGATCCAGAATAATCTGAATAGGCTGGAGAAATGGTTCAGAATTAATCAGATGAGATTCAACAGGAACAAGTGCAAAGTCCTGCCCTCAGGATAGAATAATTTCATGTATAAATATAGACTGGGGAATGACTGGCAGGGCTACAGTACTGCAGAGAAGGACCTGGAAGTTACAGTGGACCTTAAGCTGAACATGAGCCAACAGTGTGCTCTTGTTGCAAAAAAAGCTATTACCATGATTATTATGGCTGCTAAGAGTCCTAGGTCATAGATGAGGAAAAGCAGTGCCTAAAACAACAAATACAAGATAAAAATATGGTCCCTGCCTGAAAAGACCTCCTAGTCTAAATGTGAAAGACCACACAGCACTTGCAGCATGCACCAACCCAGGGCTCACCATGCACACACCCCCCCAGAGCCAACATGGCACATGTTGCCTGTAGTAGTGGCTATGCATAGGGGCTACACAGGGGTGCACATGCACCCCATGATAGTGCTGGTGCACCCCTCACAGCCAGTGCTCCCCACTTAGGCAACAGGCAGAGGGGGCAGGCGAGAGTGCTGGTGCCCCCCCCCCCGAGAACACCAGCCGGAGCGTGGGGGCGCCAGGAGAAGTGATCCCCACAATCCCCCCACGGCTGATCATACTGACCAGAGAGGTTCCCCTGCGGCCGATCGTGCCCCGCCCCCCAGTCACTGACTAGCTGCTGGGGGGGCAAATGCCCCCTCCCCCCCTCCTCAGGAGGCACCAGTTGTCCCTGGCCTGACACATGGGCTGGACCTGATGCAACACATGGCTCAGGGAGCCCAGGGTGTGAGCTTCATGCAGTGAAGAGACCAACCCCCTCTGCTGTCTGCAGCACATGGAGCCTGAGCTGGCACATGGGGTTGGTTCAGTGACCAGCGGGCCGAATCATACAGCTCCAGAGTTCAGATCCAGCCCATAAGCTATTTGTTTGACACCCCTGCTCTAAATGAAGCTATCACCCTGCAGTTTTGACCCCGCTGTGTTGTGATGCACAGCTGTGACATGAGTTTGGCTTAGAAGAATTTGGGGTACAGTTGCCCCCAAGCTCCTGCACTGATCTTCTTTAAACCTGGCAGGCTTTGTGGTCTCAGGATAGGCTGCCACTCCTGCAGTTTTCACCCCGCTATGTTGTAACGCCTAGATGTGACATGAGTTTTGCTTTCAGGAATTTGGGGTGCTGTTCCCCCCAAACCTCTATACTGATCTGCTTGAAACTTAGCAGGCTTTATCCTCTCTGCAGAGGATACCACCCCTGAAAATTTCATCCAAATCAGACAAAACCAATGAAGTTATAGGTATTTTATTGTTTCCCCATTATATCCTATGCCCAGATCTCGGAGGCGGCTCCGAAGCGCTTCGGGAAGCCGATCGAGGCAGCGCTGCAACCCGGACGTGCTGCTTTGACCCCAAAGCATCTGAAGCTTCTCCGAATCCAAAGCTCTGTCCAAAGCCTCGCACATACCCTTAAGTCCACATCAACATTGTAAATATTCCTGCAAGGAAGCAAATAAGTACTCAAGTCCCTTCCTGATAAAGCAACAAGAAGAAATGAAGCATAGCAACTAGACAAGCCTTAAGTCACTGACATAATGCAGCTGTACATTTCAACTCCAACCCTACTCACGCTCAAGTCTGACATTTATTGTGGGATTACAAATCACTTGACTTGTGCAAGGAAAACTCTTGTCAGGATTATCTAGCTCTTTACTCAGAGACATACTATCACCACTTCTTCAGTGTTTGCCTCTCCCAGCGCTGCCTCCCTGCCCTCCTTCCGTCCCCTGGCTTTTGTATCACTTGATTTGATACACTGCTCTGTGCACATACTTTCACAGCATCTGAAGAAGTGAGTCTATAAGGTGTATATCTACCCTGCTTCTTCCTCAGTGCCTCAAACTCAACCCCTGTAGCTGTTACAACTTTTACTACATGAGAGCCCAGATAATAACATTCCTTCCATTATCTTCGAGAACATTTCTGATATAATAAAACCTCCTCACCTATTCACTAATGCTTTTGGTTGGCTGCCCCACCACAATAATGCATACAGAGTAACTCTAGGCAATCTTTGGCTGGTTTGTTATTAAATGCCCACCAAAGAAATTAGACTGTACAATGCAGAGGACTATGTTTCCAAGGAGAGCCTGTAATTTTTGACTTGCAGAATTCTGTATATCCAATTAATTGTGTTAATTGCTGCACTTGGACATTAAGGGCACTTTTACACATGCTCCAGAGGTAGGGGGAGGGGTGCTTTAATTAGAGCAGCTCTAAGAGCCACTCTAATTAAAGCACTCCCGTGTCTTGTGTATTAGCACTTCAAAGTGGCAGCAGGGGTGTTTGTACTAAAGCTCATTTGATAAGCTTTAGTTCAAGTGCCCCTGCTGCCATCTGGAAGCATGGGGACACTAATACATGAGACGCAGAGCCTGGCTGGAGCACGGTACTCAACACACTTCAGCAGACTCAAGTAATCGAATCTGGTCCTACGCGCTGTAATTACAGTGCATTACAGCAGCCCCGCTGCACATCTACAGGCACCCACAAATACCTTATTTACAGGCAAAGATGTGTGGGTGGAAGTGATGGGTTTCATATTCTTGCATTTGTGTTTGCCCCAGACTGTGCCTGTTCCCTCAATTACCTTGAATGCAAAAATACTAGAAGCCTGCTTAAAGGCACTTTGTAAATGTGGCTCTTATGGATTCCCAACAGAAAATGAGGTTACATGAGAAGAATATAAATTATTAAACATGACTATGACTATAGCTTCTGAACCTGTTCATGAGGGTGACCAAACGTCCTATGCACCATTAAACATTTTAAATGGACAAAACTCCAAAGTGAAATTCAACCCTGATAGAAGCAAGCATAATCCTGGGGAAGGCCGTGGATTTATGCCAAATTACCTCACGGCTGACTTTGACTCTGGGTCTGCCTTCTGTTCACCCAGATTTTTACCCTTGTTTGTTATCTCACCTTTCCCTGGTAATGCATGCAAATATCATCCACCCTGCGTGCTCAGCATTATCAAGTGTCATTATACACATTAGGTTGCTAAGCATCACTTAGCAACATGTGCCACATACCGCTATGTTTCTCCAGCACGCTTTCCCTGCATTTTTCCTGAACACCAGGCATGCCAATAAAATGCCCCAATCATACCAAGGAAAAGCACATTTCAACTGGCAAGAAGTTTAGGGCTATACCACACCCACAGCTGACCCTCATGCACTTGGCACAGGAGCTGGGTCTTTGGGTTTAGCAACACACACACACACACATTCACACGTTAAGAAAAAAGGAAGCTTTGGGAGGTGGGGGGAGGAGAGACAGTTGGTTTGCATTTCTGTTCCCAGAGCAGCATTGTGGAGATCCTAGGGAAGGGCTTCAGGACACATCAACAGCATCCTTCAGCAGCTCCTCAAGCAGCCACATTCCTCTCCCGAGATGCCCTTCGTTAAGAGCCGTGGCCTTAGAGCACAACCCAATCCTTGCTGATCAACACCGGCCCAAAGATCTTTCTGTCCACAGGCTTCAAGCTGCTTTCTAGATATTGCTCTAAAATCCTACCAGCCTGCCAGGAAGGCTTCATCCTCCTAGATGTTACTGAAAATTGAACCTGAGATTTTTCAGAGTAGATATTTATCACTGCAGTGTTTAAAAAATAAATACCTATATAAATTAAAGTTGGGATGAATATTAAACACAGAGACAATTTACCAAGATCAAAGTACTCCTGCCAACCCAAATCATTTGTTTTTCCTTCTTTAATTTTCCGTGGAACTCACAAAGCAGTGCAACTCACAAATCATCTGTGGCAAAACCATAAACTCTCAGAAATATTTTTCAGGAAACACAGACACGTTATTTTTCAAATCATTTTTCACTTTATGCTATTGACCTTGGAAACAACACACATTTGTGTTCCAGCTCTTTTGTGGTAGCCAAGGGCAGCTACAAATACCTATTTGTTATTGTGGGACAATTTATAACTGTTCAACTTTCTTTTTCTGGAGGGTGTCAGGGTTGGTTGGAATTTTTTTTAATGAAGTATTGAAGCATTTACATTAAAGGACAGAGCAGAATAATTATGAAATGTTTTCCCAATTGATCGCAGAAGATAGTATGTCACGTTTCAGTGCTGCCAGCTCTGAATTTTCCCCTTTTAGAATTCCGAATCATACTCAATGATTTCCACGTCCCATTACCTTAGAAATATCTGATATTCCAACCTCAAGGTCTTACAATCACCCATTGCCCAAGATTGCGAGTTCCTCCTTTGCCTTCTCTCCTCATTCTTTAACAACCCCACGCACATCCCAGAATTTTAGTTGCATGAGAAATTCCTGATGAAAATGTTTCACCTATGTCATTTTAAAACTCATGAATATTGACTGCACCATGTACCTTAAAAAGTAGGACTAAGCCTTGTGGTTACTAAAGTAGGGAAGACGATGTCTTTTGATCACCCTGCACAACTACACGTGCAGACTTCTCTGTTACAATATCAAAAAACTATTGCTCAAACCCTTAGGCTCTTGAAAAAGGCTTATAACAAGCCAATGTTCCTCTGGAAAGGGAAAGCTGTAGCAAACTGACCAATCTCACAGCTCCACCATTTCCTCAGTGCTAGCAAAACACATTTTATGAACTGTTCCTTCCACATTTTGCCTAAAAGGAAAAGGGCTGGGGATAGGCCTAGCAGAAGGAACATCTCCTTCAGAGGCCCAAAGGAAGGACTTGGAGACAAAGGCAAAATTACTACAATTCCACTTGCTTTGCTTTCAAAAGAAAGAGGACAGTACTAAAAGGGAAGACAACTTAGAAGAAAGTGACTAATAGGACATGAAAGACATAATAATAGAAAGAATTAAAAATAAACATCCTACTCACTCATTTCAGCCTGCAAGTGTCTTTGTGGCCATTTAATCCTTGCAGCCAGAAACCTGAGACACGGGGCCTGGGAGAGCAAAAAGTATATTTTAATAGAATTTGAGATGTTGACAATGGCTAACAAAACAAATAGCAGGATTACTGTGCTACCTGCAGAAATCAGGCCACAAGCATAGGGTCAATATTTTGTTTTAGGCATTACCATTTCCACAGATTAAAAATGCCAACTGCTGTTTAGGAGACTAAGTACAGTTTCCCATTGAGGTCAGCAGTCTTAGATAAGCAAGGGCAGAAATTTATTTCCATTCCTTTTTAATATGATTTCCTTTAGAAGCATTTATCTGCCATCTTACAGATCCATTCTGTTGCCCAGGCTGCCAGTTTTGCTATGATTTGTGTATGTATTTTTTAATACCTCATTTTCATTTTATGGGCTGTATTCATTTCAGTTTCACTTACCTCAAGAGTTGCCATATCACTGTTTGTGCCACTATAGTTATAGTGGTGTCAACACGTTATTGTAAACCATTATTTTCAGGCTTTTTATAACTGTCATAAGGATTTACTTCAAGACAAAATCTTGCTCATATCGCTCCTTCCAGCTGTAGAGAAGTCAAGAAGACAATAGACACCATTCAATTCCCCTGCACTAGGACAGCAAGATCTGTAGTTGGTTTCTACTTATGGTGACCGCTACATTGTTCCACAATATTCAACTGGAAATCTGTTCACAAGTTTCATTGAGGAAAAAACAGGGAGAAAAGACTTTCAAAATAATTATGAGCATCTCTGCAGCTGTGGAGAACAAGAGGCTTGAAGACGCTGTTCTCAGATTTAACAAATCATGCTTTTCTTAATTATGTACAATAAGTCATATTTACTAGTCCAATTGCTGACACTTTTGACAAATATTTTTTTTCAAACCACTTATGCACACTACTACCAATGCATTTGACATGAATGTCTGAGACCACAACTGTAAACCATCAGAGAGGTGTTTTCAGATGTGCCTCCAAAGCTGCGAACAAAATTTTTTTTGAGGGACTCTGCATGCACATATATAAATGTATGTAGTATCTGTACACTAAAGCAAGCATATAACTGAGAAGAAGGAATACCTACAAATGTATATATGTAAGTGCAAATAATAGATTTGTACATGTAAATGTGGGGATAATATGGACATTTGGGGAGTTTGCTTCTATTCACCTTTGACCATTTGGTATTAGATGTTCAAACCAAGGCAGATGTAAAGGTTTATTATACTGAATAAATGAAAATGGAAGCAAAATGTTGAAGTAGAGAGTTTTAAAGCAAAAGAAAATACAAAAATGCAGATGGTAATTGTGCAATACAATTACTTTGCAAGGCCTGTTATACAAACTGGCAGATGCAAGAAAGTTCAGACACAATGTGACTTAACAACACATGAGATTCAGTTTCCTTGGGAAGCCTGTGCTGAACATCCATCTCATCAGCAGGAGTTAAACATCAAGAACAGATTTATTTTAAATATACTTCTTTTTATAAATGTTAGCTTTTTAATAACTATCATAAAATATTTTAAAAGTACAGCTTTTCCTGTCAAGATAACAAGAATAAAAGCATCTGAACAATTTTATGGTCTTAACGTCAGATTATAAAGTGTGTGCACACATGTGATTTCATCTAAAATGCAGAAATTAAAAGTGAAGTGATCATTTTTCCTATTTACATTTCTGGCACAGTAAACAGTTCTTTAAACCTTTATGAACGTGCAATTTATTTGGGAAAAAAGGGTGTCTGCAGAAATTAAATAACTGCATTTTTAAAAGCTGAGAAAGCACGATGGCCCTAGTAAGGCAAACCCCACTTCCCTATCAAGTCCCTGCATGCTAAGACATTGTCACACACAATTTATGTTCACAGAACACAACTGTAGACTTCTGATGCAAAATGCTTAATAATAATTTAAGGATTCTCCATCTTAAACAATATATTGAAGGGAAAAGACCACTTTATTACAGACATAAAGAAGTCATGTGCTGATAAAAAGGAACAGGCTTGCACATCTTGTTATGCTGGGCCACAACCCTCAGTAATGAGGAGTCTAAACATTTCATTACAGCCTTTTTATATTTCTAGATCTTTTTAAAACTTTTAATAATTATAAATAAAATATTGATGTGTTGACATGACCACTTAGCTATAAAAAAAATGGATCACTAGAAGTACACTAGGTATAAATGACAGGATAAAAAAGAAATGTGATCTTCTTTAAGCTGCTAGTTGTTCACTGCCATATCAAAAAGACTGCTATGTTCGGAAGTGCATATTATAAAAAGAGCCCTACAATGGGGGTACCATAATTTAAGGCATTGCTAAGGCATAAAATTAAATTGATTTTATTACAAAAAGCAAAACGGTTCTATAACAGAATTAAATACACATTTATTAATAAGAGTCTTCAGATTTGCACAGTATTAACCCTGAAGTATTTCACCCAATTATAAGTTTACTACTTTATAAATACAACTTTATGTATTTTAAATTGCCTTTAGACAAAAAGAAACGCACTAAAACCGTAGCCTTGGACACAAACAACCCTGGCAGTTCAGTGACTACAGTACTTGACCTTTCAGAGTGGAATGTACCCAAAATGCTTAGAAATGCCCAGGAAGTAAATTATTTCTCAAAACTAGCTTTTTGTTTGGCTAAATGAACTACTGACCATAAAGACACCTGAAGGAAATGACTGAGTAAACAGTATTTTATTTCATATAAATATGATTCTTAACTGTTAAAGCATTTTGACCAAAACTCTTTCCTGCTACTCATGTCATTCGAGTTTTGAATTATCCATTTCTTTCTGGTTCTGGAACAAACAGTGTAAAAGTCATCTATATCCGAGAGGAAAAATATACATATAGCAAGTCACTACAGTTCTTTCATAGTACAATTTTGTTGAGCCAAACAAAGCATGGAGGGCCTAGGCCTACCTTGTTTCTTGGCTAGAGCTCCCACTGGGAGCACTGCACAAAAAGCAAGGATAGAATATATCCCATGAAGAGGGCAAACATTTCAACCTTAAGGTATCAATCCATACTTCATTGCACAGGTCTAATTCCTGTTACATTCAAGGGAACTGCAGTAGCTAGAGATTATCTGGATAGTGCAGCCCAGTTTTACATTTTTTTTTTTTTATTTTTTTTTTTTAAACACAAGATTAACCCCAATGTACCATTAATACATGTTTAATGAATAATTCTGTCTGGCAGATTTAGAGTTAAGGCTCCTATTAAGTTCCTAACTCAGAAGTCTCCCGCAGTATTAGACACGTGATGGAGAGTTGAGATATGCTTCACCCTGGACCTGCCCACCGGCGGAGGAGTAGCAACACTGACTTATAAATGCTAAACCACGCTGACTCTATGTAAAATACCCCATAGCTACTTCAGCATAGGGAAAATAAAGTATAAAGTTACACTAAAACATGGATGACAGCCTTGCCCAGAAGAAGTCAGTGGCAAAGCTCCCATTTACTTCAACAGGGCCAAGGTTTCACCAGATGACTTTTGTTGTTCTGTACTGGGTGATTCCCACATGAACATCCTCACCCCCCCTTCAAGTTAAATTAAAAAAGCAAAAGGCACTGGTCTACATAAAATACTTAAAGCCTGCTTAATTTCAGTCTTTAAAATGGTACTGATCTTCCCAGCTATCCTGGACTTAAAAAAAACAAAACCAAAAAAAAACCCAGTAAGTGATTTAAAACATCTGTACTGAGGCCAATAATGTTGTATTATATTTTAGCTCGATGCAACTAAGGAGCCTGTTCATATTGGATACTGGCACTCAGCAACTCCCTTTGAAGCCAATGAGACTTGCAAGAGCTCTGTACCTCTCCAGATTATTCCCCGAAGTGAGGTAATTATATTCAACTGAAAAAGAGAGTGGAAAAAAACAAAGAACAATTCAACCTGAATAAACCATTATGAATACAATACATAACAATATAAAATATAAATATTGCTGCAAATGGGGTTCAAATGAACATGGCTAATCTGCAATTACGAAATTAGAGTGGAAAATAAACCTGATTTTACTTTGTATGCTGCATACAGAAACTTTGGTTGTAATGGCTGCTTCTGGATACCCACAGTCATCATTACATTTCTGAAGGGAGCAGAAAAAGTGGTGACTTTCAGAAAAAAGAACCTATACAAATTTTATTTTCTATGAAGTAATCTATTTTAGAGCTCTGTAAACATTTCTAATTAAAACCTACAACCTATATGGACAACCACTTGCTGTGTCTAGCTGAGTGTTCACAGTTGTAATTCCACGTTTTATACTACCCAAGTTTCCAGCCAAATTCTCTCTAACTAAATATTGACATTAGTGTGCTATTTTAAAACGAAACAAACTCAAATTCCCTGATTGCAAAGTGAAAGTGAATAAATGCACCCAAAAAAAACAAAGGATAGAGATTCTTCCAAACTGCAACAACAGATTTGCATTCACTCTCAACCCCTGATCACATACTGTGGCCCAGCTCCACTCCACTGGAGTTTCAGGCATATCAATGAAGACAAAAATGGTCTCATTTAGTCTGGTTATGAGTACTGCAATCTGTCCAGGATTAATGCACATTGGTTTTAACAGACAAAGTTGAGAGTGGATGTGTCAATTATAGTCAGTGAACTGTATTGTAAATTCCAAAGTTACAAAACCTACAGAGCCAAAGCAAAATCTTATTAGCAAACAAGTAAAGATTCATCGTCACTGGTATTGATTTCTGAGAGTGGAGTAGAGGACTCTAGCGTTGGCACTTCCACAGAATGGCAACAAGCAGCATGAATACCCAGAGGTTCCTCCCGATATGGATGAGGGCAACATCGGTGTTGTCCATCCACCTGAATATGAACATTCATAGAGCTGTCTAAGTAAGCAGACTCCCATTTTTTTAAAGGCAATCTACATGGCTCTTCACTTAGTGGATGACTCCTGTTTAAACTACTGTTCTCTGCAACAGTCCTTCTGGCTGTGGCCCCTCCATGAAGCGTTTCTGTAAGACTTTCAGACAAAGGATCTCTGAAAGTTTTTCCTGAATCTACTTTATTGGTTTGTTTTAGCTCACTGCTGGAAGGCTCAGCACCTGAAGATTTGTCAGCTTGTCCAGTCTCTGGCTCTGCATGAGCAGCTGTGCAAGTATTAGATAAAACAGCGGAGGGTGATGGCTCTGAGGCTTCAGCCACTGGCTGCAAATTGCTGCTTCCAATATCTTGTTGTCCCCTGGCCTGGCTCTCTGACTCTGAGTTAGGTCCTTCAGGGGAAGGTGGGAGGCTTTGAATATTCCCATCTGTGTGATTGATAATGCCATCACCCAGGATTGTTTGTGAAGTGCGTGCCGGTGTGAGGAGTGGGATCTGTCCTCGCACTCGTGGTCTATGGAAAAGTCTGTTCCAGAGTCTGCCTAGGCGCCTTCGGGATGAATTCCGTCTTGAAGAGTGGCGCCTCATCTGTCTCCTCATAGCAGTTCGGATGTTCTGCAGCACAGATGCCTATAAACAGACACAAGAAACCATGATTTTGGCAGAGAACAACTTCAAATATCTGCAGCTGTACTATCCACTAACTTCTCCATCTGAGTGCATCCAAGTAGCAGTCTTAGAAGGGAAAACTACAGCTTGAATGTGGCAATGTAATAATAAACTCTGTTTAAAATTAAATCAGAATCTGCTCATTTTTCCTAGAACCCTCTCAGCACTGCTTCCAAGGTTAGCCTCCCCAGCTCAGCACAATTAGGTGCAGGTTTTTGCTATGATGGTTCAGAGTATTGCACCACTGGGTACTACCCCACTGCAATGCCAGTGGAGCAGGTAAGACCCAATTCATTAGAGAAAGGGAGAAAAGAAAAAGACAAAAGCAAACTCCCTCTGTGCTTACATAATTAAAAGTGCTTTAATCAATTATACATTTAGTACACTAGGAAAGGGGCTGTATTAAACAGTGGAAGGCAGATTTGGAAAAATACAAGAATAAGAAAGTACAGTTTTTTAAATAAATTTTGCATTTGCTAATTAAAAATCCCTGGAATTTTTTCCAGAAGAAAGTGCCTACACTTCTCTTTTCTTTTCTATTTTAAATTCCTTTCAACTTGAAATGCCTGTCTTTGTTTCTATTTTTGTTGACACACTTCTCTCTATCATTACATTCTGATGTACAATGTGTGCGTCTGCATGTGCACACGACTTCTATCCATTTAGCTTGCAGCAGTCACAAGGCCCTAGCTACAAACACAGCCATCCCATGAAAATGTATAACTGTAACTCAGCAGTACAGAATACATTACATGTATTTTGTTACAACACTTTCACCCACTACAAAGTAGTTTCATGTTAGTATAACACCACAATGCAGACTTATTCAATATATGGGAGTCTGTAATAAGTTTCATTTACTTGCGATGCATTGTAAACTGGAAAATCTTCAACTGGTGGGATAAGTCCTTGTGCAATCAGCTGCCCATAGGAAGGTGGAGCTTCCCGCCGCACAAATTCTGCTTCAAGCCGAGTCATTTGGGTTTCAAATGCTCTGGAAGCAACATAACCAGAGTAAAAACAAAGACAGACACAAACATTGCACAAACCAACATACCTAAAGAGAGAAGGGAGAAAAGAGGGCAAACTGGATCTTCTGATCCAGTTTCCCTACAATTGGTGTCATCAGGCAGCAGTGCAGTACTAAATTAGATTAGGAAAAAATGTAACCCAAATGCAGGGCAATACAATCTTCTTTTCATTAGTATGTTAATAATATACAAAAGAAATACTAGTGTAGGATAACTTTATATTTCTCACTAACCACAAGAGAGACAGATAGAATCCATTGGCCATTTCTGAAAGAACAAACCAGCTTTTAACTGCTGAAAACTCAAAACTCTACCCATTTCTTAAATGTTGCAGTCAATTTTACTGTGGCATAATTTTACTTTGCATCTCATCCATCCACTTGGATAGACATTTTATTCTTTCCCTTAACTAAAAGGTCAGTAACTGAAGTTAGAACTTTATCAACACAAGATTTTTACCTGTATTCCCTAGTCCTCAGCGAGTAGAGTTTAAATGCACAACCCAGTGCAATCACCAACAGCAAGCCACACACCAGGCTCCCAATCAGGGCAGCTGTGATGACTTTCCTGGGCACTATCACCAGACAATTATGTTCATCACTTCCATCCTGGCAGTCTTCTTGGCCATCACAACGCCATGTCTCAAAGATACATAGGTTTGTGCCGCAGTGAAAGTTTCCTGGCTGGCAAGTAAAGCAGTTTTTTTCATCTGAGCCATCCGGGCAGTTCTTTTGGTTATTACATCGGTCAAGTATTGAATAACACAGTCCACTATTTCCTTCACATGGGTATTCGTTCTTCTGACAAGCAGGACAATTCTCTTCATCTTTGCCATTTGGGCAGTGCCACCAACCATCACAATGCTGCTTATCTGTGTAACACTCCTCATCACTTCCACATGGATGTTCCCAGGGAAGGCAGTAACCTTTTACCTGATAGGTTGCATTAAATCCATGGCCAGTACTCTTCGATCTGGCGTGATATGAAATGGTGAGCTGACCCTTTGAGGACTCCACACTCACTGAGTGCCTGTTGTTGTGATATGAAAATGTTTGCATTAATTTATCACCCCTCTCCCCAATTCCATCATACACCTTCACGTAGTCATTGTATCCTAACTGTAAATCAAGCTGCAAGAGCACATGCCGGTTATCTTGTGTATCCACATACCAAGTACAGCGTAGGTCTGCCCGGCTATGATCAGCACGGAATAAGTCTGGGGAAGCAAAGGACCCATAAAAATTACCCAGTCTTTTGCCACAGGAAAGATCAGGGCAATTGTCCTCATCTGAACCATCACTGCAATCTTTAACTGAATTACATCTTAACTCATTTATCAAGCACTTGGTGGAATGGGCTATACTACACTGGAACGTTCCCGAGGGACAGATGCTGGACTGAGGCTCCGTTGGGGGCATGGTGCAGTTTCTCTCATCCGAACTATCCCCACATTCATCCATGGAATTACACTTCCAAGTATTAGGAATGCATTTGCCATTTGCACAACGGAACTCATCTGACTGGCAAATAGTCTGGGCTATTTTTCCTGTGAAAGTAAAAAAAAAAGATTATTAAAAGATTTAAAACACCTGGCTGTGTTTTTTTAATTCTAATTTTTTATCCCAGCATGAAGTGACTCAGTCTGCTGGGCCAGCCCACCTCAAGAATCCTCTCAAAGACAAATGGTAAATAAAAATGTCCAATACTCTCAAGGCCCATACTTTAAACCAATGTTTATATTAGACTTTGCTCAACAGAAAAAAACCAGCCATGGGAATTGGAGGAGAGATGGTGAACTAAGCTCTGAGTAATCCAACAAAATTCACTGAAACTGTACAGAGCTCTTACCTCTGATGTAAGAAAGGCGAAATCCCTGAGCCTGTCCTGAACTTGTTGCATCTGAGTGGAAAAATATCCAGACGTGATCTCTTGCAGAGATGAATGAGGGGGGCATGGAGGACCCACACACTTTGTACTCCTCTCTCTTGGAAGATGGACCAATCATCAGCCAGTCTACAGAGCATCTCTGAGAGTCCTCTAAATCGAAGTTCCTAAAACTTTCAGGAACAAAGAAAACACAAATGAAGACAGAGGATAAGAATCTGAATATGGGCATCCTTTCATATTCATAAAAGGAAGAAAAGGAACCAGTGAGCTATGTATTGTACAGTGGCTGCCCACAAACATAGCACTCATTTTTCCCCCCATTCAGAAAATGATCTATCCCACAGGCTCAGAGTACATACAGAGAATACACAGATTTAAAACAAATACCCTGCTAAATAATCCCTCAAAAAATAAAAGAATAAATGTTCTGTTACCTGATGTCTTTAAATCAAGATTGAATAATTTCTAAAAGACATACTCCAGTTTAACTACACGTTACAAAGCACATTAAGAAAAAGGGTCAGACTAGATGATTATAAAAGTCCATTCCAGCCTTAATGCAATACATCAATAAATAAACAAAATCCTTTCTTTGCACTGAAAAATCATGGAGTTGGACAGAAAAGATCAAACTTTCAGGCAATGGGCAGGCAAAAGTGTTACGGTTAAGTCTCTGAACTCCCAAAAATAACAGTCAGATCTTATTTCATCTACGGACAAGACGTAAAGATAGTGGGGAAGAGAAACTGAGGCAAAAAGAGAGGTTGTGATATCTGTGACTAGTTAATAGGTATTGTGGATAGGGGAAGAAGCAACAGATGTGTAACAATATTAGTGTAAAATCTGAAAAAACGTTAAGGCAAAATTTGAACGTGTTCTCCTGCTTGTCACTATTTTGATTCAGTCTTAAGGATAACATAATGACATATTCTAAAAGTAGATTTGTCCATGTCATCCCAGAGACTTGAGCAGAGTGGAACAGGATCAGATTTAGGTGCCTAAATCCATATAGGCCCCCGACAGGTAGGTTTTGGCCCACAGTTTTTTTCCTCCTCAGATATAAATTTCTTTTTGTGCTCCTGTGTTCAAACATAGAAATCAAACAACCCCACAAAACCAAAGCTGCATATAACTCATAGTGCAAGGGTTTGTATAAATTGTCTGCAATGACATGCATTTTATCCTGTACAAGATCAGCTTCAGATTGTGTGTGTCACAATATGCAGCAGCCTTAGACAATGCAACTTATCTCCCTTGAGAGATTAAAACAATGGAGTTCTCTCCACGAGAGAAGGGATATAGCTGTCATAGAAAACATGTTTCATTTCCCTGTCAAACACAGAGTTGGGATTAAGTTATGTTAAAAGTTATCACATATATTACATCCAATAGCCACACTGAAAATACTCAGAAAAAGTGAAAGCTTTAGCAAAAAGCTGGGCCACATTCTACACAGATTCTATCATAGGTACCAGAAAAAGCTCTGTGAAAATACAAAGGGTACAATATGGCCGTATGATCATAAAGCTCTAAGCCTGGTCATTTCCTTCAAGGGAAAAGGAAAAGCACATTAGCAAATCCACCCCATCCAGGAGTCTCAGCCTACAATCATCTACTTTTTATGCATGCTCAGTAAGCTCTCGCTCTCTGACAAAAGCATACAATTAGCAAGAGAAAGGGCATGGCACAAAGAATGGAAAGAGAGGGAATAACAAAGGTGCAAAAATAAACTGAAAACCGAAATATCCAATGTCTGTGCAGTAGTCTCCTAAATAACTAAGCAATAGGGAATAATTCATCTCAGAAATATGTTCATTTACTGCTAAAAGCTCCTTTAAGTGATGTTCTCTGGTTCTTCCTAGTTTGCAAGATACATCCCTGAAATACATTATTTTCCAGTATCAATGATCTCATTAAACCCTTCTAACTAATGGATTCTGGAAGCCAGAAAGAGCCAGAGATTTTAACTGTTAGTATGGAAATGTAAGCAAGGGCCTACATCTCAGAAAGACTAATTAAAAATACAAATATAAAACGGGTGACACCTGACTGGAAGGCAACACAATGGAGAATAAACTGAGAGTCTTGGTAAATCACAGACTCAAAATAAGTCTACAGTCATGCAGCTGCACAAAAGGCAAATACAGTTTTGGGAAGCATCAACAAAAGCATTAGGTGCAAGCCATGGGGGGTGATAGCGCCTCTCTACTCAGCAGCACTGGTTAGGCCACATCTAGAGAGTACTGTGTGCAATTTTGGGATCCACATTTTTAAAAAAGACAGAGAAAAGTTAAAGAGGGCCCAAAGATAGGTGACAAAAAGGATAAAGGGCTTGAAGGCAAGTCATGAGTAGAGTTTGAAGGTTGAAACAGACATATTCAGTTTACAGAAAAGGCACTTAACAAGGGATATAACAGTAGTCTTCATATAGTTGAAGGGCTGCCATAAAGAAGAGGGAAAGCACGTTTTATCTCTTGCTACAGTGTGTAGGATTTGAAGTTGCACCAAAGTAGGTTTAGACTGGGTGTCAGGAAAAAACTTCACTGTTAGAAGAGCGAGGCAGTGAAACAGATTGCCCAAGGAAGTTGTGGACTCTCCATCATTGAAGGTGTTCAAGAAGGCGTTGGGCAGGCATCCGTCAGGGATGAGCTATGCCTGTGTATGCTTCTTTGCTTTGCTAGGACTGGTACAGACATTACCCTTAATGCACTTTTAGCACACAAAAAGCGTTTTGTAACTGTAACAGAACAGACATTCATGGCACATAAAGCACGTTAAAAATGGCAGACCCCACTCTACATTAACCCGGGAAGGAGGTATCCTAAACTAAAGTGCTTTCTGTTAGAGCACTTTATCAAACATCTATGCCAAATCCCATTGAGGGTTAGCTTAGAGTGCAATCAATGACATCCCAGGTGGTGTTGTGCATGGCTCCCGCTTTAGCCTTGGGAAAGCTCCTGTGCTCTGCCTGAGCACTGTGCTGGGTCCTCTCCTTGGCTGTCATTGACCCAAGTCAAGTGACAGCCTCTGATCTCAGCTCCACGCACAAGCTGGTGACAGGGATGGGGTTTGCTGTCCCTGCAGTTGCCCTGACCTCACGGCACACTGCAGCCCTGAGGGGGGCTGTGGAGGAAGGAGTCCAAGGTCTTTCTCCCCACAGTCACCCTGGCTGGACTATGGTACATCACTGCTTGGGCAGAGGCGTATAAATAGTGTTCTGTTATGTTTGTATTGATTTTTACTGTTTTATATTGTATTTATTCTATTCCTATCACTTCCGGATTGAATTTTATTGTTTCATATTAACATTATATGATTTAGACCTGCAGTGTGGTATGGCATGTGTGATGTCAAGTATACATTTTGTGTGTCAGGTTTCCATCTTGTTCCCATCTTGTCCCCATGCCCTGTTGTGTAAGTATGTTGTAACCTATGACTTATGCCTATCTCCCTCCTATGTAAATTGGTTCCTAAATGAATGGGAATGAATGAGGGTGGCTGAGAGACAATGGCAGTAGGTCTAAAAATAGCTCCCTCTGAATGACCGAACTATCAATTCGAGGACCCAACCATCACCCTGCATTGACCCTCCCTGGCTCAAGATTTGAAAGACAAAGACTGCTGCAGAAACCAGCCAACATACCATTACAGACACCTGAAACTGCATGTCCTCACCTGCAATGCACATGCTCAGTACACCAGGGGCTGACCCTTTCCTGGACATGCCCCCTGCCACTAGGGTCACAGAATCATAGAAGTCGGGTCGGAAGGGACCTTGTAGATCTTCAAGTCCGACCCCCGACCTGGGCAGGAGAAAAACTGGGCTCAAATGACTCCAGCTAGGTAGGCA
>NW_017728915.1:23994705-24013927 GCF_001723895.1 Crocodylus porosus | reverse complement strand
AGGGAGTTCCTCATCTTATAAGTGTGCTGCTGGTTACTACTGCCCAAGTGCAGCACCCTGCACTTGTCAGTATTGAAACGCATCCTGTTTTTGTTAGCCCACCCCTGTAACCTATCCAGGTCTTGCTGCCGTCTTTCCCTCCCTACTAGCGTGCTCACCTCGCCCCATATTTTGGTACCATCAGCAAATTTAAACAGGTTGCTTTTCACCCCGTCGTCCAAATCGCTGATAAAGAATTGAACAGCACGGGCCCAAGGACCGAACCCTAGGGGACTCCACTGCCCACTTCCCCCAGGTCGAATATGACCCGTCCACCACCACCCTCTGAGTATGACCCTTCAGGCAATCTACAATCCATCTGACTGTGTAGGGTCATAGAAGGTCTGCCCCTATAAAAGGAGGCAGTGAAGATAGATCCAGTAGGACACCCTCTCCATCTGGACCAGTACCATACTACACCACCTATCCAACCAACCTATCCCTGCTCGCGACCCCCCCCGGACAACACCTTGCTGGAGAAGACCCCGACTGGCCATTGAGGACCAACTGACAGCCCAGGATAGGTAGCTATCACCCACCTTCCTTACCCAAGCAAAGGACTTGAACTCTGTTTCTCTTCCCTACCTGGACTCCAACCCTTCCACTGAGTCTTTCTTCTGATACCATTGTGAGTGCATGCATGCGTGCACGTGTGCAGGAACCAATAACTCCATGGGGCTGTGTAGTGTGTTTGTTTAATAAACCTGTTGTTTTGAATCCCTGAGTTGGGTTTTCGTCTGTTTCCTCATTGCCACAACTTATCTGCCCCTGATCTCCCAGCTTTCTGCCTCAGTTTCCAGCCCCAATCTCCCAGCCTTCTGCCTCTCTCTTCCCTGGCTGTCTCCTTCTTGCCACTGGGCTTCTTCCCTTGTTTCCACCCCAGCACCAGTGACCTTGGGTAACCCCAAACCTCAGTTCCTCAGCCCAGCTTCTCTCTCATCTACCGGCTCTAATTCCAGTCCTGGCAACTTTCACTCCCTACACTTTCTCTCTCTCACCTTAACCTTCCCCCCAAGTATTCCAAGCACATACATACACACACCGTACCATCCAAGTTATGACTTCACCTGTGTGTATGTGTAGGTGGGTGGTATGTGTGTGAACCGGTGTGTATGTGTGTGTGTATACACACACACACTCACACACACGCATGTGTGTGTATTATGTCATTGTGTGCATGACATATGAATTAGTGATCCATGCATGTGTACTGTGTGAGTACTGACAACTAATTATTGTCTGTTTTTTGGTGTGTGTAGTGTGTATGTGCTTGAATTGGTAATGGGTATGCATGTGCCTAGACTGGGAATCTTGGATGTGTACGTGCCTGAGTTGGTAGTATGTGTATGTGCGGATGCACCTAATCAATTTGTGTGTTTGTATATGTGCAACTGTACACCACGTCCTCCTGTCTAACAGCACGATATTGAGATCCTGAGCACTGGCCTGACCCCACAGGGCAACAGACTGATCACCATATTTGGGGTCAGGGAGGAATTTTACCCCAGGCTCAGCCTGGTAGAGAATGGGGGTTTTTGCCTTCCTCTGTAGCAGAGAACATGGTCCTCTTCCTTGGATCTCACAAGCATATTTTAACCTTTCACAACACTGGCTGCTGTGGTCCCCCTACTTTATCTGTGGCAGTTTAAGGGGTTATGTCTTGTGGTTATATTAAGATTGAGCATGTTTTGCAAAGAGGTTAGATAATGCATTTGTACATGGTTGTTTGGATAGAGGTTATCCTGTCTCAGCTGGGGTAGAAACTACTTCTCTATGATTGATAGGCTTGTCCAAGAAAAGGTACATTTCTAACTTGAATAACCTCCCAAAGGCTTCTTAGTGATGATAAAAGGTGTCATGCAAATACCAGAGGATGAAAAACAAATTAGACTGATATAAATACTATATAATGAGAAGCAATGGTCTGAAACAGAAGAGAGAAAATTTTTGATAAACACCTGGAACATCAGGTTTACAGTCAGATCTGTAACAATAGTCTATCAAACAAAATGATGGAAGTCAGAGTTGGAAAAACACTCAAAAGAAAACATATTGAAAGGAACAAGCCTGTATTGGCTGAAAGAGATGGACATGGTTTTGTCCATGTGCTTAATAAATCTTGAGAATCCCAATAATTTGCCCCTCCTGGCTTTCCTTTCTAATTTCCAGCACTCCAACACAGTTTTGCAGCCCACATCTTCTCAGCCAAAATAACTGTTATGGTTTATCAGGTTTAATTTAAAAAAAAAAATAAAAAAATCACATAACAGTAACAGTAACAGTCCCAACTGCAAGTACAGAAACAGAATATATTGGTGAATAACTGTTCTTTCTAGAGGGCCTATTAATAATGTGAATATGATATTACTATTCAAGGTCGTAGAGGATATATTTTGCTTTGAAACGGCCATCTCAGCACATGGAAGTCAGATGCAGAACATTCAAAAATTAATTCTCCCCTTCAACAATACACATGTTCAACATTCAAATCCCAAAATTAGTGTCTAGCGGTTGTCAGTTTGGAAAACGAATGTTGTGGAAGAAGCATAGTTTGTTTCATTTCCATCAAACATGGAGGCTTTACTTTTAGTTTACATAACTTGAATAAACAGGTCCAGCCGCAATTGTAGAAATTCACCTTCTGAGAGCATAGAGAGAAGGGAAAAGTAAAAGAATTTTGCTCATGAAGAATTTCTTGCAAATTGAAAAATGTGACCATTCCTTAAACATATATTACTTATGTTGGGGAACTTGCATGCTAAAACAATTCTTCAAGTGCCTTGTCAGTTTATATTGTTTGCATGAAGGGATGGAAGAGAGTTTTACCCCATTCAATTCAATAGTCGATTTAAAACAAATCCAGAGTAATGTGTGAACAAAGTTTCAAGTACCTTGGTAACAATGGCAATCACTTTTCAAATACTAAAACACAATGGACAGGTCACGGTAGGTTTACTATTTAAAAAAATATTAGGTTTATGTCTTAGAAAATGTATCGCAAAGGAAAGGATATTTGGGAAGTTTCTAACACATTAATCCACCTATAAATGACTCACTGATTTATTTTATCCAAGTACTGCATATAATTTATTAAACTTCCACTATTTCATTTTTTGCAGCACTGGTAATTTGATCTAGTGTTACTGCCACCATACTCTAAAAAAATCCTGCCACCCACAAAACATAAGATGAGGATATTTATTACTCAAGAAACTTTTTTTCAATTGAACTCTGAGACAAAAATGCAAATCCTTCTATCACCAGAATCAGTGTAGTAGATGAATGGTGTCAAACGGAAGAGTAGAGAAGGGTTTTATGCATACAACAGAACCTGCTGAAGTTATAGTTCCTGACGGAGTTTATAGGCTTCTCTGGGGACCAAAATTCACTTATTATTTCTTCTGGTTAATTAAAAAAAATGAAAAGTGAACTGTCTTTGAAATACAGAGTATCTTGTTAAAATGCTCTGGGCCTCAAACTGCATACTGAAAACCCAAAGGAAAAAAGAGGGCTGGGCAGAGATGACAGACAGAACAGAACATTGCACAATCTAACTCAATACAGCAGAGTCTCTTTGGAGACGCACAAAAAAATTATCAAGAAATACCAACTTCAGTGGATAACCTCTCTACAATGCTGCTCATTCTGTAATAACTACAAGAATCAGTTATTTACAAAACAAAACAAAGCAAAAAAACTAACAACCCTCAACGTGCCCACTAGATTCTGGGAACTTCCATTTTTGAGGACAAAAATAATCCTAATGAAAGCTGAAGGAAATGCAGCAGCAACTCTTCTTTCATAACATTTTGTAGGAAACAGGTAAATTTTCTCACATTTCTTTTCATCGAGTGCTAAAAGCCTACTTCTCATAAACAACAGGGATCAGGAAGCTTACTGTAAATTATAAGATTATCTCTATTACATATACTGCTTATAAGACTTGCTCTGAAGAAGCAGCAGTGACCTACAATGACATTTTCTTATTAACTTTCTAATCTTCACACATTGCTAGCAAGGACTGCATTAAACCAGCTTAACATCAATATTCATTTTCACTGCTGTAAAATGAATGGATGCACTCCCTATAAAACCAATGCTCTTCTGAGCACTACTACCATTTGGACTTAAATGAGAAACATGCAATAGAAATTTACTTATAAATAACATTCCTTATAAGCAGGGATCCTGGTTTTCTCTTATTTAAACAAAATTCCCGATTTTCAGTTAAATAAAACTAACCCCAGATCTACATTTTTCCATTATTAAAATGAAAAACCACTAGTATATTAGTGGTGTTCCACTAGTATATTAGTGGTGTTCCACTAGTATATTAGTGGTGTTTCATTGAAATCACAGAAAAATGTGGGTTTGGGGTTGCTTTTTTTTTTTTTTTTAACTGAAAACTGGGGATTTTTTTTTAATCAGAGAAAACCAGGATCCCTGCTTATAAATTGAGTCCTCCATATCTTAGGGAGTAATCCAGAAGTAATTTAGATGTGAACAATTATGTGATGAAAGCATTAGAAAAATACACACTTAAAACTGGAAAAGTAAAGCAAATCTAGGGATGAGCAGGAAAAAGAAAAAGGAATGGTAACGAAAAGGGCTAACAGATGTAACAAAGATGTATCACAAAGAGGAATAAAGTTAAATACTTAACTTCATCTACAAACTCATTTAAGAAAAAAAATAATGTAGAATAAATATTATGGGTGCCCCAGCAAAGCATTGGCTCAACATAAAATAGGCCAATTAAGCAAGACAAATCACTCCTGTTTGCCAGTCTCTCCCAGCAAGGGCAGATTGTGAACACAGTTGATGCTTTAATTCAGTGGTCTCCAAAGTGGGGTGCGCGCACCCCAGGGCTTGCACAAGACAATCCATTGGGGTTCAGGAAGAAAATATTAGAACTATTTATATTTATATAAATATACAGATATTGGGGGTGCATGCTCAAAATTTTTTTACTGATGGGGTGCACGATCAAAAAAGTTTGGAGACCACTGCCTTAACTGGCTCATTAAAAAAATTTCTGTTTAAACTACTGAGGAGCAAAGGCCTGGAAATGAGGAAATATCTGGTCTACTCCTACCCTGTAACCAATGGCTTCCTGCATCACCTCCAGGAAGACACCCAGGCCTACTTTTTGAAGGCTGAGCACCTGTAACTCCAATAGCATTCATTCATTGTAGGACATTCAAAGTCAAGCTTTTCAACTCTTGTAGATTTCCTCTCTGCAGAGTGGGGATATTACTTAACTGTTCCACAAAGGTGACATGAAACAGTCTTGCTGGTCTTCACAGGACCATTCACATCTGTAAGGGCTGCGGGAACAGGACCCATTGTAGCAACGGCTTTCAGCACCAAGATGGTGTGAATGAGAATTGCAAGGGGAAAGTTCCTTAACTGTTTGCAAGACCAATAATATGGATTACTGAAGAGACACTAGATAAAAATGTACCCATCCAATTAATAGGCAATGGTCAGGAAGAGCAGTTAATGAAGCAACAAACACCTCTCACCTGAATTCTGAATGTGAATAACATTTTACTCTTAGTCTTGTAACTCCAGTACAATCAGGCAGAAGGCAAGATAGATATGCACCTTACAGATTAACTGAATCAAATACACTTCTTTCTTATCACGTCATGGGTAATTACAGCAATTAAATAACAGCAACTGTTAAAACAAGAAGGGCTTGATCCTTATTTCAGACACACATGGATGCCTCCTCTCAAGAAAAACTTTTAAAACCTGTTTAAGAATCAGTTACTATATATAACAATTCCTAGAGCTAAATATACAAGATTTTTAAAAATGCTATTATGGAAAAGGCCACAGAAAATAAATTGTTTAAGCTTGACTTAGACAGTCACCATATTTATGATAAATTTGTCCTTACAGAATTTATACATCTTTAGTTTTAAGAAAGGAAGGTTTTGATTGCAGGGGGTTAGTCACAGACAAAAAAAATGCTGGAAAAATAATTGATTTACTTAACACAATGGCTCCTGGCTGTCTGAATTTGCAGTGACGCCACAATGGTAGAAAATCCCTATAGTCAGTAGGTAAACTTTTTTTTTCCTAGATCTTGATTGCATTCCCCTCTATGGGTCACTTGTTTAAAAGTGAGTATTTAAAAAATGTAACTGTTTAATGGCAAAACCCTACATAAAAAAGTTTATTTTCTGACTTTGTGGAACTTGTCCCTGGCCACTGTTTAAAAACTAAGGAAACTATGAAGGGAAATCTATGAAAAGGTAAGCAGCTGAGGAAAATCAATACAAACATATGGAAGATAGATATTACAACAAAGTGTCCAAAGCAGATGCCCTTGAGAGATCGTATCTTTTATCCACATGTAGAACAGAGCATTGTTCTATTGAAAGCTGCTGAATAGTAGGCTTATAAGAAACTGGCACAGACTGCAATATTTTTTTATACCATAACTACTTACAATTGTAATTTTATCCCTTTGTGAGTCTGGTGTATCCCAAATACACTACTTATGTAATGCAGCTGTCTTACTGACAGTGAGAACTGAAGATCAAAGGACACAGAGATAGCATAATACAGTGCACAGGATTTTTTCTTTCTAAAATTCAAGTCTCAGCTAGTCAAGTAACTGTGTCACTTCATTTACAGAGTTCAATAATCTACTTTCAATGGTTAACTTTGCTATTGCCATGCTAGATAGTCTCCTCATCTGCATAATATAGCAATTAACATAGCCTTATGCTGGTGTCATACATATCAATGTTAATAAAGTGCAAAGTCTGATTGGTGTGCATCACTAAGTTAGAAATGCAACTATATAAACAATCAGCTGCCATGACTCAGCTAGACACATCTACACACCTACTGCTGGCTGTAATGGACAGAATTTAGCTCAGGCTTTCTGCTCGTTACAGCTAAATATCTTTATAGATAAAATTTTGAGGTTAAAAGTTACATATCTGTGCATGTCACAGGCCTCTGAGAACTATTATAATATTTTGCCATTCTTCCCCATTTCTTCAGATTTTTTGTTACTGGTCACATCTGTGTTTGTACACGAGGACAAGGCATACTGGGAGCTTTGAAGTGATTTCAGAATGCAAACAACATTATTACTGTTATTATTAATAATACTGATGCTAGTACTACAAATAGTAGCAGTAGCAAAAAAATAAACATAAGCTGCCCAAGGGGACTGCACCAGCAAAAGCCAGGTCCTGTATTTCATTTATGCTTTTCCCCATACTTTCCAGCAGTCTCCATTTAGAAGTACACTCCCTATGTCAATGGATTTTAATGAAGTTTAAAAGTGTCCACCTATTTATGGAGCTCAAATATTGGCAAGTATCTGCTTTCCTTGCTTTTGACAATTAGTTCCTATTTTGAACAATGGAAGAAGGAGCCTTCCTACTATTCCATCTGTGGCAGATTTGTTTTTAATTGCACAGCATCTGCAGTTGAAGAGGTTTGCAGTCCTTTTAAGCAGCTGAGCTAAGACTGAGCAGATGGTGTCAAACACAACAGTATTAAAAACAAAAACGGCTTCTTGGGTTTTTTTTAAATAAACAATTCTTGGTCTGAAGAGGATACTGTGATTAGCACAGAAAATTAAGCACTCTCACAGTATGTCAATACTGTAATCCAAAGTATCCTTTTCATACAATATTATATTTCATTTATACTCTTCTATTCTGAACTGTGCTTTTCCAGAAAGAGCTGAAACTGTGCCATAAATATTAACTTTTTATTTAACAATAATTGGTTATTTTCCAATACTATATAAAACAGGATATATTGTTTTTGCTAAATATTTAATAGGTAGTATTTTTACACAATAATATATTCAACTAATATGCTACAGAAAACTGACAGGTTGTTTTGTTGGAAAAATCTTAAGCTCCCTATAAGCCAATTTTAAAATAGGCCTCTAGGATGTACCTACAAAATTCTAAAAAATGACTATATCTGTGTCACTTCTTGCATTAATTAGCCAGCTTTTGTACACACAGAGGAGACTGGATATAAACAAAACACAAGAAAATTATTTAGGGTACCTTAAGGGAACTGTTTGAAATTTGGCGTTCTGTATTTAGGTCTTATTTATCACTTGGTAAAGTAGCCAGTGTCCCAAAAGAAATAACCAAAAGAATAATTCGTATTGCTAACAATGTAAACTGTAGTCTGTCCATCCCCAACAGGTTATTAACAGGCCCTATGAATAAAATAGGATACAAAAGACATCCTGTTTACTTTGCCTAAAATGGATTATACCAGTATACTGCAAAAACAGCCATGTCTACCATTACAAGCAGATTAGCCCGCAAGGAACGGTCAACATTTTGCTGTCTTCAAACTCGGGTCCATAGCTTTGCTCAGCCCTAAACCCAAGCCCTAGCCTAATCCAAATTTCATCTCTTCTGCCTGTTTCTACATAAATTTAGTGAAAATAGAAAGATGATTACTTAACCAATGTGATCAGACCAGTATTTCAATGTTTCAGTTCTCAATCTATCAAGTGCGGATAATACATCCATGGAATACCATAATAATCAATATCTGAAAAAATTATGGGGTGCTCAGATCAGAGTAATGTGGGACAGACATATCTGAGCGAGAATGGAGGACATCTTTGAAACTGAGGTACCAATGACCTGTCATTATGCTTCGCCAAGCATCAGACAACTTTCTTAGTAACAGCAGTTCTATATTTTAACAGCTGTTTCAGACACAACTTGATGCTGGCATAGCTCATAAGCCTTACATTTCATGTCAACAGAGCTATCTGAGCAGAACATCGCAAATCATACCTAATTGTTATTATGTCTCCACGATCTCCTTGGATATACCAGCTGCAGTTTACGGCTGGAGGATAGTTTAGTGGCCAGGAAGGACTATAGATGACTCCACGTCTCTCTGTGTGCTGTTCCAATTTTCCACTGCAAGCAGCTGTTAACGAGAAAAAGAAAACGTGTCAAATGTTTAGGTTAACTATCACTGTACATTAACTACAATAGCTTTTAGCAGTTTCAAATGTTTGCAGATAAGTTAGAATCAACAGTTTCATTCCTTTATTACTCCTGTTTCCCTTGACCTTTACTGAGACACTTAGATTTCTGCTTTACCACAAAAAAAATCAATAATCTTTCACGAGTCAATTGAATTGCATTGAATTTGCCAATATATGATGCAAAAATGTTCTTACTGACTTACCAACTTCCCAAAGATTGGCTTGCCACAGAGCAATTGGAGACTATACTCAACATAAAATATCTAAAAATCTTATTTTTAATCGCAGAAAACTTAATTTTCCAAAGCAAAGCGCAAGCATCAAGAGTTCTTTATTTCAGATCAAGGGAAATAGTGAAAGATACAAAAGCAGATCCTGATTTTGAGTGAAGTTTGATAGTGTTCAAACCTGAGACACTGGCTCAAATGTATGTGTTTTCTATTGTTAAAATGAGTGGTTTTTTAACAAACAAACATTTTATGGTCTGCAGAGCACAGAAAAATATCTGACATTTTGACAGAAGCCAAATTTCTCATAATTTAAGGAATGATAGGAGAAAAACAGATTCCCCAAAACGTGTATTTCTTCATGCACCCATAGATTCAATATATATATGCTATAAATCGTGGACTAACAGATCTTTGTAGAAAATCCAGCACCACAAAGTTGTTATTATTAAATTCATACTATACAGGTTAGTTCAGAGGAAGCACTCTTTACTGTATTTTAAATGCGGGCCAAGGGTTACAAGGAGATTTACAAGGTTAGCTTACCTCAAGTATAAAGCATAAACACATTACTGTCACCCTGTAAAAAAGCTTTCAGTTGTATTATATGTGAAAAACTTCTGGTGATTCAATGGCAACAATAATTTACAGAATACAAAAAGATATACAGACAGCTCTAGTGTCATTATGTTAATTAGTTTTACAAGATAAATACAAAAATTGATGTTGTAACAAGAAAATCTCTGCCACTTATATTTCTAAAATTAAAGATGCCCCAAATCCTTTTCTGATTGATCACTGCCAGAATACTGAAACAATAGGAGCAACTTTAATAAAAATAAGATCCACAACATTTTCCCACCATAACTCCCCAGTTCTCTCATTATATACAATGCTCCAGACTGTACTTGGACTTTTATACATATTCCTCTTTATATGTGCTCCTTGCTGCATTATTATATCACAGCAGCATAAAAGGACCCAGCGCTAAAATGGCTTTATAGGACTTCACATAATAAAGAATATCTCTATACTGCTGCAAACTAAAACTTCACAATATTAGGACCCTCAGGACACTGAAGAAAGAAACAGCGCAGACAGAAAACACCTCCGCATGCCACTTTATGCCAAGCCTTTTACCAACAGCAAAACAAACTTTCCTATTGTCCGCGTACTAATTATTTTCATTCATGCCTGCTGTTGATTTTCCATATGCTAGTGCTGCAGAAAACTTCAACATACAGATCTCAATTATCCAAAGCTTATTCAGGCCTCATTTTGAAAAAAATATGTGGACATGCCAGTGACCCTTTGCCTAGCTGACATCACAATACTTACCCAGACATCAATGCTTATAAATACTGAGTTTCTGTAATTTTATGATGGAACATTATCCAAAGTAGTTATATTACAGCAATCCTGAGCAACAGCTACTTTTCAGTCTTTTCCTCTTCAGAGTGCTAATGAAGTATATTTGATGTGAAATGAAATGTAGTATTTTTAATGTAAACTACTACTTCTTGTTAATTCTGCACCTCAGCATCACTCGAAAAGAGAGCCTACAACTAATTATGTTAACTAGACATTTGATCTGCATCTCAAGTATGTGATCAGAAATAGATGAAGAGAGAAAAGAGAAAGCTTCACCCTTTTAGACAATTTATACAATACAATGACTGGTGCAAATTACCTCATATTCAGGGATCCAGGTTTTCCATTTGTTGAGGGAAAATGTGGGAAACCACAGGTTTCCCCTTACAAGCTGGCAGAGCTCCAGCCTGCAAGGGCTGCTTGGGGCTGGGAGGAGCGGGAAGAGGCTGATTAGATGCAGGGGATGCCACTTGCATGTATGCACACATAGGGAAGGGGTCAGATACCATAGGTGACGCATTAGGAGGACATGCCCCCCAGATTCATGTGCCCGCAGCAGGGCATGGGGCTGTACCCTGACCGGACCAGCACTGGACTGCTTCTGAGGCCCAGCGGGCAAGACCTGGTGCAGAAGGGCGGAGTGGGGCAGCAAGACTTGCTGCTGCTGCTGCCATCACCACTGCCGCAGGTACCCCCATGCCAGCTACACCACCATGGAGTAACACTGTGCTGCCAGCAGCGCAAGGAGTAATGGACCAGGGAAGGATGGGGATGAGTTGCCCTCACCTCCTCCTGCCACCAGCTGCACACACCAAGGTGCAACTCTACCCTGCCACCATGGCCCAGCTGCTCTGCCACCACTCCCCTCCAAGTTAAAGCCACAGCCCTGTATACCAGCAGCTAGCAGCATGATGAGCTGAGGGTAGCTCAGCTCCCCGCTAGTCTGTTACTCCTCACGCTACTGGAGGCACAGCGTTACTCTGTGGTGGTGCGCCTCGCACGTGTGTCCTGGTGGCAGCAGCAGCAGCGAGTCTTGCCGCCGCGCTCTGCCCTCCTGCACGTGGTTCCACTGACTGGGCTGCGGAGGCGGCCTGGTGCCAGTGCAGCCAGGCTGCAGCCCCATGTCCAGCTGTGGGTGCACTAATCTGGGAGGGTACAGGCCCTCCTAAGGCTCTCCCAATGCGTCACCTATGGCTGGGCATCCCCCTGCCCTACACAGCCCCCATCCCACACCCTGGGGGGGCTGGGGCCTGGAGATGGGGGCCAGCAGGTTGGGAGTGAGGGGCACTTGCAGGACTGATGGAGGTTGGGAGATGAGGGTCGGGAGTGAAGGGCACTGGAGGGGATGGGGGCTGCAGGTTGGGAGTAAGGGGCACCAGCATAGTGGGGCTGCCCAGCACCACAAAGCAGCAGTGGGGACAGCTGCAGCTGGGCTTGTGTCCTACTGAGCAAAGGGGCATGATATAAGCCCCCCCAAAAAAATCAAAAGCCAAAATATATAGGTATTTAAAATGTATTTTATTATAATGACTGAGGCACTGGTAGGCTTCCAAACTGCTCTTAAATTGTAAATATATCAATAAAGCATTGTGTTCAACTGATACCGAGAAAGAGTTCATTTTAATTACAGGAAAATGCGGCTTTTGAAGTTTTTAACCCCACAATTTTGGAATTTTTTTCAGAGAATTTGAGATTTTAAAACAGAGAAAACCAGGATCCCTGCTTATAACCATGGTATTTATAAGTCAACAGAAGACTCCGCCTCTCTCTTCCTTATGCACAATACACTAACTCATCCATAATAGTAGGGACAGATTTATACGTGGGGAGCTGTTCAAGGTCTGTTTTCTAAGCAGCTATTCTTCAGCTTTCTATTTTGGATAAACAAACTGTTTAAAAATCTATTTTTATATTAACAAGCCTAAATGTTGGAAACAAACCAGAATATAGGTCAGTCATAGGTACATCAAATGTTTTTAAGTTTGAGGTCGCATCGAACCTAAATTCACACATCTTGTAGAGGCTAGGGACTTTCACTGTGACATGCAACTTCAGGGAGGGACACTGGGGAGCTAAGGACAACCTGGCACTTGACCAAGCTGATTATTCACCTTCATACTATGGTGTGGAACAAAAGATGACACAATTAGTGTAGCCTCAATTCCCCAGTGATAACAGGTATCATCTCAGGTCTGCAAGAATAGTCTCCAATTCAGGAAGAGGCAGACTGGAACCATGGCAGCCTTTGATGACTTTATACAGCCTGTTGGGAAGAGCACTTGGTCAGTAGAAGGATTTCCATTGACTTTAACTGGCTTTGGATCAGGCTGACAGATAAGCAATTACAGCATATAAAACAGCGAAGTTGTATTCAGAAAGAGTTTGGTACATTATAAGAAAGTCTGGGTAAAGAACTGTAGTTTTAAAGCTTGCTTCAGCACAACACCACGACTCTACAGAAAAACAAGCAAGAAAGCATTTTCAAACGGCCATAATAATATCCAAGTGAAAAAAGAAGCTTCTCTAGAGAAAGACATAACCCTGGACAGCTCTCCAGGTGTTATCAGTAGTACTGCATCAGAAAGACAGTGACTTTCAAACAACTGTTCAACAGTTGTTTTTCCTCATTTCATCTAAGCAAATTCAGAGCAAGAGTGAAAACAGCTCATAAAAAACTGAAAACAACCTGCATTTCCTTCATGTAGGATTACCCAAGTTATGCAGTACATCCTATGGCATGGTAAATCGAGGATGATTGCAATAAACCTAGATTTACCATTCTATGGGATGAAGAGCAGGAATCCCCACAGGCCTCTAGGCCTCCAGACTGGAGGTTTCTGACAGCAGGCAAGCACACAGGAGAGTGTACTGTAAGATGCTGAAGCATACAGATTTTCAGAAAGTGTTTCAAAAGAAAGCACTTCAAAGATGCTTCCCATTTTTGGGTCATATTTGGAAGCGGATATCAGCTGCATTCCTCTGACCCACAATGGAGTTTCTGCCTTTGGAAATCAACATTAACATGAATCCCCACAAACAGTGAACCTATAAATCCTTCAGGGGCCTGTTTATGCCATTCTTTTGACATGGTCATCCGCTCTAGAGATGTACTAGTCTCCTCTGCCCTCCCTGCAAAACTCAGGAAAAACCAGGGGTGCTGGTGACTTACACCACTGCAATAATCCTCTATATTTACTTTCCACCATCCAAACTGCATTTCCAGAAGACAGAATAACCCAAGATTACAAGCCCAGAATGTTTCATAGCTGAAGTATCTCAAAATTTTCCAGGGAAAACCTGCAACTGAAAAAAAAAGCAAAATAAAAAATTCCTATCTATGTCTTCCTGTTCCTAACCAAAATCAACATTCTTAAACAAAGTCAATCTTAGTGTTAAAGATTCCTTTAACTTAAACTGTTGACAAATTGCAATTCTGAACTGAGTAATTTGTCATCTTACTTACAATAGACAATGCAATGACAAATTCTAGCAAAAGCCAACAAATCATCCCAACAAAATATTGACTGAAGGTCAGACTTGCTCCAAAACTTAAAACAGACCTTACGATGAGAGGCTGAGAGCCATGGGGCTCTTTAGCCTGGAAAAGCGCAGGCTCAGGGGTGATCTGGTAGCCATCTGTAAGTTTATCAGGGGTGACCACCAGGATCTGGGGGAACATTTGTTCACCAGAGCACCCCAAGGGATGATGAAGTCGAACAGTTATAAACTACTGCAAGACCATTTCAGGCTGGACGTAAGGAAGAATTTCTTTACTGGAACAGCCTGCCATTGGAGGTGGTTCAAGCACCTACATTGAACACCTTCAAGAGCAAATTGGATGCTTATCTTGCTGGGATCCTAGGACCCCGCTGACTTCCTGCTTTTAGGGTGGGGGGCTGGACTTAATGATCTTCTGAGGTCCCTTCCAGTCCTAATGTCTATAAAATCTATGAAATGTATGAAAATGGTGCTGTAGTACTAGACATTTCACATATACTTCCCCTGGCACAGGCCCTATCCTGACCAGTTATAAATCCTACCTCAATCCCCACTTGATTTGAAGGCACCAAGCACTAAAGAAATTACACACACAAACATGTTGTCTTGTCATTTCTTTAGCTTCCTTCTTTCTCAGTTCCTCCTATTGTTTGTCACCCTTGATTGCAGTGTTTTAATTCAAATTTAACTGGGAGCTCTTTGGTCCAGACCTATTTCCACCTACTACAATGGGCCTTTATCCTTATTAGGACCTCAGGGTGTTGCAAGAATAAAAGTAAGTAATAATATTACTATTGTCTGGGCAGTTATAAATATCAGTTCTAACCGAGTTACTCACCATTGTATCTGGGATAGTGACAATGGTTCTGCTGGAATAACATAATCATATAAATATTTCAACATCTCAAACTGGGAAACTTCCTATAATCCATTAGTAAATTTTGAGGCCATCCAGTTTCAGCAAAAACGTGATCTGTATGGGGGTACCATACAACAACACGAAAAGAGCAAGACATTCCAGTGCTTAGTAGAAATAAGAGAAACATGTCTTACCTAACGAGGTAACAGCACTTTCTATTTTCCCAGTTAGGAAGAGATTCACTGTGTAAAGATACAAAAATTGTATTAATTATAGATTCCACTAGTTTTAGGACAGTTCTTAATTTACTGTTTCTAAACATTTCCAGTGATACTAGTAAGAAATACAGCATTCTTTACACAAAACCTTATCTACATCTATGATAAAACCTCACATAATCTGCTATTATCCTCCAAGAGTTATAAAACACAGAATGCTAATTCAGTATCTGTCAAGTATGCCAGAAAGAAAATGAACTGCCAATTTAGTTTAAAGAGTTTTCTACAGGCTGTTTATTAGGAAGGAGGAAGAGCAATTGCATTCAATCATGCATGGTTGGTCGTTATATCTCAGGGGCGGGCAAAATATGGCCCACAGGCCAAATCTGGCCCACCAGGCCATTCTATGCAGCCTGCAGGGCCCCTCTAAAATTTAGAAAATTATTACCTGCCAGTGGCTGCCTATCTAAAAGCTGATGATGCGCCAGTGGTAGGAGAAACCGGCAGTGGCGGGACCTAGCAACGGCGGCAGCAAGGCGCGCCCAGCCCTGCCCCATCCACCCTAGCCCCAACCAGAAGCTCCTGCCTAGCTATGGGGCTATTCCCCTGCCCCCCTCCATCTGAGAGTGGAAACTCGGATAAAAACAGGCGGAGGCAGGAGGAGACAATGGATTCCCAGCACAGCTGGAGCCAGCCCAGCCCGACCTAGTTCCTGCGGTTCCCAGCTGGCTCCTGCTGCGCCAGCCGAGCCAGGCTGGCTCCAGCACCACGCAGTTCCCGGCTGCATGGCTGGGACTGTACCGCACAGCAAAAGCCAGCTGGGATCCACTTTCTGCAGTCCTAGCCATGCAGCTGGGAGCCGTGGGCTGCCAGAGCAGCAGGTGGGCAGGAAGGGAAGGGGCAGGGGAAGGGCAGCAGTACCAGCTGTGGGGAGTGGGGGAAAGTGGCAGGGAGTGGGCAAGTGGGAGTGTGGGGCCTGTGCCAGTGCCCCGAGGCCATGGCCAGCAGAGGCCTGGGTAGGGGCAACAGGAGCACGGAGCCCAGGCTGGCAGGGACTCTATGGAGCCAGGCTGGCTCTGCCCCTCTCGCTGCCGGCACTACCAGCCAAATGCTGTTCCCCACTGGGGATCTCTGCCTGCCACAAACCATAAGCACCCTGAGGCTTAACCGCCTGCTTTTGCCACTGGTGGTTGGCGTTGTGCACAATGAAGGAGGGGGGCATATGTGGGGGTACAAGGGGGGGCTCCATGCTCCTGCTGCCCCAACCTGGGCCCCCACCAGCCCTGGCCCTGGGACACCAGCAGGGGCCCCACACTCCCATCCACCTACTTGCTGCCACTTCCCTCCCCTCCCTGCTGCTGTTGGCCTTCCTCTGCTGCTTCCCTCTCTTCCTGCCCACTGCCACTGCTCACCCTGTCCACCTGCCATACTCCACACTCACAGCCCTCCACAAGCTTCATACCCACCCACACCACAAAGCCCATATCCACACACCCACACCCGCCACAAACATCCACACACACTCCCCCAAACCCACACACCACCACAGCCTCCCATAAACTCTGTACCTGCCCACCCATAACCCCCACACCTCTCCACACCCCCACAATATACAAAAGTAAAACTTCATTTTAAGCTAGTGTACAATCACCTCTACATACACCATGCAAACACACATAAATCTGACAAAAATACTTTTATAAATCAAATTAATGTAGGTTGTAGTAAACGTTTGATTTTTAGAATATAATTGGGTTTTTTTCTGGTTCTAAGATCCCAAACCCCCTTGCCAAAAGGAGTACTTCCAGGGGTAAGGGAAGGGACTTCCAGTGGCAAAAGTCAAGGGTTATGGGGGGCTGGATGTCTGGTTCCAAGATGACAACCGGGGAGGGGCACCTGTTAAGGAGTGGAGCTACTCTTGCAGCCCTCGACAGCTTGCCAAATCCTGTTAAGCCAAAATAACTGTCTCCCCCTGTTATATCTCCTTGAATGTTGGAGACTAATAATTAAGTTTATTATTTTTTAGTTTGTCCTTAATATATAAAGCAATGTTTGTTTCTCATCAAATGTACCCTGGCAAAATAAACAGCAGAAGCTAATCTACTTCATTAACTTATCCAAAGTAATTGCACACAGCTCTTTTTGTATTTCTACTTAAAAAAAAATAGACTGCTGCTAAACATGAGGGATTTTAAGATACCTACCGCACCTGGCTGCAAACTGCTCTCCAAACAACCTTTATTTGAAAAGGTCTCATCTCACAAGGAAATGTTTCAGAATATGGTATTAGAAAAAGGGATCCTTAGACCAGTCCTTGACAGGTCTGCCTCTTACGACAGTTCAGTAAAGCAAGGGATACAACAGCAAATTGTCATGAAAATAAATGAGGTACTTTGCTCAGGAATACATGGGTTCACTGGGCTGACTGCCCTTTTGGACAGTCTCCTATAAACCATGTACACCATCTAAATGATAGTGTGACAAGAAAAATACAGTATACTACAACAGTTGAAATAAATTAAACATGGTCAAAAAATTCAAACTTTCAGGACCTTCATTACACACATACTTCAGTTTATTTTCCAAGTATTTAAATCATAGTTTTTCTGGAATAACTGGACTTGCATACAATAGTCAACTAAAAACAACCCAAAAAATAGTACTAAGAGAAAAATGTGGCCCCTTCTCCCCAGACATTTGGGCTGCTGTACTTAAGTAATATATCCCTTTATACAGCAGTAGGCCCTAGAAACCTCAATCAGAGACCAGGGCCCCATTGTGCTTGATGCAGTTCAAACATATAAGCAAAAGATGTTCCTTGCCCAAAGAGCTAACAACATAATTAACACTAACACAAAAGAAAGATGAGTGCCTAACATGGCAGATTAGCTAGAACAGTGGTTCTCAACTGTTTCAGACCCAAGAGACCCCTGGAAAATGCCAGCTCTTAGCTTTCACTCATTTTTTTGACTACCAAAAAAACAGAGAGCAATTGTTCTGTTACAAAGAACTCAGAGAAACCACAACCAGTCAAGATTTTTGACACTATGAATTCCTACTTGAAACCTCTGGATTTACCTTGTTAGATGTTTGGACAGCTAACAGTGCTACTATTGTGCAGCACCCTACAACATCCTTAAAAGGCTCTCATGACACCCTGGTTAAGTATCACTGAGCTATTGCCTCAGGTTGCCACTTTGATTCCAGTTCTGGTCACCAGTCACTAAAAATTATAACCATGTGAAAGCAGCGCAGTGGCCTACGTCAAATAGCTGGGATAAGTCACCTCACGGTGACAACACCGTGACTGGCATGAATTGGACTTCTGGCTGCAGGAAATGATGCTCCAAGACCCTACGCAAACTCTCAGTAATTTCAACAGGAGCACAGATTGCTCAATACCTCCAGGGACTGGGCTGTAAAAACTGAGGCTAACAGGTGGCCCCAACATTAATATTCACAGAAAACTGGAACTGCTGTATTGGTGATATGCTGATGGATATAGCCAGGAGGAAGCTGGGGGCAAAGGGAGGGAATTTCTGCAATCTCTCTCTATAGAGCTACAAGAACACATTTTTTTGAAAACCATGTTGAGAAAAAAGACCCTGAATCACAGCATACGTGTACTGGGTGTGGGTAGAAATAGGCCTATAGATCTGTACTAATAAGCACTATTAATGATATCTTCAAAGTACTTTAATAGATTTCATTACGTAACTACTATATAGTAATATATGTAAAGCTGTGTAATTATTTCATTAGTTTCACAGCACTAACTTTCTGCAACATGCATACGTGTGTGTATCTATCTCAGGGTACCACCGTACCGCATTTGGCTCCCTGATGGGCTGCTGCATTGTGGCACTCAACCTGACTGCCCACCTCCCATGTATTCAATCATATCCCTGTCTAATAAGAGCTGATCAGTTCTTTCCCCCACATCACACAGCTCTGCTCCAATTTCCTAGTCCCCCACAGGTCAAAGCAGCTCCCTGCTCTTCCC
>NW_017728915.1:23990963-23994605 GCF_001723895.1 Crocodylus porosus | reverse complement strand
AATTAGCATAGAGAAATCCTGAATCACCCTCATAATGGTTATACAGAAACACAGCAAGTGAAACTCTAGGACAGCTCTTTTCTGAATGATTAAATCAAACATGGCTTTTTTATAAAAATAAAATGATTTTGTTTGCCTATCAATATATATAAATAGTATATTATTTATTTATATTCACCATCCTAACCAAAAGGAGCATTAAACTATCACCTTTAAGGTGCATTATATTATATACGACTGGTTCAGGGCATCTCTGCACCCCTCTAAAGCCTGTTCCACATGCTTCCTCCATGGTCCCTACTTAACGTGCCAGATGATCCATAGAAGTGAGGGCCCTGAGCATGGGCACATCTTCTGTGGGAACCAGGTGTTGCTGGGGGTTGTAGCCGGTAACACAGTACAATGATGGAGAGCAGTCAGCTGACTCGGGGGCATGTGACAACCTGTATATATATTTAAAAAAAAAAAAAAAAACTCCTGACCCCCTCTTGGAAAGGTGAGTGCTGGTTTTTGGAGGAAGTTCCTGCACAGGTTGTCTTTTCCCCTTGGGGAAAAAAAAGCAACCTAAGGGGAAGGGTATTCTTTCTTCCCACCTAGAAATGCTCCTTGGTGGCTGACCCCAGGTATTTGAGTTGCTTTGTTTTCATTCAAATCTTTTGTTATAATTAAGTCAGCAGCTGAAGAAAGGACCTTGGACTGAACTGTAGCTGGGGCTTTTCTTTTACCCTTCCCAGATAATGAATCAGTCTATGGTTTCCAGGATCCTCCTCTTTCTCCGATTCCTCTGGGTCCCATTCCAGAGACCACAGTGAATCCAGCTGCCCTTCTGCTAGGCCCTAGCTCAGGAAATCTTCTCATGTTGTGTGGCAGACAGTTCTGAAAACTATTAGAAGGAAAACAGCCAATTCTGCTAGTCATTCTGTCTTCCCTCAAGACAGACTCTTTAAAGGTCTGTGAATGCATTAGAAAACTGGCTAGATCTTAGATGTTCCTTTCCTTAAAAATGAGGTGGAAACCTGGGGAAGAGACTAGAAGGAAAAGTCAAGTCTGTTGAAATGTTCCTAGTCTACAGTAAATAGCTCAGACTATATGCAATGCATTTGTTGTAAAAAATCAACTTGAGTGCTTTAGCACCTGGTGCTGAAAATCCTCAACTTCCATTCAAGTCAGAGGGCTAAGCCTAAGCATCTATCAGGATGACCTTCCTTTTTGGTTAGGAAAGTGGCTGTGTAAACTCCTTGTGTTTTGAAATAATCATCTTTGTAACTTTTTGTATCATGTATTCAAACTCTTTACCACAATCAGAATTAGGGATACAAGCCTCTGTTTTTTGTCGTCTTCCACATTAAAGAGGAGAGAACCAATATAAAAACTACAACATGTGAACAGGTCTTTCTCCTTATCATCATTGCCAGGATTTCTCTTGCAAGAGCAACCAAGTGGCGTTGAGAGAGAAGAGGACTACGTACGAATGCAAGTCTTTGGAATTGTGGCCGACAGCCCATCGCACGCAGTAAACACCAGTCTGCTACGTGGCAACGAGTCCACAGAGAATCCAAATGTCCCATAAAGCTTTGTGACTTTGCAGCAAGGGAATAGGGAGAAAAGAATAGCATGAAGTAAAAAAAGAGTATAAGAGAATATACAGAGAAGCACGAAAACATCAGAGTGGAAAACAGAGAAAAAGAGAGAAATGGGTAAATGAAAATGAAAATGAAGAAGTGAAACAAAGGTGAGTAACAGGAGGAGTAGCTACATTCTTAAGAATTCACTGTATTCAAAACATTCAAAAACTTCCCTCACCTGTGCTTCAACTTCGGCTGCAACCAGCTGCGCTAAGAGCAGGAATATCAATCCAGCAGCTTAATACTCTGCCCCCTCACGGACCCGCAGCAAAATACAAAAGGGATTCTCAAACTATCTGAAGACTATCTGTAAGCCTTAAAGAATAACATTAGAGCAACTTGCATCCAATGGACTCTATTTCCATCAAAAGGCAATATCAAATGTATTATAGCAAATACCTGGCTCCCGCACACACAAAAAAGCAAAGACATTCAGAGTTGTGACTGAACTTTTGCACTTCTCTACATGGCCCAGAAGCCACACACACAATTCTGTACGGCTCTGACATCCTCCCAGATCTGACATCCTCCCAGAAAAGAAAGATGTAGCAAGAAATGATCATCAAACTCTGTGCTCTGTTCTGCTTTGGTAAACTTAAGTTGCTTACAGATATTAAATATAGTTTCAACAGCTTGACTTCCTACTTTTTTTCTACATTGTTAATAATTCTAAACCTATGTTAAGATTTCACAAAAAAGACTGAAGAAGCTGTTATATAGTTTGATTATTTTTCATGTGAACAATATAGGGATTTTTACAACCCTTACATATGAAAGGGGTCCTGAAAGCTGATGTTAGTTTAGAATGTAGAATGAATAAGTGTTTTTTTCTTTTAAATGTGATAAGCTCTAATAGTTCATATATTTGCTAATATATCCAAGTACTGTTATACTTCAGTACACAGAATTATTATAGTCTACTGTAGCTTGGATTATAGTAGTAGCTTGTAGTATACCGTAACTTGGATTTGCATATTAGTTAGCAAAACAGTATTTTAACAGAACCAGATCAGTCTATCGATTGGCCTGCTTACTGATCTATAGACCAAAGAGCTATGGAAAGTTTCCCCTGGTGAACACAGTAGCCATTGTTTAACCTTAACATGTCCCCCTTAAATTTTTGGTGGACTTTCGTTAAATATCACCATCTAATTTATAAACTGCAAAAACAGTCACCTTCACAGAAACATTTTCAAGTTACTGAGGGAGGGAAAAAAGCATCCGAGACCTGCAACATTTATTTTGCATCTGCATTCCCTGAACTTAACACCTCCTGTGAAGCAGCGATGAGAACTGCTCCAGGCAGATGGAAAGAAGAGGAGCAGATGACGGCAGGAAAATAAGTAAAAATGGGTTTTCCATCCTGCCACTATCAACCTGTCAACCAGCCGAGAGCACTAGCAAGAGGCGTTCAGGTAAGGACCTTTGACAGCGCTGTAGCTGTCAGGGAAAGCGCCGCCTCAGGAGCCTTAGACCAGGATACAGACTCCAAAAAAGGGGACAACGATGGGTCCATATCTCAAAGCCTTAAACAAGGTTATAGTCCTGGCTAAACCCGCCGCAAACGCTACGCCGCGACCCACGTATCCTCTTTACAAGACTCAAGTCTGTCCCCGTTTCAACCCGGCGTAACTGCTTCTGGGGTCGAAGCGCCTGAAAAAGGAGGTGAAAGCAGACACCGTGAAGGGACCGCATCTAGGACACTGCGTAACATCCAGGTCCAGCCCCGCGCCGTGGGGCACGCCACGATTCCTGGAGGAAACGCGCCATGCCAGGGAGACTTGACAGCCAAGCTACTGCGCCCAGGCAGGGGCAGGCGCCCCACACCGTGAAGGCCCGGCCCGTGTCCTGGGGGTCACAGATCGATCCGGCGCCGGGGGACGAAGGCAGTAGCCCTCCCTCGTCCGCGCGTGCGTGGGACCCCGCGCCCACTCGCCCACCCAGTCACTCACCCAGGCAGATGGCGGTGAGCGGCACCAGCGCGCCCTGCCGGAGCTCCGCGCCCGCCGCCTTCTCC
>NW_017728915.1:23977328-23990817 GCF_001723895.1 Crocodylus porosus | reverse complement strand
GGAGGGAGGCGGTCGCACCTGGGCCCCTGCCCGCGAGCTCTCGGCCTGCCCCTCCCCGGGGACACGGGCTCTGCCCCGAGGGCACCGCAGCCCAGCCGCAGGGATGCGGGCAGCTGGCAGAGCAGCACCAAGGGGGCTCCCACCCGCCATAGGGGCAGTCCAGGGCGTCTGCTCCTCTGCTGATACGCCTTTATTATGTCCTCTATTGAAGAGAAAAGTAGAGGATGTCAAGGTGTCCAGTTTCACATCCCTCCGTGAATACCACAGGCCCCTGGAGGCTGGGGGGGCCCGGCGAGCTCCCCCAGGCGGCGGAGGCAAGTGGGGAGCTGGGCAGGGGGTGGCAAGCGCCCGCCGATGCCGCTGGCGCTGTCAGCAGCGGGGGGGATGGCGAGCAGCACCTTTTCACATGGGGTGCTCCGCCACACTCAGGGGTGCACGTGCACCTGCGTGCACCGCCTACACATTGCCAGTGGATCAGTTGATACCACTTGATATCTGTTCATCAACTGATATTTATTGATACAAAACCTGACACCTTTATGTCCTCTATTTTTCTCTTGAAGAGAAACACAGAAGACATAAACGCATCCAGTTTCATATCAATAGAGGACAACCCGACTGTCCTCTATGTTGGCCACCCTACCCACGCCCCAGGGTTCAGCTGACCAAGGCAGCTCTGCCCGGGGGCAGGCTCATGCCTAGAGAACAAGCAATTCGGGACTGCTCAGCACGTGCCAGCAGGTTTGACCGCAAATCTAAGGACGGTCTCTGTCCCCGGCTTGCCTCACTGATTTATCCTTTTTTTTCCAAAGGTTCCTGGATTTGAAGTTACTCTGGGCCTATTCTGGAGATACACGGAGCAGCTGGGGCTTGAGAAGTGGTCTAGAAATCTACTGAGAGAACAAACACGTTTAAATATTTGAAGCCCGTGTTGCACACCTTCAAAACCTGTGGCCTGATCCTGGATGTGCACTAGAGTTGAGCCAGGGCAGAATTTAGTCCTGTGTGCGCCCTAGGGTGGCCATCATAGAGGACAGTCCGGTTGTCCCCTGTGTTCTATTGATACAAAACCAGACACCTTTACAGCCTGACAAAGGTGTCAGGTTTCGTATCAATAGAGGACAGAGGAGCAGAAAACTGGAATGTCCTCTACGATGGCCACCCTGTGCCCTGAAGACACCCAGATACATCAGCAGTATATAACAAATATCCTCAACCCTTTCTGTCCCTCACAAGTATAAAATTAAAGCAATATAAAGCAATAATATAAGTCCAAAAGCCCCAAGAAAATTTGCCTGAATGAGAAGTTATAAAACTGATACTATTCAACTGAACAGCATGTAAACTAAAATCGATATCCTAAGAGTTTTTTATACAATGCCAGAAACGTCTATTTCGTCAACCGTGATGACAAATAGCAAGAAGTTGAGATGTTTAACCTTTATTGGTAAAGTATAAATCAGTAGGAAATTTAGATGTATATAATTTCTACGGGTTATATAGTTATTCTATAACTTTAATTACTAAAATGGGTCAGCACCACCTCAAATGCTTGCTAAACTCTGTTATCTTTTCCTTTATATGAATAACCTATTTAAAAATGCTCACCTACATGTTTTTTAAGTCCCCCACTCTTGAAATGAGCTATTCATTTTAGCCTCTTTCAAAATGGTCTCCTTCAGTTTTGCTTTAAATTTCCTGCGGTTTCAACATCCTACATTACAATGACAGCCCTTCTGGTAACTGTGATTTCATTAACTGTTTTTGCAGAGTACATAGCTTAGTTAAAACACTATGAACCAGAAAGATAGACCTTAAAATATATCTGCAAAATATGCATGTGACATTATGCATGTAATCCTTGATCTATGTATAACGAAAGGAAAACAGCAATGTGTCAGTTGATACTGGAACATACAGGCTGCGTCTACACAAGAAGCTGACTGCACAGTAGTGCCCCAAAACATTAGTTGTGGCAAAATTCATTTTATGGAAGATGGAGTACTTTAGGGGCCCAACCAGCAATTGTCTAATTTCTTGGTGTAGGCTCTGCAGCATCTTAATTTGGTCTACAGATACTATTAACTATAACCAACAGTGAGATACATGCTGTGTAAATATTTGTTCAACTACATAAAATGAAGACTTCTTTATATGTACAGTGTAGTCTCCGTATGCAAAGGTCAAGCGTTGCAACATTTTATTATGTCCAAAAATCCCCTTATGTTGCTAAAAATGTTTGCATTTCTGTATTCTCTGGACACTAAACTTAGAAGGTTGATGGGACCCCATTACGAACATGAACTATTGACCTCGTAAGTTAAATCTTGATCAGTATAAAGCGGACATTAATAGAAAGATCAACAACGAACATCGTGGAAAAACATTAAGGCTCACAATTGTACTTGATTTTCCTAAAAAATGTCATTTCTAAGATAAATTATTGCACTTAAGATTTCTTGATCAAGACCCATTTGTACAAGTGCTGTACAAATATACTGCACATTGGAGCGCACTCACTATCCCAGAAGAATTTACAATCTAAGCAGTATTAGGGCAAATCAGACAGAAACTAAAGACTCAGTTATTCTATCAGCATTCTTGGGTCCAGTTTTAGCTCTTTGGTCTAGCTTATTAGATTTGGCAAAATTAATATATCAAAAGAATATTGTTCCTTGGGAGGAACATACAAGGCAATAAACAGCTTTAACAGGAAATGAGATACTGAAATAAAGCTAAGATTCTTGATAGCTGTAAGTGGCATCTATTAGTAGAAGGCAGGGTAGATTTGCACCTTATAGACTACCTAAATCAGAGAGATATACAGCATAAGCTTTTGTGAACCCAGGATCCCTTTATCAAGCACTGTAATAGGACATGCACAGAGCAGTCTACACGAACATGATTCTTACAAATAACAGAAAATCTAAGCAAGACACAAGGCAAAAATTTTTGTTGCCTTGCACGATTCTGCAAGTTCAGTGCTGCTGCAACTTTTAATCGCCATTTTAAGAGCTGTGCTTAGATGAAAGCAAATTCAGAGTACATAACTGTTCTGAGACAGGACTGAAATGTGAGTAACTAGAGAAGTGAAAAATGTTGTAAAGCTGAAGGCATCTGATTAAAAATTTGGCTCTCCACAGGCCAAAAGTTGCATGTACAATTATCATGAATACCCTCCACCTACTAAATGGCCTGTTGCATGTGCGCCCAGCTGGAAACCTGATTGTCACACACCTGGTAAGCAATGCATACATCTTTTGTGAAAATGCACTCACAGGTCTTCATACTATTACACATTTGTAAGATGTTACTTAACTTTTCTGAGCTGTCATGCTGTACATAAGCATCTTATTCATTGTCAAGATCTTCACCTGTCCATATGCTTATGAGCACAGCTTCAAGCACATAATTCTTTTTCTTTAAAATAACTTGCATGTATGCTTATATTGGAGCCACTCCACAGACATGAGGTACAATCTTCTACTGTAACTTCTTTGAAATGAGTCCACTTGGAACAAATTTTGAAGGTGTAGCCTAGGAACAGCAGGCGAAAGTAAAATGAAAGAAGAAACAGTGTGAGAGGACTCTGCCAAAAAAGGGAAGAGCAGAGAAATGGCATGAGAGGATAGTGGATATCTTTTTAATCGACAATAAAATGAGGCTATAATTACATCTTAAAGTTTCAATTGATCCCATATTCAACTGAGCTTCACATTTGCACCTGATACTAGCAACCCCTTAATGGTATTATAATTGTTATTCCCATTTGCCCCTCGTTCTATATTTTAATGGATGTTTTTTAGCATCTCTTGGCCATGCCATAGTATCATATTCTCCACCGAGAATGAATGAGATCTAAATGTTAAAGTAAATATTTCTATCATCCTCAGGGTGCAAGAAATAATACTCTTGATCGAAGAAAATATACAGCTTATCAATACATGAGAGGGCCACTTACACAAAAAACAGAATGGTTTAGAAGTACAGATTTCTGTGTATTTTTTTTAGTCAAGTGAGAAATCATTAAACATTTTAAGCAACTAAACTCTTTTTAATCCTACCAGACAATTCATAAACCTTTAATGGGTCAATGCTTGTAAAATCATTTTCTGCCTAGGTTTTTTGTGCAGTAATCTTTAAATTATGGGCCCATAACAGCAGTAATGGAATGTATAATAAAAGTAAGTCCTCGGAAAGTCTATTATCATAATAAAAGATGTATCAAGTCACCTTTACATTCTGCATTAACCCTTTTTATGATACTTGTGCATCTCTTGTTTTCATTTAAAAAATCTCCTGCCCTCTAAATGAAATTATAATAAAACACACAGAACTAAAATTAAAGCAGCATTTGTACATTCATTTTTAGCAAAGTCCATCACATCACTAAATTAATATTGAGACAAAACTCTGTGAATCGAAGCTTATCTAAACTTAATTTTGAATGGATGAATCTTAAATATGGTCATATAATTGTGTGTATACAAAATACCTCTGCATGCAAAAGCCAAGTAATTAAATGTTTGGATGGGTATGGCCGTGTCTACACAGGACACTACTGCACCGTTGTTACTGTGCATTTATTTAAACAAGTACTAAATAAATGCACAGTAACCAAAGTTACTGCACAGTAGTGCCAGTGAATGCTTTTTTGGGGATGCTACTTTTCAGTAACCTAAGACTACTATGCAATAGTGTCGCATCATGGTTTTTGTCACGCAACGCTACCGTGCAGTAGTATCAGGCTACTGTGCAGTCAGCATCTTGTGTAGACGCAGCCTGTATGTTCCAGTATCCCCTGACGCATTGCTGTATTCCTTTCTTTATACATAGATCAAGGATTACATGCATAATGTCACATGCGTGTTTTGCAGATATATTTTAAGGTGTCTGTCTTTCCGCTTCATAGTGTTTTAATTAAGCTATGTACTCTGCAAAAACAGTTAATGAAATCATAGTTACCAGAAGAGTTATTGTTGTAATGCAGCATGTTGAGACTGCAGGAAATTTAAGGCAAAACTGGGGAAGAAAATTCTGAAAGGGGCTAAAATGAATGACTCATTACAAGGGTGGGGGATCTGAAAAAAAATGCAGCATTGTCTCTGGCACTGGTACCATCACAGAAAGAACTTCTGGATATGCTGACTTGATCCCATTCCCACATTTCACTGGGCCTGCCCGCTCTTTGAAAATACCACAGATTTCTTAAAGAAAGGCTCCATCGACAAGCTTCCAGCAAACACCATATTAGCTACCATGATGCCCCATCTCCATATATCACCCTTCCCCGTGAGGTTGTTCTACCTGCTGTACCAGCCCCAAAGAACATTATCCCTGATGAGAAAACTGCTTCTGTTTCCACTACTCTCTCCTGCTTTGTCTTCACACACAACTGTTTCAGATATGGGGACTCCCTATATCTACAAATGAAAGACACTGCCAAGGGCACACGTATGGACTCCCAATATGCGAACGTATTTATGACAGACCTTGACGTCTGTTTCCTTCACAGCTGCCCTCTCATCCTTTTGGTATACCTCAGGTACAGCAATGACATCTTTATAATATAGACAGATGGAAGGAATCTCTAGAGAAAATTCACCAGGAATATACCAACTTCCACCCGTCCATCAAACTAACTCTGGAAGACTCCACCCAGTAAATTCATTTCCTAGACATCACAGTGAAGGTTTGCAATGGCCACATCACCACCACATGGTATCAGAAACCAACCGGCCTCCACAGCTACCTTAATGACAGCAGGTCCATCCTCTACAGTCAAGCTCTACATTACAACCATATCCATGCTCATCCCACTGACTGGGATGAAAACTTTAAGGATCTGGAGCAAGGATGCTCCAACCTGCTATAATACCAACCCTGGGACAAGAACAACAGAATCCCTCTGGTTTTCACCCAGAGCCTCCAGCTGAAACACTTTAGGAATATCATTAATGAACTCCAACACACATGGTCAAGGTGGCCATGTGAGAAGCCTGTCCTGGCTTACAGATAGCCCCACAGCCTCAAACAGCATTTCTCAAGGAACAGACTAACTCCCTTCCTCATCAGAGCACCAGCCCTTGCAGTGGATCCGAATGCTTGCTGTGCCTCCACATCAATATAAACCGTATCATCGCTACACTGAATAACACAGAGTATAACATCATTGACCTGCAACTCTACCAAAGTCATATACACTATCACCTGCTGACGCTGCCCCTCTGCTATCTATATCAGACAGACGGGACAATATCTACATGTAAGAACAGTTTGAAGGCCAATCTTACATCAGCAGCAGAAAGAAAGGCCTGTGGCAGAACAGTAACCATCCTGGATGATCCATTGCTGACCTCAGGATTGCTGTTCTCTGGCAGCAAATTTTCTTTTTTTAAGTTTGAACAGGAAACTGTGGAACAAGAAACCATCCACCGACTGAATTGTGTTAAATCTGGTTTAAACAGGGACTACGGATTCTTGTTCCAGTACTTGGATTAGTTTTTTGGACCTCTTTGTTCCTATCTGTTCTCTGCTTGCTTGCCTCTCCCAGGATTACCCCCTCCCCACTCTTCCTTGCCTCCTCCCATCCCACCTTTGGCTGCTTACAGATGTGAAAGAAACAAAACAGTGCTTTCCTTTCAGCTTGGTGCATCCCTGCACTGAGTACAGCACATGCCCAGAAGAGGCACTGCATCAGTTTGACCCAGCTTGCCCAACATCTGTATAGATCATGCGCTTCAGCAGGGCTTTTTGGCATTTTTATCTAATAGCTGCTTAGACATTGGGCAAATTGCTGTTTTGATTTTTTTTCACGTCTGTCAGCGGTCTTTGTATTCAAATCACTTACTCTACTTTATGCACTGCTCTATGCTTCTCCTTCCACAGCATCTGATGAAGTGAGATCAAATTTCTGAAAATTTATGCTCTCTCTGTATATTATTTAGTCTATAAGGTCCATACTTACCTTTCCTTCTGCCTGATTTTAGATTACGTGGCTAACGATCTCTCTTAACTCTCTTTAAGCCATCATACCCCCCTGAATACATTTTAAAATGTGTAGGACAGGCAAGACTGTAGGAAATTTTTACCACTAGAAGATAGTTTAAAATTCTGGAGATATGGATATTTACATTCACTTGTTTTCATGATTATGACTTTGAGCATAATTACAAAAGATCCATATACATAACAGTAAAAAAAAATAGTTACCAAAGTTTTTTTTTTATTGAGTGTAAACAGAGGACACTGCAATGAGTTTTCATGCATAAGCAGTAAAAAGTGAAGGTGTCATAAAAATGCAGCAGAATTGAGGCAGCAGAGTTTATGAGTTGCAGTAATAAACTAGTATAAAAGTTCTAACACCTTAGTACCTCATCCTGGTTGCACGAGTGATCACTTTCTTATTCTGACTATTTAATATATTAGATGCTTTCCTTCAGCTCGCTCTCTATTTAACTGTTATTGCTCATTGTAGCATAAGCTTCTGTTCTTTAATTTTTTTCTTAAGGCTCATTCAGGTGAGATTTTTCTAATCTAAAAACATAGTTTTGGCTGTCACACAAATTTCTTCAATGCACTGCACTCTCTTTCAGTAAATCCATCTCAAGGGAAGGTGAGCACAAGTCTGAAAACCCAAACGTATTTTATTCATGACTGTTCTCTTTTGAACATTTGATATTCAAGACAAGTTGGTTAGAATACAGTTTATGTAGTAACAAACACTATTTGTCTCAGTTTTGTATAGCATGTTGTCAGTTACTTTATTAAATACATTTCATTACCATAATATCTGTTTTTATTTTACATTTAGTAACAGCAAGCCTGTCACTGAAGAGGAAGACATTTTTCTAGGGCCCATTGTAAAAGCAAAAGGTCACGCCATTCCTATTACTATCAAGTGCAGGTAATTACCAACTTTTATAGGTAACCATTCTCTTATCCCAACTTTACAGGTTAGTTATTCACATACACAAGGAGGAACTAAAATACTCTGTTATTATGCATGCTCACCATGAAATACAGGAAATTAGAGTAAATGTGAGCAGATAGAGATATCAGACAATACAATCAAGATAACACCTGATTGATGTTATAAAAAACCTCTGCCAATTTATCTCTATTTCCGAAGAAGGCACAAGGCTGTTTTTAAATCTTTCCCGTATTCTGAACATTCAATCAAGTCCTACATTTATATTATGCAGGCCAGATTTTGAATAGCAATTGTCTGAAAAATATTCGCTTCCCATTTGAAAGTTTTCAGGTTTTTCATTAATTGCTACCAAAGTAGCACCAACTAAACATTAATTTTTATTATTTATGACTTACCTCATCTCTATACATTGGAAGGCTTGTCCAGTAGGCTCCTTACTTATCTTGGGTCAAATTTCTATTTAAATAGCACACTGAAGTTCAGAAAAGTTTATATAGCAACATGGTTTTGTGGTAAGGAACCAGGATGCTCTTGGATTCTAATCTTGACAAAAACAGCCCAAAGGACTTAATCAGATTTATAAAGCAACTAAAATTAGCTGAGTTGCAACTAAAAACCAGATGCTGCACTGGTAAGTAATGACATTTCTTTAAAAAGTCATACTGTAGTAAGCAAAAACGAACAAATTTTAATGTCTGCCTTCTTCCCACCATACACTAAAAATACTAAAATAATTTTAATGAAATTTCATTTGTTTCTGTCAGAAATAATTGTTTTTACAAGCTTCCCTAAGAAGCACTGCCAGAATACATGAATCCTGACCTGCAACACACTTTACATTTCCTGTGCATGGCATCATTTGAGCTGTATCCCAATCAAACCAAACTGTACGGTAGTTTTGAAGTTTAAAAAATGAGCATCTCAGTACTTCTTTTACTTGTGACCCAGAGGTGAAAAGCTAGTTCAACAGTCCACTGGATCTCCTAGCCCCCTTGTCAACCTTCAACATTTAATGACTATATTTGGATTGATTTATACTATGGTTAACTGTTAATTTTTATTACTGACATATTGGAAAAGTATAATATGACAATATTAAGCAAACCTGACCTATTAGGATACTATATTGATTTTTTTTCTCCTCTCTCCTCCCACATCTATAATCGTGAACAGACTTTGGACAGTTTAATTTAGTTTACGATAAATCCTTTTATTTTTTTTTAGCTATGTTAGGTGTTTGCTTTCCCTAGCAGCTGGAATCACGAAAGGATTTACTATGGTCCTTGACATGTAAAACCTTTAATAAATGAGAGTTGGAAGGACTCAGTAATGATTCTCACCTGCTTGTAAATCAATAAACCAAGCCCAAAACAAGATTTATTCCACATGTATACAAATACAGGTGGACAGGAATAACTAATTTCACAGGCCTTAAATCTTGATGAATCTATTATGGTTTTCTGCTTTCAATTCAGAAAAAAATTTACAAGATAACCTCATGGGTGCTACCAGCCCCATTAATATATATAACCAAACATTTGTTAATTGTATGAATTACTATAGACCAGGGGTTTGCAACCTATAGCCCACAGAACCATTGGATCTGGCCCATGGATATGAGGCTTCAACAGCATTCAGTGATGGGGGGCTTCAGCTGCAGTCACTCTCCCTGTGCTGCTGTGAAGACAAGTGGTGACAGCAGCTAGGTCCTAGCACCCATCCACCATCCTTTGAGTCAGGGTGGGTCATTCCAGCCCACAGACAGAAAAGGCTGCCTCCCTCTGCGATGAACAGATTCTAAGATATGACTGATAGACTAAACATCTATGGAGTCTGAAACAAGAACAAACCTTTTCATCTCTAGGTCACAGGCTGACCATAGTGAATATACATTAAAATTGTTCCTTAGGAAGAAAGACATTTCAATGTAAATTACTGTCAGAGAAGAAAAGAACAGCAGTGTCAGGTTGCTCACCAATTGATTTCCAGCTCCCAATGTTGTTAGGAAGAAACTGAGAATAAAAATCTTGCAATCAGGGATAAATAAAACTAAAGATACCTACAAAAGCAATAATCTATACAAAGAAAACTGGAAAATCCTCTTCAAGCAACTTACAGAGACCAATTGTTAAAGTATATATGACATATAACCAGGGATTCAGGTTTTTCATTTGCTGCAGAAAATCATGGATTTTCTCCTTTAAAGGAGAAAAACACAGATTTTCTACTTTAAAGGAGAAAAACACGGGAAATGGTGAGTTTCCCCCTGCAGGCTGACAGAATTCCAACCTGCAAGGGATGCAGAGGGTGCCACATGTATGTGTGCACATGCACACATGAACGTGGCCAGGAATACAGCCCCAGGCAGCAATGGAGAGCAGCTCCCACAGGTAAGTCTGGGGGGGCATAGGTGATGTGGAGGGAGGTGGGGGGGGACATGAGAGAAGCAGGGGGGTGCAAATTGAGGCAGTCACAGTGAAGAAGAGAGGAAGTGGGGCAAGGTAGGTGGCTGGGGCTTGGGGCACTGCCAAGCTGGAGCAGTGCCCATGGCTAGGGTGGGAATGCACAGCTGCAGGACCTGGCCAGAGAGCAGGATGGAGCCAAAGGGGGCTGGCCAGAGGGGCAACTCCCAATGATGCACTGGAAGGGTATGGGGGGACATGTGCCCCACCACATTTGTGTGCCCACAGTGGGGCATGGGGCTGCAGCCTGACCACCTCTGTGGCACAGTGGTCAAGACCTTGCACAGTGGGGCGGAGCAGGATGGGAAGACTCAGTGCTGCTACCACCACCACTGCTACCAGGAGCTCTATGCCAGCCACGCCAGCATGGCAAGACACCCCTTTCCCACCCAGCAGCAGCAGGGGTGGCAGCATGGAGTTGTGCACCCCCTTGATATTTGGCCAGATGGGCAGGGGGCTCTTCACCTTGGTGGTGCAGCTGGCACAGGGCTCCAAGCAGCAGTGGCAACAGCACTAGCAGCAGCGGTGGTGGCACCAAGCCACCCTGCCCTGCTCTGCCTCCCACTCCAGGTCCTGGCTGCTGGGCTGCAGAAGCCCCTGTGAGGAGGGCAGCAGGGAGGAGAGCCCCAAGCCCCACAGCAAGCAACCTGCATCCTCCCCTGCCCCTGCCCCCCATGGGCTCTGCTCAGCTCCACTCCAGCCATGCCACCTGTGGAGGGAGGGAGCATGGGACCACCCATATAGGTGACAGCTGGGACTTGGGTGCTGCTGACCAGCTGCTGCTGGCACCCACAGAGCAGGGAGGGGCAGGATGGTCCGAAAGCCATCCTGGAGCTGGGGGCAGGAGTCTGTAGGTCAGGAGTGAGAGGGACAGGCACATCAGAGCTGCTCAGTACCACAAGGCAGTGGAGGGGACAACCACAGCTGGACTCGCATCCAGTTGAACAAAGTGGGCAGGGCAGATGGAGCTCTGATTTTCCATGAAAAAAAAACATAAATCAAATGCCAAAATACATAGGTATTTAGAATTTATAATGATTAAGACACTTGATAAGCTTCCAAATAGCTTTAAAATTGTAAATATATTGATAAAACATCGTATTCAACTAATACCTATAGTGGTATTTCATTTTAATTGCAGAAAAACACAGGTTTGGGGTTTTTTAATCAGAGAATTTTTTTTAGCAGAGAATTCTGAATTTTTAAACAAAGAAAATCATAATTGAAGCTATTCTATCCCTTTGCAAAAGTTGAAGTGCAGATAACACCAAGCTGGAGGGAGTATTAGATACACTGAGCTAGGATTCAGAGTGACTGTCCTAGACAATTTGGAGGACTGGGCCAATAGAAATCTCATGAGGTTCAACAAGGACACGTGCAAAGTCCTGCACTTAGGACAAAACAATCCTATGCACCAGTACAGGCTGGGGGTGACTGGCTAAGCAGAGCTCTGCAGAAAGGGATCTGGGGGTTACAGTGGACAATAAGCTGAATATGAGCCAGCAGCGTGCCCTGGTTGCCAAGAAAGCTAATGGCATCCTGGGCTGCACTGGTAGGATCATTGCCAGTAGAACAAGGGAAGTGATTACTCCCCTCTATTCAGCACTGGTGAGGCCACATCTGGAGTACTGTGTTCAGTTTTGGGCCCCCCACTATACAAAGGATGTGGACAAGTTGGAGAGGGTCCAGCGGAGGGCAACAAAAATGGTGAGAGGGCTGTGGGACACAATTTATGAGGAAAGACAGAGGACTAGGCTTATTTAGTCTAGAGAAGAGGAAACTGAGGGGATTTAATAGCAGCCTTCAACTACTTGAAGGGGGGTTCAAAAGAGGATGGAGCTGGACTGTTTTCAGTGGTGGCAGATGACATAACAAGGAGCAATGGTCCCAGGTTGCAGCAAGGGAAGTTTAGGTTAGATATTAGGAAGAATTTTCTCACTAGGAGGGTAGTAAAACACTGGAGCAGGTAACCCAGCGAGGTTGTGGACTCTCCATCCTTGGAGGTTTTTAAAACCCAGTTAGACAAAGTCTTGGCTGGAATGATCTAGCTGGGGGTGGGCCTGCCTTGAGCAGGCAGTTGGACTAGATGACCTCCTGAGGTCCCTTCCAACCCTCATCTTCTATGACTTTAAATGCATTGGTCAGAAAACGAAGACAAGTATTGTAATGCTCACCCATCTTACACTACTAACTTGGGCATATAGGGTATATATATACTACTTAGAGTGTATTTATATACATTGTAAAGACAAATAATTAATATTGATTTAGCATTATATGGAGCAATTTTAACCTAGCATAATAAACAGGCACAACTTCTATTAGACTTGCTATTGAACTTGACCCTGAACACTGAAGATGGTTGAAATGTAAGCTTATTATTAGCTCAACAAGCAAATGATGACAGTAGATAAATAACCCCTGCTCCCCATGCCTCACTGGCATGTCCATGAAGTTATTTTGCATAGTCCTTCAATTACTCACTTTGCCACTTATTCCCAAAGTTTAGCTTATGCGGGTATTTATTTCCTCATTGATTTTGCTCCAAATACTTCCATGGTACATGCATTTTAATGGATCTAGTAGAATATAGCTGCATTCAAATGGGTTTATGCCAACACAGATTGTGTGGTTAAATTTTCCTTGTTTTTCCAATATAATAGTTTATTGGCAGAAATTCCATGGACATGTTCTGGGTATGAAAAGATTTGGGACCCATTTTATTCTCTATAAAGAATGTTGTGCTTCATTCATATATATATCACATACAGTTTGAAAGGATTCTAATGATCTTATACTATAAACACGTCCTTTGAATCAGATAAAATTACTATTACTTGCAGTTTTCCACATTTTTGTATAGTTCTAAAAACATATTCATAGCACACTGATTCTTGGAATAGTTGCAAAGGAAATTATAGCTCATTTCCCAAATGATTTCATAGATTTCATAGACATCAGGGCTGGAAGGGACCTCGGAAGATCACTGAGTCCAGCCCCCCCAGTCATAGGATCCCAGCAAGATAAGCATCCAATTTACTCTTGAAGGTGTTCAATGTAGGTGCTTGAACCACCTCCGATGGCAGACTGTTCC
>NW_017728915.1:23975166-23976323 GCF_001723895.1 Crocodylus porosus | reverse complement strand
CTGGGCAGTTTGGCCAAGAGGTGGTCATGGGATACCAGATCAAAAGCTTTTTTGAAGTCAAGATATATGACATCAATCTCTTCTCCTTTGTCCAGGTGATAGGTCACCTGGTCATAGAAGGAAATGAGATTGGGCATCAGTTGTCAGTCGCCCCATCTGGTCCACCAGGGGTCCAATGTTGCCCTTACTTTTCCTCTGGCTCCCCACATATCTGAAAAAGGACTTTTTATTGTCCTTGATGCTCGAAGCTAGTTGGAGTGCAGCTGCAGCCTTGGCTTTCCTGGTTTGCTCCCTGCAGGACCAGACCAATGCCGAATAATCCTCCTTGGAGGTGACTCCCATCCTCCATCCTTTGTAGGCCTTTCTTTTTAGCCTCAGGAGGTCTGCTAGGTCCTCTTGCTTCCTTTCCTCCTCAGCTAGGAGGCTGCTGTGTCCTCTTGCTTCCTTTCCTCTGAGATGGAATAAACTTAGCTTGCGCATTGAGGATTGCTTCCTTGAGGAGCCACCACTCTTCCTAAATACCCCTCCCCCTGGGGTCGTGGTCCCTTAGGGCCTCACTGATGAGCCTCCTGAGTTTGTCAAAGTCATATTTCCTGAAGTCAGGGACTTCCGTGTTGCTGACTGACTTGCCAGCTTTATGGCAGATGGTGAAGGTGATCAGCTCATGGTTGCTGTCACCCAGCTTCCCATCGATCACTAGGTCACCAGTTAGGTCATCCCCAGTAGCCAGTACCAGGCTGAGCTGTACTTTACCTCTTGTTGGCCCATAGACTTCTTGAATCAGGTAGAGGTCATCCACGCACGAGAGGAAGCGTTGCGACCACTTGGATTTTGCTGAGTGATCTTCCCATGAGATGTCCGGGTAATTGAAGTCACCCATGACAACCGTGGTCCTGGAGCATGCAGCCTCAGCCAGTTCCTGAGCGAACTCCTGGTCAAGCTCAGGACTTCGGGTGGGAGATCTGTAGTAGACTTCCACTGTTAAGTCCCCTGTGCCATGTTCCGCATGGATTTTAACCCAGAGGGTCTCATGTCATCCACCCTGCTCGCCAATATCAGCTTGCAGGGATGCATAGCTTTTCTTAACATAGAGAGCTACACCCCTGCCCCTTTTATCTACACAATCCCTCCTGTACAGGGTATAGCCATCTATACCC
>NW_017728915.1:23967892-23974661 GCF_001723895.1 Crocodylus porosus | reverse complement strand
AAGCTGTGTCATTGGTGCCCACATGAATAAGGAGCATAGGATAGTGGTCTGCGGGCTGGAGGAGCTTAGGGATACTCTCAGCAATGTCCCGGATGTGGGCCCCCGGGAAGCAGCAGACTTCCCAGGCTAAGGGGTCGGAGCGGCAGATTGCCTCCTCAGTCCCCCTCAGGATGGAGTCTCCCACAACAAACACGTTACGTTTTGTCTTGGGGAGAGCGGGGGCGGTAGCTGCAATTGAGCCCGTGTTGCCTGCGGGAGCTGGCAACTGAGCAGGCTCTGCTGGAGCAGCAAGAGGTGCGTACCTGTTGCTAAGTTCCGGTGGGGCAGGGGCCTTGGTGCAGTGGGCCTTAGGGCCCTTGACCACCTTGGCCCATGCCCCTGACTGGACAGAGTGGGAGGTCCCAGAGTCCTCCTTTGTCCTGGAGGGAGATGGTGGTCTACCTTCATCTTCCAGGGGAGAAGGGGCTGGCAGTAGGAATCTCCTGCTCACAGTCCCTGATGGCACGTAGTCTCTGGATTGTGGCCTGGAACCCCTCCAGCTGGCACACCAGAGACTCCAAAAGGGAGCAGACCCCACACGGGGAGGTGGCCGTGCTCCCGGGCCCCAGAGCCTGAAAAGGTGACAGGCAACCTGCGCAGCCAAGATCCAGGAGCTCCGTCTGTGTGGACCCTGGGACCATGGGCCCTGTCTGGGTGGTGGTCTCTGAGGTGCTGGGGGGGGCCACAGAGCCTGAGGGGACCCTCAGGATGTCTGGTAGGCTGGCTATGGCTGGGACTGTCTACCCTGGGGGGTTTGCAGGCAGGGTCTTGGGCCCTCCTGTGCACCCTCCTGTGCAAACTCATGCACCAGCAGACAAGCGCACCTGTTTGTACAGCCTGTTTGTGCAGCTCCAGTTGCATGGTTCCCTGTTGGGCTGGGCAAAGTGGGGGCCTGAGCGGGGCTTGACCCAGCCTGGCTCCACTCAGCCTCCTCCCACTCACGAAGGGGTTAACCCCCTCCCACCACGGGCCCCGCTTGCCTCCAGCTGTGCTGGGGGTTGCCGGGGGGGCTCCGCGGCTGCTGGGGGGTTTCTGGGGGGAGTAGGGGGGAGTAGGGGTGCAGCAGGCTTTCACCCGCAGTTCTCTTGCCGCTCCGGAGCCTAACTGGGGCTTTTTTTTGCCGTTGGCGGGCCCTTTTAAACTGATTGCAACACTATCCTTAATATGCATAGAGAAACACACTGGAAATCTGGAACAATGCTTCAATAAGATTTCTTCACAGGGAAAAAAAAAAAAGAAGAGACTTCAAGGAAAACACAGACCCAGCCTATGAAATTCTACAAACAATATTCCCATTTTTCCCCCACAGGCAATATTGTAAGATATATGGTACAGACATATGGTAAGATATATGGTATCACCAATGACTAGAGTGAGGCTGTCCCATCAATCTGATAATCTAAGAATGAATATGGCACATCATTTGGGCAAGCATTGTTGATACACCCACAATGATGAAGAGGACTTTAATATAAAAACCTTACTACCTCTTCCATTCCTAATTTGAGCAGATAAAGCCACCACAAAATGTCACCTGTGCTGGGCATTACCACATATATTTTTACACGTTATGGCATTTATTATCAGTCCTCCCTCACTCCCCAGCTAAAAAAATTACAAATCTGCCCAAGCCTACCATGTCATCAGGCTAGCAGTCCATTTCTGTAATCAACAGTACAAAAAAGGGAATGATATGCTTATCAGTATGTCTAGATCACTATGACTCCCCAGCCTGGGACAACTGGAGAGTGCCTTCTAGCCAGGTTTGGAGCAGGGTTCAAACTCACACCCCTGAAGTAACAGTAAGATGCCTTAGCCTCTCTGCCACCTTATCTCACTTATTAGTTGTAGTACATATTTATATAAATAAACACCCAAGGCCCCAGTGAAACCTGGAGATCACCCATACTGGGTAACGTGCATATACCGATAAGGAAGTATACCTGCTTTGTAGGGCTTTACTGTTTCACCTGAATTTTTAACTGCTGGAGCTATTTTGGGGCATTACATAAGAACTCAACAGGTTAAGAGTGAACTATCTGAAAATTTGAGCATGACAAAGCCTTGAGAGTTCAATACAAGGGTGGGGGAAGAGAGAGAGATTGACTTTAATAAAGTACATGAGAAAAGAATGAGAATTAATGATTAATAAAAGAAGGCTGAAGTGCTGACAAACCAGCATGCTAAATCAAAATGAATTACTGAAAGAACTGCAGAAAATGCTTACACTGGATAAGCATGAACTAGGGAACAAAACCAATGTGTAAGAGATTTACAGAAGAATAAAGCTGCCTGAAATCTTTTAGTGAAGCTTAAAAACATGAAAAAAATACGTTTTGATTCTGTTTCAAGAGACCACAGTAATACAATATATTCTACTGACTTACTGTATGGAGCAGAGCAATGAAGGCCAGCTGTACATACTGAGTAAAACATAAAAACAACAAAAGACAATGTGAGTGGAATAACGTGAAGGAAAAAAATCACACATACACACAACCAAGTGACAAGCTGGGTAACAGTAAGCGTTATCATGACAATATAACTATCCCAAAAGCATTATAGACTGGTGGCCTACATGAAGTGAACAGGCACGTTCATTTTCAGAAATGGAGAACATGAGGTTACCACATGTCCATAAGTTTTTAGGGAAATCCCTGTCCTTGAACTACAGTTTTTGTGAAGGCAAAGTCTTCTGGGATCCTCCTCCCTGTGCACTAGCTCCTTAGAAGAGGACTAGCAATACTCACTACTGCGTACAGCAGCCCTCAGGACAACGATGCTGTGCTGGCAAGCACCTCAGCTATGCTTTCCCACCAGGATAAATGCTCCCGTCAGAACTTTCCAGGAATTCCCCTACAGCTGAACGGGAGATGAAACTCCCAGGAAGAAAGGCCAATATATTATGATCAAAAACTCATTTTAATGGAAAGGGGAATGTAGTAGGGACCTAGGTCGGCCCTGCACTTGATGGGACAATGGCCTTTGGGATACTCCATAGTCAGTGGGATTCTGGACCATCCTAGAAGCAGACAATGGGGCCACAGGCAAGCAGCATGCTCTCCCCCATGGCAGGTGGGTGGCACACTTCCCACGCACCTGTGCTCCACACAGACCCAGAGCCAGCAGCTGGAGCACCCAGTGACACTTAGGCATTGCCCAGGACCCACAGCTGTGAGCAATGATGAGCCCTGCAAGGAGCTCTCAGCACCCCGCCACAGCAGCAGGGCACTTGGGGGCCTGCAAGGGTCTGGGTTTTTCATCAATTTTTTTCATAGACATTTGGGCTGGAAGGGACCTCGGGAGATCATCGAGTCCAGCCCCTGCTCCAGGGGCAGGAAGTCAGCAGGGATCATAGGATCCCAGCAAGATAAACATCCAAATGTGTCTTGAAGGTGTTCAAAGTGGGTGCTTGAACCACCTCTGGCAGCAGTCAATTCCAAACCTTGGGGGCTCGGACAGTAAAGAAGTTCTTCCTTATGTCCAGCCTGAAACAGTCGCAGAGGAGTTTGTGACCGTTTGATCTTGTCATCCCTTGGGGTGCTCTGGTGAACAGATGTTTCCCCAGATCATGGTGAACACCCCTAATAAACTTATAGGTGGCCACCAGATTGCCCCTGAGCCTGAGCTTTTCCAGGCTGAAGAGTCCCATGGCTCTCAGCCTCTCGTCATAAGGTCTGTTTTCCTGACCTTTGATCATGCGCATGGCTCTTCTCTGCACCCTCTCAAGCTTCTCCAGTCAACCCAGAACTTCCCGTATAGAGCAGTGCCAGCCCCAGGAACGGGGAGGCAGTGGCATAGGCACTGGACTACACTGCTTCCCTCCACCAGAACTGAGGCTGTCTCACTGGAGGCAAGCCCAACCTCTGCTCCCACGACAGAAATCTGACAACCCTGTCAAGGCCTCACTGGAGTTCATAGCACCCTTGGTCCCAAACTACCCATGGGGGTTGCCCAGATGCAGGCCAGCCCTGTGAATCAGACTTGCAACTGAGGGCAAGCCCTGAAGAGCCTTAGCTGTTAAGAAGGCAGGCGTACACTGCAAGCCCAAAAATAGGCCCAAGAGTGAACGATGGACATAGCTGTTTGTGTTATATTGCCTTATTAATTTCTATATGGTACAGAAGCCCATGGTAGTAAACCCTTGCTGGAATAGCAGGCCTTGCCAGCTCATATTGGTTCCAAACTTTTCTGTTTTTCATAGTTTCATAGTTGGTAGGGTTGGAAGGGACCTGAGCAGATCACCAAGTCCGCCCCCCTGCCATGGCAGGAAAGAGTACTGGGGTCAAACAACCCTGGCAAGGTGATTATCTAGCCTCCTTTTGAAGACCCCTAAGGTAGCAGCGAGCACCACTTCCCTTGGAAGTTGGTTCCAGATCCTAGCCACCCTGACAGTGAAGTAGCGCCTCCTGATGTCTAGCCTGAACCTACACTCAGTCAACTTGTGGCTGTTATTCCTAGTTACTCTAGGTAGTGCTCAGGGGAACAGGGCCTCTCCCATTCCTCACTGGTCCCCCCAGGTAAATTTATAGATGGTAACTAGATCCCCTCTCAGCCTTCTCTTACGGAGGCTGAACAGGTTCAGGTCCCGTAGCCTCTCCTTGTAGGGCCTGCCCTACTGCCTCTTGACCACACTAGTGGCCCTCCTCTGGACCCTCTCCATGCTGTCCACATCCCTCCTGAAGTGCGGCGCCCAGAACTGGACATAGTACTCCAGCTGCAGTCTGACCAATGTCGCATAAAGGGGGAGGATCACCCCTCATGATCACCTGCTCATGATCAATCTGTGGATGCATGACAAGGTGAGGTTAGCTATACTGACTGCTTCCTCACATTGGCCGCCCATGTTCATCTTGGAACAATAATGACTCCAAGATCTTTCTCTGCCTTTGTGCTGACGAGGAGGGAGTTCCCCAGCCTGCAGGTATGCTGCTGGTTCTTGCTCCCCAGGTGAAATACCTTGCACTTGTTAGTATTGAAACCCATCCTGTTCTCATCTGCCCACCCCTGTAACCTGTCCAGATCTAGTTGTAGCTTGTTCCTCCCTTCTAGCATGCCCATCTCTCCCCATACCTTAGTATCATCCACAAATTTGAACAAGGCGCTTTTCACCTCCTCGTCCAAGTTGCTGATAAAGATGTTGAACTTTAAGAACTGAGCCCTGCGGACTCCACTGCCCACATCCCTCCAGGTCAAAAATGACCTGTCTACCACCACTCTCTGGGTGTGGCCCTCTAGCCAATTTGCACCCCACCTGACTGTGTAGGCATCAATGCCACAGTCGCCTAGTTTTTTAATGAGAATGGGGTGAGAGGCAGTTTCAAAGGGCTTCCTAAAGTCCAGAAAGACTATGTCCACCATGACACCTGTGTCTAAGGATTTTGTGACCTGATCGTAAAAGGCAACCAGGTTGGTCTGACAGGACCTGCCCCTACTGAAACCAAGTTGATTGCCCCGAGCATAATCTCCCCTGCTGGTCCCTCACAGATGCACTCTTGGATAATTTTCTCAAAGAGCTCCCCCAGGATCAAGATAACACTAATGGACCTATAGTTACCTGGGTCTTCCTTCCTCCTTTTTTTGAAAATGGGGACCACATTGGCCTTTTTCTACCCCTCCACCAACTGGCCAGAGCACCAAGAGTGCTCCCAAAGCCATGCCAGGGGCCCCACAATGACCCCTACCAATTCCCTCAGCACCCTGGAGTGGAGATCATCTGATGATTTAAACGCATCCAACCCCACCAGAAGTTCCCTAACTAGGTCCCCACTGACCCTAGGCCTGGAGGTGCCTCTCCTGAATCTGTCCAGAATCCCGGTGGGGGAGATGTCCCGGTCCCTGCTCAGAAAAATAGAGGCAAAGAAATTGTTAAGGAGGTCAGCTTTTTCATCTGGTGCAACCACCAGATTACCAAGCATGTCCTGCAGGAGCCCCACTTAAAAAGGGGCTTCTTGTTATCTTTGATCCTGGTCATTAGTCTTAGCTCTGAGATTTCTCTACTTTAGCCTTCCTAACAGCCCCACTACAGTCTCAAGCAACAGAGTAACCCTCCTTGGTAATAGCCCCTCCCTTCCCCTATATGTACACCTCCTCTTTATCTTTCAAATATTCCTGAACACCTTCAGTGAGCCACAGGGGCTTATGAGTAGTCTTGCCCCCTTTGATTTTTCATTGGGACCATCACCCTTTGGTGATCATCTCTTTAAAGAATGTCCACTCACCTCAGATTCCTAACACCCCTACCCTCTGGGACCTCAATGCCTCTCCTACTAATCTCCTTAACTCATTAAAATCAGCCCTCCTAATAAGGCAACACAAGGTATACAGGCACCACTAGGATTTGAACCCAGGATCTCCTGTTTACTAGGCAGGTGCTTTAACCAGCTAAGCCACAGTGCCAGTCATAGTCTTCTTTCCCATTATAACCCAGGTACACCCAAAGGTGTGCCCTAGTCTCAATCAGATGGGATGGGTAGGCAGGAGGGGATGCTGTGAGAGGGATGCCGGAATTTCGAGCAGATCCCTCTTTCCTTTATAGAGTTATCCCAGGGCCAAAGTTCTTAATCATATACAATTTATTGAGTTACCAACATTTATATATAAAACTCTTTAAGATAGATATAATTACAGATATAGATACAAATATGCATATAAAGGTCTATTAGCAAGAGGAAGTTGGCCCTAGGGAGGGCATTCGGGTAAGTATCCGTGCCTCAGGCCCAGAAGAGGG
>NW_017728915.1:23940579-23967792 GCF_001723895.1 Crocodylus porosus | reverse complement strand
GACCCCAGTATTCTTTCCTGCCATGGCAGGGGGTCGGACTAGATGATCTGCTCAGGTCCCTTCCGACCCTACAAACTATGAAACTGAAACTATAATAAAGACATCCTTACAGAGCCCATTATACAGAATTAATTTATGACAGCTATTATAACACCAACAATAACAATTGATACCGAACAGGAAACATAACTATACCAGATATTAGATGCACCCTATCTGGGTTCCAACTACTTGGTCCCTCAAATGGGATAGGGTCTTCTCCACCTAGGCCCACTCCCCCCAGGGTCCCTTGCCTGGGGGCACCTCCCCTGTGGGACCCAGGTTCCCAGTAACACACAGTCCTTCCTCTGGGGGCTGTCAACCTGCTCTGGGCACCAGGGCTCTTTTAGTTTAATGCTGAGCCACACTACAGGTCTCTGGTTATCCAGCCTAGAGCCATGGCTAACTTGAACAGCTTCGAGCTACTCCCAGGGCCAGCTCTCCTTGTGCCAATCTGTGTACCGTGTGGGGCCCGAGCAGCCTTGAACTGCTTCCAGGGCCAGCTCTCCATGCACCAATCCACACATTGCCTTACCCAGCTGCTTGCCAGGTTTGCAGGCTCAAGTCACCTCGAGTGCCTCCCAGAGCCTGAGCACCATGTGCCGATCTGCACACTGTCAAAGCTCAGGTGGGGTCCCAATGACTATCTTCTCTAGAGCTCCTCTCTCCTCACTGTCCCTCACCACATCTGCCCAGCATGCTCAGCACGCTGGGCTTTTATTTACACCGGAGGCCTCGCCTCTGAAGTCTGCTGGACCTGCAAAGTGCAGTCTTAAATCAGGTCCAGGGGCTCCTCGCATCGCCCTGCTCCAAGCAGGGGCAAGGCGAGCCCCTTCCAGCTGTTACCTGATTGGTGGAAATGTTCCACCAATCCAAAGTGTCCTTCTCCAAGCCAGACTTACCAGGCAAAAGCACCAAGCCTGCCACACCCCATTGGACCTTTCTTCTTCAATGTGAAGACAGGCACCTAGGGGACCAGGTGCCTACCCTAGTAGCATCACAAGAACAGCCAAGCGGAAAGGGGTGTAAGGGAGGTGGAGCCCCACAGAATATGCTCAGACACCAAGACCTGCACCCATCTCAATGCACCCCACCATAGGACTACTTCCTGATATCTTTCTCATTAACAAGTTGTGGTAGATAAGGGGACGAAACATCCATTGAGAGCATGGCCACCAGGCCCCACCCTGGTGTGACCCTTCAGCCCAGGTCCCACTTCATGGAAAACAAAGGTGGGGGGGTCGAAATCACTTCAAATGAGATAACTTCTTCTACCTAAGAATGAGAATCCTACAAGATAGAGAAGCAGAACTACAGCTAGGTAAGTTTCCCTTCTCAGAAGAAACCATCTGGACAGGATTCTCACTCTGGTAAAGTAAAAAAAAAGATGATGACTAATGAGAGATGGCCTAAAAGAAAAACAAGAGAAAGCTGCAACCAACCACAATAACAACAAAGTCAAATGCCAGTATGTACATGGATCATCAGAGAACATTCAAGCTTGTAGACAAAAACAGCAGAGAGTGAAAATATCCCTCAACAAGCAGCAAACAGAAAGCAATATTAGAGCAGATTTTGGAATGCCAGTTTTATAATAATGTAATTCTTTTTACCTATACATACCACAGATCTTTCCACTGAGGCCTCTTGTCATATACGTTCCAGTGTCTAAAAATCCATTGTTATGGCATATTTGCCCATGACAGCATATTGTTTACTTTTGCAATTTTTAATAGCTCCTGCAATGAAAACATTTAGATTTATTAGGTAAAGTAAAAATCAAAGTATCTATTTACATTTGTATTTACTTCGGCAGAAATAGTACAGACTTATGTTGTTTCAGTTGCTAATTCAACCAACAAGCTACTTCAGGAAATTTATTTTAATTAGCATTCATGATTCCTGTTATTGTCCAAAGTTCATCTTAAAAAGTAGCCAAAAATAGAAGCTAAATATATGTATGTTAATACTGGTGAATTGCAAACGATAAAAGAAACATGCATGAAATTTACAGGGCTTTTTAAAGTATGCTTATTCTAATATATTATTCTATTAAGAGATACTTGTTAATTTCAGAAAAGAAAGGAAACAATTACAATAATTATAGATCTCTTTATTAGCCTAACTCAAACAATAGTCTTCTAACCTCATTATAAAAAGCAGAAATCCAGAATAATTTTAGTTGTATAAAAGTGGCATTGCACTCATTTGTGAAAAGTGGTCTGAAGATATTTTATTTTTTTCTTTAAGTACAAAGACATTGATCCATTTTTTTACTTTAATTCATGGCAATTACAAGTTAAATTCTTTTCATTTCCTGTATCAGAATTAACTTTTGAATTCTATGAGAAGCTCATACAAGGCTTGATACCATGATCATTGAAGTCAATGACCAAACTCCCATTGACTTTAATCATGAAATATAAGGACTATAAATCACAAAAATACTTTTCCTTAAAGGAGAAGCCATGACAAATATTTCATAGCCAAGCAATTTTAAATATTTGATTCCACCTATCCATAGATTTACTGAATATACAATAATTCCTGTCGGAAACAATTACAAATACTTACTGCAGTACCTGCATTTAGCTCTGCACCACTCCCACTATATCTGTGGATAATTTACTTGTGTTCCAGTACAGAGCATCTCATTAGAGTTTCAACAAACCACTATAATATGCCGGCAGTAAATTGGAAACAAAATGGTTACAGAGGAGAGAACATTTGTACCATAACTGTTAGTATGCAAAAACTCACAGCATTTTTAACACTCAATAGCCTAACTTTACATTAACTCTTCATTTGTATTCGCTAAGGCATACACTAATTTTCTTAAGCTCTGCCCTTTCTCTGTCTGGTGGGAAAAAAAACAGTTTTCACCAGAACAGTCACTCCCAAATATTTTTCCTGAAGCCCTTCGTAGCAGAAAAATTAAATATTGGACTGGTTTGGACCAATTTCAGATTTTATGCTACCTACTAACTTTTCTTCAGTCAAATCTGCCATCATCAATGCCAGGCACAAGTCAGATAATGGCAAGACAACACTAAATCTCTTTTTCTGCTCTCTTGAGAGCCCTTTGCTTAGCACTGCTGTGACGCAGAAGCTAGCAGTATCCACATAATCAATTGTAGTCCTTATAGTCAGGGGAAATAATTACATCAGAGGTTCAGCAAGCTGGTACTTGGAGAGATGGCTAAATTCTGCTCTCATTTCTACTAGCTCAATCTGAATTTGTCCCAGAGCACCACGACATAATGATTTTTGCAAGCATTTTACTGAAAGAAGCACAATAAGGCAAAACAGCTGAGAGCTCCACACAGTCCAAATTAGTATCTACAGCTGTTGGTTTACCAAGGCTCCCTCAGCTTCCCAGACTGTGTTTCCACAGGCTTTAGCCAGGCTGAAAGCCAGCATATATGACATTTAATCTTCTGGAACTAATATTAGGGAACTGTGATCACATTTTGTGTGGGAATACATCCTTATTTTACGTGTCATAAAACTGTACCTGAACAGTCTGCATAATCCCAACCTGCATCACAAGCACATATGCTGTTATCTGGGTTAGGGAATCCCACTGTTCTTACATTTTAAAGGACACGCTATTAAAAATAAAAAGAAAACTTTGGAGTTCAACTATGGCAAAGAACACAATAAATGAAAAAAACAGATGTTGATTGCATTGAAATGAAGGAAATAGTAAAACCCTGATACACTGCGTAGTCCTAGAATAACCCATACCAGTAAAAAAGAAAACAAAAATCCAAAAAAACCCCTCCAAAAACCCTTGACTTTTTATAGTTTTTGACTCAACCTGACAAAAAAGTTAATATGGCCAAATTAAAAACAGTGTGGTACTGGAATAGCAAGAAACCAGTTAGACACTACTAAATGTAGTTTGTCTCATATTATTTGATAAACGTTGCTGTCATTGACAAAATTAATTACTTGTCATTAAATGTTTGCCCTATTTAAATAGCTCTACAGCTCATCAAATAATTTATTCAACAAATAAGCAAATGAATTTTATATAATTTATTTATATTAAATAATGTATGTGATTAATATTTTTCCTGGTTTTAAACCAAATCTGTAATAGCTAGACGCTTATATGCAATATTCTTGCTGTGCTACAAAGTTGCTGTAGAGAAATTCAGGGTGAAGTAGTACAATGAAACAGAAACATGTAAATGCTCATATATTATTTGTTCTTACCACATTTTTTATCTTTACACATTAGTCAAAAAGGGGAAAAAAGAGAGGAAAAAGATTACCATATATACAAAACATATGTTCTGGTTCAAAAAAACCACTAGAAACAGTATGTATTCCACTGATATGTCAGAAAGAGCTATAATTTAGTTGAGAGCTGGTTGAAAGATTAGTTCTCTTAAATTATTGATGCCAAATTTTCAAAAGAGCTCAGCATCCAACTGATTTCATTAAAAGCAATGAAAATTTGTCCTTCAGCACATTGTTGTGCACTGCGCAATGGCTCATTCTTCATGGTCCCATGTAACTAAAGAATAATTACAAATACATCAGCAAATAAGAACAGTCCTGATTCTACAGCTTTATTCACAGCAAGGGTAAAATTCTTCTGTTGACTCAGCTTTCCTTCTACCATTATGAATCAAGTTCCTTATGAACTTATTTTTATCAAATGAAATCCTGTTTCCAATAGTCAGTAGTGGGTATTTTGCCACTGATGTCAATGGAGTCAATTCTTTATAAACGTGCAAACTGGCATTAAAGAATGACTATAGGTCAAACAGAAATATTTGAAAGAGAAAAAACTGGATAGGTGATAAAGATAAATATTTACATATAATGTGTTCCAGTCAGCAAATAACAGAACAGGTAAGCATAGCAGTCTCCCAAGACACACGAGAGAAACCTTGCCTATGGATCCCCAGAGGGTAAGTATGTCCCAACAATCGATGGGTAAGCACCACAAAATATAAAACACAATAAACAGTTAATAAACACTCCAAAATATAAGATGCAGCAAACAATTAATAAACACTCCAAAATGTATGGTAATCCCAAATACCTCCCTCCTCTAGAAGAGTCTACCTGTCTTTAGCATAAACCCCCTCTGATGGGGCAAGCCATAGTATCCCTCCCCAGTGGGAAACCTCTTGCCTGAGAACTCACGCTTCCCTGCAAGTAGGGTCCAGCAAGGGCTCCTGGTGTTTTGTCCCCAGCTAAGCAAGTGGCTCCTACAGTGGGTGCTCTGTCTCAGCCCCTGCGTTGGGTGCATGGCTCATTCACATACCCAGATGGCTCGACCTTCTCAGCAGGTTGTGGGCCTGGGCAGCCTTGTGCATGCATGCCCAGAGCCAGGGCTTCAGTACAGGCCCACTGCACTGTGAAGCCTGGGCTGCCCACAAGCCCTCGCGACTGGCAGCGGGGAATGGGGCCTGACCCACCCTGCCCCCTCCAAAGACCTTCAGTCCAACAATAACTCACCACGCAGCGGTGTCTGCACCAGTGCCAGCCTCATGCTAGGGTTGGAGTCCTAAGCCACCTCCAGTGGCTCCCAAGGTCCCGGTCCCTCTTGGACCCTGCATGCAGTGATGCCTGCACCATCCAGCCTCATGACAGGGTTGGAGACCCAAGCCACCTCGAGCAGCTCCCAAGGTCCCAGTCCCATTCGACCCCTCTGTATACCAACTTAGTTCTCGTAGGATTCCTCTGGGAAGTTATTGAAATCTTTGCATGTGCTGCTGTTCTACTGTATGGAGTAAAAACAGTACTGCAGGTGCCGGCTTCCTTTAATTCCACTCCTGTGTCCAGACTATGTCCTTCTAGTCCAAAATTTAATCCAAAATACTTGTCATGTTGACTTACTAATTGTGCTGTGGTTAGGTTCACTTTGAACCCTGTTCGGCAAACAATTTCAAGCACCATCTTTGTTTTCTCTATGCATTCATCTAGCGAGACAGCTGTAACTAGGATATCATCAACCTAAGAGACTACATTGTGCAAATAATAATCAGGCAATTGCTCCCACACTCAGCTACCAAACTTAAGACAGAACAATGGACTGTTGTGGAAGTCATATGTGTCAGAGCAAAATTTTGATTAGATGCTGCCAACACAGAAGATTGGGACTGACATGCATATTGGACTCTGTGAGTGGAAAGTTCCAAGGCTCACCCAGCCCGTGCCCCCTGGGTGACCTGCGGGCCTGTCAATCATTGTTGACCTACTTTCCCCGCAGAGGCATGCTCAGACTGTGTCAGCTTCTGACTGAGAGCATGCTCAGTCAGAACCTGACATGAGGTAATCTGACTAGAAATTTCTCTGCGGAGAGCGTTCTGATTGGTCACTAAATTCAGATAAAAGTTCTGTGAGCCCCGCCCTCGGGGGGAGAGCGCGTTAGCTGGAGACAGAGGCTGGTGCTGCAGGGACTGTCTCTCAGTCAGGCCCCTAGGCCTATTGATCTCCTCCCTCGATTGGCACTCCGTGTCCTTAATTGATAGTAATTGCAGTTTTGATTATTCGACTTTGGATTGATTTATTCATCCTTGACTACGATTTGGATTCTCCTCATCCTGTTGATTCTCCGGTTACTGGACTGTTTTCGCTTTTGACCTTGACCTCGCCTCCGGACCACCCTCAGTACCTCGACGTGACTCAACTTACCTGGCTTTCGACCTCGGCTTTCATCATCGACTATCCGGTTGTCCATTTTGGACTGGCATCACGACCCCGGTTATCGACCTACGTGTTACAGTTTTGTCTGTTTGTTTACTCCCGTTTATCAGCTGTTGACCAGCCCTGGGACTAACAACGGGCGGCCGCTCGTTGTGAACCTTGTGGGCCAACAGACCCCTCTGTTGTTTATTGTTTACATCTGTTACTGTAACTGAAGATCCTACCTATGCCATCAAAGCGTAAATGTAATAAACCATTAATTTGGAACTATAAGCATGCGTGCCACTCAGACTCGACCACCGCTAATCCCAACCTGTCCGTTTCCAAATTGCCACCACTTGACCAACCAACCGTGACTGAGACCGTGAGCTTGGCTCGCCAGCCGCAGCTCCGGATCCTCACACAATATGAAAAAAATTGTTCTGACTTAAATGTAAATGCAAATTTATATCAGTACTTGCTGTTCACAGGAATTGCAAGAAATGCATTCGATAGGTCTAACATGGAAAACCAGGTAGCCCCGTGAGCAACACTTGCTAATACTTCCAGGTATTTAGCAACTCTGGGTGCTAATGCTTTATTTAAATGTTTGTAATCAATTGTCAATTGTCATGTCTTTCCATTGGCCTTTCTCACAGGCCACCTTGGACTGTTCGCTCTACTATTCGTTTTGATTAGTACCCTGCTGCACTAACGCAATGATCGTTTCTTCAAGGCTTTTCTCAGCTTCTCTAGGAAACTGGTACTGTTTTTGCAGCTTTGAATATGCTCCTTTAATTTCTACAGCTGCATCAATCTTTCCTCACTGAAGTTGGTTTGTTGCCCAAACTTCTTTCACATTCAGAACAAGTGTACTAATACTCCCTCCCCGGGCAGAAGGTCTAAGGTTTCTGCTGCCTTAATAGTGGCATAATGATGTCTTGTAGGAATGATATCATATGCTTTCACAGGCTTCCCTGTGATTCTTAGTATATAATTCAGCAAATCAATTGTAATCCCCAAATTTCCCAGGAGGTCACATAAAATTATTTCTACTCCCTACAATTTACAAAAGCCAAATATAGACAATCCAATTTGTGAGTCAATTTTGAATGATCCCAGCTCCAAAAACCCCATTTTGTTCGCTGAGCCACCAAACCCTTCTAGCTTTTCACCTCGCTGGGTGTCCAGTTGGAGAACGGCCTATTCTTGTTCCTAACATGACTGAACACAGCACCAGTATCAACTCACATAGACTGCTTGTACCACAGCACTCACTGTATACAGTCACCAAAGCTAATCATAATGATGGGACAACCCCAACAATCATATGTAATCAGTACCAAATTGATGGTCAGAAAACTGTGGGGAGATCGGAGCACTGGGCTGTCTCAGTCACAATCATTGACTGACGTGCAGCAGAGGCAGATTCTCCTCTGTACTACTGGTTTCTGACTTCACACCTACTTTCTCTGTCTTGTACTTCAACAACCTCTCTAGTATCTCTGCTGTCGGCAATCCATTGATAACCTCTTTCTGAGTATAGCTTAACAGCTCTTTCCAAAGAGAGTCTCTGAATTTATTCCAAGAAGATCTAAATTTCTTACGCTCCTTATAATCCTGACAGTTCCCTTCCTGGAACCCCTTATGACTCCAGTCTCTTCTTTCATATCTCTCCTTATCTGAACCAGAATTCAGCTTCTATTCATTATCAGGAGTCCCCCTGTAATCAGCATGAAGGCTAATCACATTGACTTGGGGTTTCTCCTACAACCTTCTGTGTGACTGATCACTATCTGTACTGTCAGTCAAACCTTACTACCTTGGTCTGATGTTTATAATGCTTGACTGACTTATCTTTCTCACTTAAGTTCTTTCTAGAAACAACAGTGATTTTTTCCTACTTTCCTAAAGTCAATATTCCTACTAGCTTCCAGGTCGAAACCTTGCTTTGCCCATTTCATAATATCCCCCAAAGAGTACGGTCTTATCCTAGGAGTAAATCCTTGTACAAGTAGCTCTTTAAAAGCCCTCACATCAAAATCAAACACATTCGCATTCCCCCTCTGGGGCCGAGCCAGTTCTGCAGACACAAAATAAAAGCTTTTTTCTTTCCAAGTACGCCTCCAGTCTCTCACCAGGGTCTCTCCTTATGGAACAGCACAACTGGTGGTTCCACTGGAAAGACCTGTTGTAAAATTTCTTCTCTTACACCAGCAGTATTTGACGTAGTCCTATTCTTTATCTGTATAGGTAGCACCACAAAATCTTTGGCACTCAGACATTCTTGAACTACGTCTATGAGATCTAACGCTGTGTACCCAGATCTTTCGCTAGTCAAAGCCATCTCGGCCAACCAACTCACAGCCGTCTCTTTCTTCAGTGCTCCTATTCTTTTTCCCAGAGCTCTTCATTGCTATGCTGTCAGTGGAACTATTGATGTCTCTGTCAAGATCCCTCCGCAGGGGCCAGATCTCACAATCTCCGCAATATGGATTGGAGCCATCAGTGCCGAAAGACCTTTGCCTAAATCTTTGCCCACTTTTACTAAAGAAGTAGTCCGATAGTTAAAACTGCTGTTACATGACAAATCTGTATTATCAGAACTGTCATACTTAGAAATATTTCTGGTAATATTCCTTCTCACTGCAACAACTGAACTTACAGACTAGCTAGCCTTTAACTGCGCTCTCAACTCTGCAATTCCCTTTTCACACACTTCATGGTTTACCACTGCCAATTCCTCTGTGTGCGATCTCCTCAGCACTCTGAATGCAGCATCTAAATCTTTCACATCCTCCTTCTAGTGCTGGCGTTCCTCCACCATCAACTCTACACCCTTTTTCAGGGATCTTATTTCTTTTTTAAGTTCTACAACCAAGCTAGGCAGACAAGGCTCTTTGGGTAAATCTGATATCTTTTATTAGACCAAGTAAAATAGTTGGAAAAATTCTTCTTTGCAAGCTAACTGCAGATGCTTCCTCTGCCTAACAAAGGGTGTTTGTACCCGAAGCTTGCAGTGAACAATTTTTCCAACTATTTTAGTTGGTCTAATAAGAAATTAGATTTACCCAAAGAACCTTGTGTACCTAAGTCCTGAGAGCAACACAGCTACAACCGATATCCCACAATCAAGCTAGCATCTTTCCATGCATTTCCCTGAAAAGCCTTAATTTCAACATGTACTATATCTAGTTATGACACTTTACTCCAAAGCGACCAATTGCCCTTTCAAGTCTTTTACAAGTCTAGCTACTTGTTTAGCCTTCTCTGATAACTTCCTCACACAGTACAATAACCCAAGCAAAGCTGCTTTTTAAGACACTTGTCTTTCTTTTTCTCATTTAACCAAACTACCCATTTAACACAAAAAACTTCATATGCAAACCCATTGTTGCTAATTTCAGCTTCTTTCCACAACACAGCTTTCTGCAATGGGTACTTCCATATGTACTTCCACTCTCTTAGCAAAGGCTCTAACCGCTCTTCAAAAGTTTCAAAAGTTTATCGCTCTCTGTAGCAACAACCTCAGACATCCTAACTTAACTAACTAACTTTGTCACAGTTCAAACACAAATATGCTAGTCTGTTATTCAATTAGTTAATACAACAACCACAACACTGGTGAGTCTATTACAACAAAAACAACAATCCTTAGTCTGTTATTTCGGAGTCAACACTAATTATCAGGGCTCAATTAATTATCTTAATTAGCATGCCCACCCAGGGACACTGAACTGTTACGGGCAGTTATGCAAATGAGTCCATTAGTTATGCAAATTATTATGGCTATTAAACAGTCCTCAATGAAAAGTGGTGGGTACTAATCCTCCCATCAGATTATTGCCTTACTGTCCAGGTCAATCTGATGTTATGAGTAATAAAGAAATCAGGCACTCAATTACCGTTTAAACAGCAGGACTATATTATTAAAGAGAACAAATAATTAACATACAAAGAGAACAATAAGCATACAGCTAACAAACAATAGTCCGAACGGCAAAGTACAAAATGAAAAGCAAATCATTGTGTCTCACTCAATTGTTAACGATGTTACAACTCTAGTGACAGCTCCTGCAGTCGCAGACAGCCCAGCAGCTTGGTCAAGTGAGCCAGGTCCTCTCAGTCGCCCCACGCAATTCCCAGAGCTTTCTTGCTCTTCTCAGAGAGTTTGCCCTTGTCAACAGGGAGGGTGACCCATTACCCTCTTGCCAAGGCTTGATGGGCAAGTTCCTGATGGGACAGATAGACAGTTCACAGCCTCAGCCTACGACCTCTGGGAAACCCTCGCTTCTTGACCAGAGAGGCATGCAAACCACTCTCCACCACACAGCTTATCACACCTCAAGCAAAACACCAGCAACTCATGCAACTAATCCCACAAACTCTCTAGACTCACTCTGCAGAGACTCACGTCTCAGACTTACCCACAAATGAATCTGGACTCACAACAAGCCCGATCTCCAGAGATGACCGTAGCAGGGTGCAGAGCCCAGGGCAAATCAGCCTGTTCAAGGCCCAGACATGGCAGCGGGGGGTGGTGAGTGGGTGAGCGGCCAGACGCAAAGCCAGCCCAGCTCTGTTGGGCCCCCCTAAGTATGGGGTCCAGGGCAGTCGCCCCAACTCACCCCCCCCAGGGATGACCCTGCCAATCTCTTCCACATCCCCAGTCTCACATGCAGACTCTTTTTAAGGGTACCAATCAGACCACACTTGTCAGTCATCTGTTGTCCAATCAAACTTTCAGGAAAGCCACCAATCAATGAACACACCAATCATAGCTCTTATAATCTTAAAACCAAAATATCAACTTTTGGTGCCTCCACACCACTTTTGGCATGAACCTTGTAATCTAATCAACATTTATCTGCACATGCCCCTCTCACCACTCATAGAGGTCTAAAGGGGAGTTCTTCCAACATCTTCTGAACAATGTATTCACTGGGCATGTGCAGATGCTACTCTAGTTACTTAATTATTACTCTAGTAATGTAAACTGAGCACACACACTAATCAGATCAGGGACAAGCCACCTAGGGCTTACGGCAGTGGGACAAGTTGGGGAGCTTGTTCCCTTTCTAGCTCCGTGCTTGCAGAGCTGGTGGGGAATAAGCTCCCCAGCCTGCACCCCCAGCTCCACACTCGTGGAGCTGGGCAGGAAACAAGCTCCCCAGTCCCACCAGCAGGCAGCCCCAAGCACCAGCTCCACAACCGTGGGGCTGCTCCTGGGAGATGCTTATCGCCCAGCCTGAGCTCGCTGGTCACAGGGCTTGGGCTGAAACCCTCATCCCCCAGCAGCAGCTGCACGGTCATGGAGCCAGTGCTGGCAGATAAGGTAGTCTTCCAAGCTCCTGCACCCCAATTACGATGGTGGAGTGGGGGCTGGGTGATTAGGATCTCTCAGCCCCCGCTCCCTGATCATGATCTGGGAGCTTGGAGCTTGGAGCTCACTGCTGCTGAGGCAGGGGGACAAAGTCCTGGTTTGGGTTTCTGTGGCAGAGCCCACCCTGGCAGCAGGTAGCTCCTGGGGGCAGGGAGCTATCTCCTGCCCCCTGGTAGACAGCTGATCTGAAGCAGATTTGGCTCCTGGTCAGGCGTCTACACAAGTGCTCCAGCGCCATTACTAATGCTGAGTAAATTTGCTACTTACATTTGCAGGTAGCAATTTTAATCAGAATTAGGGAGATTTACTCTAAAGTAAGCATGTGTACATGTAGACACACATGCTTACTTCACAGTAAACTATGCTAATTTGCCGTTAAGTATCTCATGTAGACATGCCCAGTGTGTATGTCCTGCATAGTTTAACAGGGCCAGGCAGAAGATGGAAAGTGCACCTAATGCTTAAGTCCTACTCATAGCTAAGAAACATGAAGAGCCAGAAGCACAGACTGGTAGAAGATTTAATCAGAAGAATCCTAACGAAATTTCTCACTGGAATTTGTTGACTCACAGGCAGTGAAATGCTGCACGGAGACAGATACACTCTGACAAATGTCCTCCAGAAACACAGCAGGGTTCTGAAAGCACCTGGCTTGCTGGCAGCTTTCTTGACAACTCACCCTCCCAGATCATGGACAGCCCACACCGCTAGCCAGACAGCTCAGGGTTGAGTTTCTAGGGTTTGTGGCTTGAGGGCAGCCTGCCTCAGGGCCCAGGGTACCTCCCATTTTTCAGAGAATTTTGAGATTTGAGCTTTTCATTCTGAATCGGAAGGTGAACAGATTTGAGAGTGTCCATATCCCCTATGAAACATGTGGAACGGCCTTTCTTCACCCAAGGCCATGGGTGATCTATGCTGGATGGAGAACAGCCTAACAGCAGAGATCCAGAGGGCAGGAAGTGGGGCTGCAAAAATCTCCTGTCCTCATTATGACCCCATATTTTCTGGCAGATTATTTCCCATCTTTTAAATTGCATTCACTTTGGAATGGGGACTTTATACCCCTACATCTATCACTATGCATAGAGCTCAGCTTCTGTGCCATGCAATGCTGAAATGTTAATCACAGCAACTAAATGCAAGCAGGAAGCGGATCTGCTAAGTAATAGGGAACCATTTTTACAGTGGTTTCCTATTATAATTGCTCTTTAATATCATTACTTGATTTTTAAGAAAGTAGATTAAAAACCATATAACACAACTGAAGGACAGCATTCAAGTAGCAAATGCTCCTTACAAATATTTTTTGCAAACAGTGATTGCAAAAAGGCCTTGTTTTCCAATCCTCAGACTGTGGTGTCCAAGCATCATTTTTCCCCTCATGAAGTTCCGCACTGACACACTACATTCCAGCTAATCTTTTTGTGCCATGTACATCACATCATATTATATAAACATAACACTGTATAACTGGACATGCCTGTCAGAGTATGACACATCACAAAATGACATGCCAAGGAATATGAAGAGCAGTCTTGCAAACGGGTTAAGAGGAGAAGAGGTTTCACTCAGTGTTTGCATCAAATGTTCTTAGTAAAAGCTTTGTGAATAATGAGTGTGCAGCAATGTCAGCTGTAGGGTCTTTGCTCTCCCTGAAAACTGGAAAATTTCCACCCCTACAGCAGGGCAGTCACTTCTACAATAAACAGCCACTAAACATCTGACTGTGCCTAATACTTTTCTTCTTCAGGCAGCTGTCTCTATGATAAAGATGGCCCCAATGTGCACATCTGTCTGCAGGAACTAAGTCATATTTTTCTACGCCTAAAAGCACAGAACTGAAAAAATAAATTTGATCACATCTGTGTGGGGAAGTTCAAACGATGCAGGCATCTCTGCTAAGAAAAGTATATGGAGTCACCGTGGCAGTGGAATAAGCTTTCAGTAAAATTTCACAAGGTATGTGCAGACCCAGACACAGGCATGGCTGAACTGGGTGGCTGCCCAGGGCCCGGACAGAAAGGGTGCCCAAAAATGGTAATTTTTTTTCCATTGTCCAATTATTATCATCATGCTGTCTGGCAAAGTTGGGCTCAATACTAAAAGTTTGCCCGAGGCCGCCAGGAGTCTAGGTATGGTACTTGGTAAGTGGTGCTGAAATCTTCTCATGAAGTATGTTAGTCATCATAAGCCAAGCAGCTGAAGACTTTTTGAGCAGTTTCCTTGAAATGAGCATTTCCAAAACTCAGGCCCCATTTCCTTTTGCAGAGGACTTTCTGTAAGCACCAAACCATTCAGGATGTTGCCTTATAGAGAACTCATTCAGAAGTATCTATACGAAATCTCTGTGGCTGAATTCTCAAAAACAGATTAAATTTTTTCCCCTGACATTTGCTAAATATCAATGGTGGACTTAAGTGATACAATGTTACTATCTAACTAAAGTAATGTCTATTTTTAAATATACTTACTAGGGCAAGTTAAATTTACTATCCTACTTCTTCTTGAAAGTATAGAAAATGCTGTGGTACGGTCAAACACCATCTCACAGTAAATGATCTGTTTTGAATGGGTATCACTTGGCAAGCAAAACTCAGGATGCTATACATCTTAATTCTACCATTTATGACTAGCAACTGATTGTGTGAGCAATCGGTAGTATGTGCAAAATGAAAATCCAGGTTGCAACCTATGAAAATCTGGCTCTTTCATATGAAGTCTGATGCTCAGATGGTGCAAATCAGTGTAGTTTCAGTAGCTTCCCCTCACATCTCAGAAGTAATTATATAACAACATTAGAACAAATCTATCCCAGGCAAAACTTTACCAGAGCCCATGTTGTTCCATCAACAGTAAAACTGGCCTCATATCTATGTTATAAGTGACATAAGAAAAACATTTGTTACACTCCTTCTCACATAAGGAAATGCCCTGCTCAGCATGAGCCATTCTTGGACCAAATTAATAATTTCTGTGCACCAAAATGCAAAACTGTCATGAATATTGGACTTCCCAGACACAAATTTTATTCATGCTTATTAAAAAAAAAAGCAGGACATGATAAATTCTATTTACTCCTAGGAAATTTTGGAAGGCTATTAGAAAAACAGTGAAGTGTGTCCCTACCTGTTCTACCTGGTAAGCCTTTTACTGTGTGCTATACCTTGTTATATTTTCCTTTAAAATGTTGTTCCATGAGTTTGTGAATAGACATGAAGTAGGCTTATGGCAGGGTACACCTGACCACAGTGATGCGACTTTCAGCTTTTATCCCTAAACAAATAAAAGCAGGGTATATGCACATCAAGACAATAGTTGCTTTACATATAAGCAATATATTTTACAGTACAAAATGCTGGTTGTCTAAACTGAAAACATTCTTGCTAATTTTTATGACATGCTCTACTCCCTACAGAGGTCTGTAGTTACATACAACAAAGGTGAACAAGCCAGGGCATCATATGCCATTCATATATCAATTTTTCACACACTTTGTCCTTGCACAGACAAGCTATATATTAAAATAATCAAAGATGATGATAAGGATAATATAATCGATGTTATTGCACATTAAAGAAACTCATGGTCATGTCACCTATGTGTAATTGAGAGAGAGAGGGCCTAAGTAGTCCCTGCTTTCAAAATCATACCAATTTGCTTGATCCCACCATGTCTTCAAAGGCAGAAGTATCTGAGCATGTAGTTTAAACAGTAAAAATGGGTGATTCATTTCTGTGGATGTGCAACTGTTTGGCACCTGACAGCTGTATATTTCTAATAGTTCATCATACTTCTAGACATATTTTCTGAGGTATCCCTCTTGGGCAGAAACAATACTGATATTTCTTACTGCTGCTAAGTAAATATTTTCTTAGTGTCATGTGCAGCTACAAGGGTTGGAAGGGACTTGAAGGATGCAGGATCTCACCACAGTTCACCTGTTCTTAGTCACCCATTTGTACCACCTCAGTTGTTCAATGTCTTACATGGACTGCAGGAAGGCTATACAGTTTAATAGAAACTTCCTTCCAATGAAAAATCCTTGGGCCAAATTTTCAAGGGACTTCTTTAAATGACTCCCAAACATTGTATTTCCAAACAAAGGCTCCAGTCCTGCATTTGGTTCAAGATGGGCAGGCCCTGAATTTGTGAACAGAGCTAGTGTATTTTGCTGCTGAAGAGACCTGTTATTCATGTAACCTTAGTTATACACACACTGGATTGTTCAGTAAGAAAAATAATACGTTTCACTGATGAAGCAGCTTTGACTAAGGAGCTCAAGGTAGTTCAGTGGGTAAGTATGACCATCCTCGTTTTATGGATGGAGAAATTAGACTACATAGTGATTTAAAAAGTCACATTCCCTGGGTCAGAAGGCAGGCAAGTGGCAAAATGGCAAAACTCAGCTTTCTTTAACCCTGGAGCACCAGTAGGACTGGTCAAGACCACTTCTCAGTTGGTTGAAACCTTTTATGTTTGCCTGTATAGTTTTTTAAACAATTTTGCTTGGTGCCATGAGTCAGAGGCCTGGCAAACTGACCAACAAGCACCACTTGCCATAACTTTGAGCAGTTACTGCTGTGTAAACCACACAGTTCTCTCGTTTTACCTCTAATTGACAGGATGGCATAAAATCTGAGGACAGGAAAGCTGTACATCCTTGTTGAAATCAACATAAAACAAAAATGCAAATATTTATAGCGATGCAGCTGCTATACCCTGCTGCCTGGCAGATCATGTGTAAACTTAAATGTTGTTTGAAAATCTGTGGCTACAAACTTACGTTAAATTCAAATGGCCTTCAACCGGCTGCAGCAGTCCCCAAGGTGTAACCGATTAGAATTGCTGCAGTTCAGAACTTTAAAAATGAACCTTCCTTCTCTCATCCTTTCTTTCTGTTCATTGGGTTCCGCCTCTCTTGCTGCTCCAGAACCAAATAGCTCTGTGAGATCACAAAGAACACACACACAAGCACATGCACACACCCATTTAAGTTAAATGTTAGATATTTGGGTCACGTTTTCAGTTTTGCACTTCATGGCCACCTGTGCCATGTGGCCTCTGGTTACCCTGGGTAGAGTAGGGGAGGCTGGGGCCAGTAACTGTGCTGGCCCCAGCAGCCTTACCTGGGGTCCTAGAAGTCAGGGAAGCTACAGCTGTGGCACTTCTGCAGTATGAAGCCTGGCTGGCAGTCAAAGCTTTGTTCCAGTAGGCTAGGTCCTGGTGTTGGGCAGCACTGCAGCCACATGTCTCACCCAGCTTTTTTTATGTGTGGGTTTTTTTGACCCCGGGATCTCCCAGGGTCAAACCCTACCACCTCCCTGCCATGCTGTAAGGTAGCAGTGCAGGAAACTCCTGAATGGACGGTGTGTGGCACTGCAGATGACTCTGTGGTACCACATACCGCACAGTTGCGCTGGTCTGGGTGTGGCCCACACTTCCAAGATAACTTCTACATACAAATCATTCTACATGTTTTTGTAAGAGAATGCCATTTTTATCTTTGAATTAAAACACCAGAAACAAGCATGCAGTTATGGTGATAAATAGATTTATTGTGCTTTTGCTGTAACTCCTAAGATACTGGAATTACACCTTGAATCCTGCAAACTCTTGTGCGTGGCAGTAGCCCCACTAAAATCAATGGGAGTATTAATGCAAGCAAAGTTACTCCTGTTCATCAGGCCCTGACCCCACAAGTTTATGTACAAGCATAGCCCAAACTGGGGCTGATTTCAGCAGGTCTGTTCCCACGTTGCATTTGTGTTTACAGGATTAGAACCATGTATGTCACAAGTATTTAAATGGTCTGGAGACAAAGGCTGACTCCTAAGTGATTCTTCAAATGAGTTACTTTCATTCCTTTCAAAGGCTATCCAACAAGAGTAAATTGGATGCTTATCTTGCTGGGATCCTATGACCCCAACTGACTTCCTGCCCCTTGGGCAGGGGGCTGGACTCGGTGATCTCCCGAGGTCCCTTCCAGCCCTGATGTCTATGAAATCTATGAAACATTTTGAAAGAAGCAAATGACACAAAGGGACTGACCTGACCATCTTCATACTGAAGTATTAGAAGAAGTGTTCAACTTCTCCTTCCAAAGAATGGCAGATGGACATCTCAGAAAAGGCAGGGGATACTCCAGTTCTGATACTGGCAACAGCTTGCAGCAGAGGAAGACATCTAGGCAGCTCTTCTTTCTCAAACTTCGTTTTTACTTTTTAACCAAACTAGTGCTGTGCCATCCTAGCTAGGTCATCGTGCCATTCCTGTAGACATACCATAAAAACATTTATTATTGATTTCAGTATGAAACAGCTTATAAGCTCATACCACCAATAATGGACCTACCAGGTTAACTGACCTGCCGGACTCACTTTCAGGTGGGAAATGTTCATAAGCACCTGATTTACACAATCAGTTCTTCCTAAGTAGCATTTTTCTACTCCAATACATCTGAGTTGTCTATCCCTACTGGAATAACAGGACAGAGTCTGACTAACTTACATAGATTTTATCCAACAGAGAGCAACCAATAAGCACCCCCCTCTTGTACACAAGACACAGATTTCATTACCTACAGTGGACATGAATATACATGAAATTAGTGTAATGCAATAAACTCTGGTGCGGGTTGTGCCAGAGTTTATTGCTCCCAGGCATAGCATTTATATGTGTGGCCAGGGCCGCAGCACGTTGAGCCACGGTGGCACAGCCACAGCTGGTAGGGGACCTGGAGAATCATCCTGCCAGCCCAGGGCTGCTCCTTCCCAGTTCAATATACCGTGGAGCCAGCTAGCCCCACACTGCAGCACCGTTGTGCCCCAGCCAGCTCTGATTGCTATCTGTACATGTGTTGCAGTGAAGTAAGTAAATAGTACTTGCATTGGGCAGTACTATCCTATGGCAGAATTAATTAGTTTACTCCAGCCTAATAGCACCGTTCACGGAGATGTGTGATGCTTTACCGCAGAGCAAAATAGGTAACTTCACAGTAAACATCTCATGTAGATGCCCACAGTGTGTTGAAAGTATTGCCTAACATTAAATATTCATGCTTATTCTATTAGTGCCTTGAAAAGACCACAGTACAGGCCACGGCAGTGGGGGGAAACCTTTTTGGCTGGTGTATCATGAATTAGGCCTGTACCCCACATCCCTCCCAAGTGCCACTCCAATGCCCCCTCCCAAGTGCCACTCCAATGCCCTTCCTCTGCCTGATCAGCTTCTCACCTTCCTGCTCCCTGCCCTATCTGCCACTCCGCTCTGTCCCCAATCTGCTGCATGCCACACACAGACTGCCCACGCTGCAGGATGGCCACCCCGGTCTAGACTAGAGTAACACAACTAATATTAACATTTTCCCATAGGCATATTTGTGAGCAGGGCTCCAGCACAGAGCTAACGCTGGAAAACCTTGTAACTTTATTCTTATCGTCCAGCGGGGTCATGAAACAGAAAAATGCTAAGGATGAGATGACCTTTTTCTCCACACCTCTGAATCTATTCTCCTAACCACTTCAGATCTGCAGGAGGCATGATAAAGGGGCTCACACCAGCTTCTTTTTTTTTAAGTTCTGTTACAACACGAATCAGTGAACAACTGTGCAGTGACTTGCACTGTCTCCTAGCATTGTTACATATTATGAGGCTTGTTCTTCCTACATACAAACTTTAGCAGGAAAAAAGCATCTATATATTGGATACTCCTAAGTACAATTTAAAGATTTGTCTGATGTTTTCAGTTTGCACGTAGGGTTTTGCTCCTTATCTATGGGCAATAGTCTTTATACAGCACTTTCCAAATAATGCAACTAAAACATCCCAGCCTGAAGATTTGAGAGTGCCCATGTCTACACAAACAGTTGTTACTGCACACTTATTTAGTACCTGCTTAACCGAGTACTAAATGACTATGTAGTAACCGTCATTACTGTGCAGTACTGTTGCCACACATTTTTTTAGACACTACTGCGCAGCAGCAACAATCTACTGCACAGTGACTCGTTACTACTGCGCTGTAGTGTCACCATCACGGTTCATGCCCAGCGATGCTATGGCGCCGTAGCAATGCACTGTAGTGCAGTAGCTCATCGTTACTGTGCTGTAGCATCGCATGTAGTAGATGCACCTGTTTTCCCATAAATTACACCCGTTTGTTCCACTTAGAGCCCTCCAAAGCCCTAGTGGGATTTATCTCCCCTTAGGGCACAATTGAAGGACTGCAGCCCAAAGACCTGATCCTGCAGATGCACAAATGAGTAATGCTACTCAGGTGAACAGTTGTATTGGGTTATAACTTTTTATGTGTCTAACATTATGTGTGCAAGCATCTGCAAGTCTTTAGTATTTATTTTACTACTTCACTCTGGGGGGACTATTCGCAGTACCATTTATAGGTTCTGGCCCTATACTTTAGAGTTTGGAACAAAATCTGCCCTCATTTATACTGATGTAAATCAGGAATAATACCACATCAATATAACTAAGACAGAATCTGACCCTTAACTTTTATATTTCTTTGGCCAGGTTAAGTGTTATATTTTGACGTTGTTTTGTCCTGAATTATTAACACTCAGTGTTGCTGACTACACAAACAACGTATTACTACTTTGCACTGGGAACAGACTGATTCCCATTCCCAGTTTTGATAGGCCTCAATCTCCTGATACTCAGCTTCTTTGCTTTGGCTAATTGTGTATCTGCTATACCTGAGAATTTCTTAGCTGCTCCTCTAGGCTGTGCTTAGCTTGCTGTGCCTAGTTTCCTGTAGTCAGAGACCTGAGGAAGAATGTTTCACATTTGAAAGCTGGTCACACTTCATCCCAACTACAGAGTTGGCCCAATAAAAAGAGGTCCTCCTTAAGCAATCCTTGCCCCATGCACAAATTATTTCTGAAATCCTTTGGTATGGGAAGCTGAATAAAAGGTCCCAAAGCTGAGCAGTAATGTAAATACTTTGCCATGATACATTTAGCAAATATTAAAGCAAACCACAGACAGAATAAATGAATTTCCCAGTGGCAAAGCTGGTGGAGAGCTGGGGAACAAAAGAGTTTCGAGCAGGGAATTTTCCTGGCTCTTGGTAAATAAAAATAAAATGTAAAAAAAACACCATCAAATGAAACTAGCAAATCATAGGTTTAAAACAAGAGGCTTCGGATGCACCGTGCAATTAAGGAGTCAAGCTCGTTGCCACCAGATGTGGTGGAAGCTAGCAGGAAGAAAAAAGGACTGGCCAGATCCTTGGAGTAAAGCTTAAATCCCCCTGGGGAAATCAAATCACCCCGTGGCACCCCGTGCACCCTCTGCTCCCTGGCCCTGCAGACAGAGACCCGTGGGGTGGCCCAGGGCAGTCCCCCGGCTGTCTGCCAGTGCTTGCAGCCCAGAAGCAGATGACAAAGCCCCAGCTTCCCTGCACCCTCCTGCCAGAGATAGCAGGGCCCTGCAGGCTGTTCGGAGCTACCTCGCCCAGTGGGACAAAAGCAGCCCGGCCCCGTGGCGGCAAAAGGCAGCCCAAGGCGCGCAGGCACCGCTGGGATTCGAACCCAGGATCTCCTGTTTACTAGACAGGCGCTTTAACCAACTAAGCCACGGCGCCGGCCGCTACACCGAGCCGCGGCGCGGCCCCAAGACACCGCGGGCGGCGGGAAGCGCGGCCCGTGTGCGCGGGTCGGGCAGCCCGAGCACAACGAGCCCCCGGACGAAGGCAGCTGAGGACACGGCACGCAAGGCCCCGGTGCAGCAGTTTCCTTCGGCCCAGAGCGTGCGCCTGAATCCTCAGCAGCTCCCTCCTCCACGGACAAGCGCGGCGCTGCCTGCGCACGGACTCCTGCAGCTCGCTGAGCTCCGGCAGCCGCAAATCTTCCTTTCTGCCAGAGCCGGGCCCATCCCGGCAGGCAAGTACCGGGCCGCCGCGGCTCCCTGCATCGCGCGGTCGCCACGTGGCGGGGATGTCGGGAGCCGGGCATGGCCCCCGCTCAGCACGCGTCCAAGGCCACACAAAGCCGCCAGCTGGATGCTGAGGTCGGGACCGGGGGTTCTGGCGCGACGGAGCGCTCCGCGAACGGGGCAAAGTTTGTCTCGACAGGATGGAAAACTTCCTTTGCCCAAGACAACACGAACTCCGCAAGACTCAAAACCTCCTTCCCTTCCAAGTGCAAGGCACATTTCTTTGACTCTATTTTCTCTAACATAAAATACACCCATGTATATCTATAGACAGATAGATCTACAGCTATATAGGCATAGGGGAGAAGGATTTGGAGTGAAGTATCTTGTCTAACACTGCCTCCACAGGACCTCCATCTAACCCAGGAGGTGCACAGCCCCACCGGGGAGACGCCTTGCTGGATCTGGTCTTGGCCACGGGCGACAACCTGGTGAGGGGGCTGCGGGTGCTCGACCACCTGGGCGACAGTGATCATCGCCTGCTGGGATTCACCGTCCAGCACAAGGTGGTGAAGGCCTGCAGCGAGGCAGCAGCCCTGGACTTCAGGAGGGCGGACTTCAATGAGGTAAGCAGATTAGTGGGTGAGACATTGAGGTCCTGGAGTGGGGGGGGGAGCCAGGTGTCCAAGAAGAGTGGTCGCTTCTTAAGGAGACGATACTCCAAGCCCAAAGGGAGGTAATCCCTACACGGATCAAAGGGCACAAAAGCCCCCAGGGCTCACCAAAAGCATCCAGGAATGTCTCCTAACTAAAAAGGAGGCTTACACCCAATGGAAGGGAGGGGCCACCACCAGGGGGTACTACACCTCGGTTGCTCGGGGCTGCAGGGGGGCGGTCAGGAAGGCCAAGGCGGAGGTGGAACTGGGACTAGCAACCTGGATCAAGGACAACAAGAAGTCCGTTATTAAATACATAGGAGGAAAAAAAAAGGACTGGATAACGTGGGGTCTCTGCAGGACATGCTAGGAAATCTGGTTGTCACACCAGACAGCAAAGCTAACCTATTTAATGACGTCTTTGCCTCCATTTTTCTGAGCAGGGACCAGGTCATCCCTCCCACTGGGACCCCCATAGGCCCCGTGGGAGGCGCACCCAGGCCTAGGGTCAATGAGGGCCTAGTCAGGGAACTTCTGGAGGGGCTGGTCGTATTTAAATTAGCAGGTCCTGACGATCTCCACCCCAGGGTGCTGAGGGAATTAGCAGAGGTCATTGCGGGACCCCTGGCACAGCTTTACGAGCACTTGTGGTACTCTGGTGTGGTGTCAGAGGACTGGGAAAGGGCCAACGTGGTCCCCATTTTCAAAAAAGGGAGGAAGGAGGACCCAGGAAACTGTAGGCCAGTCAGTCTTACCTCAATCCTGGGCAAGCTTTTTGAGAGAATTATCCTTGCGCATCTCCACAAGGGACCAGTAGGGAAGATTATGCCTAGGGGCAACCAACATGGGTTCATTAGAGGCAGGTCCTGTCAGACCAACCTGGTGGCCTTCTATGACCAGGTCGCAAAATCCTTGGACACGGGTGTCGCAGTGAAAAGTCTTTCTGGACTTTAGGGACTTTGACACTGTCTCTCACCCCAGTCTCATTAAAAAACTAGGGGACTGTGGCGTCGACACCTACACAGTCAGGTGGGTCACTAACTGGCTGGAGGGCCGCACCCAGAGAGTGGTGGTGGACGGGTCTTATTCGACCTGGAGGGATGTGGGCAGTGGGGTCTCCCAGGGCTTGGTCCTCAGGCCTGCACTGTTCAACATCTTCATCAGCCACTTGGATGAGGGGGTAAAAAGCACCCTGTGCAAATTCGCAGACAACACTAAGATGTGGGGAGAAGTGGGCACACCAGAAGGGAGCAATGAGCTGCAATCGGACCTAGACAGGTTACAGGGGTGGGTGGGCACATGAGAACAGGATGGGTTTCAGCACTGACAAGTACAAGGTGATGCACCTGGGGAGGAAGAACCAGCAGCATATCTACAGGCTGGGGAGCTCCCTTCTCGTCAGCGCAGAGGCAGAAAAGGATCTTGGAGTCATCATTGATGCCAAAATGAACGTGGGCTGACAGTATGGGGACGCAGTCAGGAAGGCCAACCGCACCTTGTCATGCATCCACAGATGCTTCTCGAGCAGGTCCAAGGAGGTGATCCTCCCCCTTTATGCGGCACTGGTCAGGCTGCAGTTGGAGAACTGCATCCAGTTCTGGGCACCGCACTTCTGGAGGGATGTGGACAACATGGAGAGGGTCCACAGCAAGGCCACCTGCATGATCTGTCCCTGGATCACTACCACAACAAGATACTTCACTGCACATCCTTTTCCTATATCTATCTATCTATCAATCTATATAGATCTATAGCTATATAGATATAGTGGAGAAGGATGTGCAGTGAAGTATCTTGTTGTGGTAGTGTTGTTTTTTAGGGTATTTTGTTTCATTTTGATATACATGCAGATATCAAAATGGCTTAGTTGCATCAACTAATGGCCCGGTGCTTAGTTGATACATACATATCTTTACGTATATCAAAATGAAACAAAATACCCTAAAAAAAACAACACTACCACAACAAGATACTTCACTGCACATCCTTCTCCCCTTGGGACAGGAGAAGAGAACAAACAACATCATGTGACATATTAGTCACAGATCAATGTTCCTGGGGAAAGCAGCTGGATACTGTAATGATGAGTACAGAGTATGCACCTTGATAGACCAGAAGCGGGTGAGACAACAGGACAGGCAGTGCCACTAACCCAACAGGAAATGGCTGTAGGTAGAAGCAGACACTTCTGAGAATAAGGGGGAATATGGCAGACAGTCCTCGGAAGCTCTTAAAGCCATGAAACAAGCATATGATTCAGTTCCTGAATTGCTTAATTTTATTATATGGTTAGGACTGTATTTTGCAAAATTCATCTCCAAACAGGCTGTTTATTCACAAGTACTAAATTGGCTGAAATCCCATTATGATGTAGTTGCAGAATTTCCTTTTCTCTTTATTCTTTGTCCTGTTTTAGAAAATCAATTCTGTTAAATAAGTAGCTATAATACACACTGGCTTAATAAAACTTGTATTTGCTACCCCAAAGAAAGAATGTTTGATTTATTTTTCTTATTTTGGGAACTAAAAATACCCTTTCAAAGAAAATTTCTAACCATTCATACCTGAATGTCACACTGTTCATGCACAAAAATCTCTCTACTTAGCAATTGGTCTCACTGTCTCAACTGAAAAACTTAAGAGCTTTGATTTCTTATCTGAAAGGGCCAAGAAGAACAAAAGGCATCGTGAGTTCTAATATAAAAGTACTACTTAATTAAACTAACCATTTTCAAATGTGTGGAAATTAGTCCAGAATTCCTATTCACATTTAAGACTACTTATTCCAACAAGAAAATGTGCATATACCATATTATATATTTTCAAAAAAACAAGTACACATCACACTGCATTTTCCTCAACCTTTTACAAAAACATAATGATATTTTAAAAGAAAAGGAAGAAAGTATTGAATCTTACTGCAACTTGTCACCTAATATTTTATGCAGTATTTTACCCAGTAAAGCTGGATGAAACATACCATAACCTCGGGATCAATTCGTAGGGTCAAAGTCAATGCCCACTGCTTGAAGGCACAATGAAAGACCATTTGCAAAGATCTTCCAAAGTACAATGAACAAAGCACAAGTATGTGTAATAAAATGGTCAAATATGGTGCAGACATGAGAAGAAGATGACCTGGGGATTCCAGCTGTTGTTTCAAAGGCTCCACAAGAAATACATTCAAAAAGGAAGAAATCTACATATGTATAATAGATTTCCCTTTGTTTCACAGCTTAATTACATTCCAAGCTGCTACGTGCTCCTTACTAAGGTAAAAGTTACGTTTTTTTCCTAATAAATTCCTCTTAAGAGGACTCAGTCTGACTACAAACTCATTCTTATATAACTGGTGAATAGGGGTGGTCTTTAGAATACTGGAAAGTGTTGGAATTGTTCTGTATGTGGCAAGAGCAGGTCTGTATTATACAGAATTTATAGAGAGCTGTCTTAGAACTTTTTAATGAAGGGTAAGGTGGTAATTTTCTAGTACAGGGCAGCATTAATTGTTTTCAGAAATTACGGTTTGATCTTGTCATGTTATATTAGGAAACTACTGCACACGTGATCAGTGAATCAAAAGTATTTTTTAATGTAAAGGTCAATGTACAGCACGGGTTTAAAGGAAGTTCTTAGGTTTCTGTGTGCATAAAATATATACAGGAGTGTTGGTTATAAGAGTGGTGGTCTAAGGACATAGGCAGACAAGGCTTTTTGGGTAAATGTGATAATTTTTGTTAGACCAACTAAATACACTAGTTGGAAAAATAGTAAGCTTAACATTTTTCCAACTATTTAGTTGGTCTAATGAAACATATACCTAAAGAATCTTGTCTGCCTAAAATACATACAGATATTCACAAATATGCACAGACATATGCTTAATATACCTCAGGTATTAACAAATAGACATTTCTGGGATGCATTTAGAGATCAGGAGAACATGTAGGTGGCAACGGCATGATATTTCTTGTTGGCATAGCCAGTCGACAGAATACACACTTTGTTACCACACCAGAATCATTGCATTGTAGGAGCGAGAAAGGCTTCTCACAGTCTTCACACTGATGTAAATGCAAAAAAAAAAGAAAAAAAAAAGGCTGTCAGTTAATTGATTACACATGACAGTCAAGTTCTATCAAGTTATATTCATGTACAAACCTGATTTCTGAGCTTCATGTGCTTTAACTCCAAGTGGAGCTCAGGCTTAGTCAGTCCTTGCACATAAAACTTTCTTAAATATGCATTTATCTTTTCTGTGGTTTGTAATATTGCATTAGCAAATAACATTATTTCTATAGCACTGGAAGTATGATGGGATTTTAGAAAACAAAGATTTCATAGATTTCATAGACATTAGGGCTGGAAGGGACCTCGGGAGATCATCGAGTCCAGCCCCCTGCCCAAAGGGCAGGAACTCAGCTGGGGTCATAGGATCCCAGCAAGATAAGCATCCAATTTACTCTTGAAGGTGTTCAATGTAGGTGCTTGAACCACCTCTGCTGGCAGACTGTTCCAGACCTTGTGGGCTCGCACAGTAAAGAAATTCTTCCTTATGTCCAGCCTGAAACGGTCTTGCAGGAGTTTGTGACCGTT
>NW_017728915.1:23897836-23939618 GCF_001723895.1 Crocodylus porosus | reverse complement strand
GTTCCTTCACGAGGTCAGCATTGACGGAGGGTAGGGGATCCCCCTCACCCAGATTTCCCTGTCCCATAGCAGGCATGGGCATCCCGTGTGACTGATGGCTCCAATATAACAATGATTAGAACTACATTTTTATTTGAAATTAAAACTGAAAGCTGTTAAAATAGCTCTTTAGTCCCTCCTTTTGCTCTTTTAACTCCATTCCTCTGCTAAATCACCTGATCCTTTGGATTACAGAAGCTATGAAACAGAAATAAATAAGCAGACCACAAAAATTGCCCTTTCCCCAATACCTATCATATCATAAAACTACTGTTGGTGTTACGAATTACGCTCTTAAAGCCACGTGCAGTTCGCTCTAGGCTGGGACAGTGATCACGCAGAGCAAGTATCCAAAGTCAGATATAGAATCTTTATTTGCTGCAGCGAGGTGCCTCCGAGGAGGGACCCCGCCTACCAGATATAATACTATTTTATACTTTGTAGTAAGTCAGCATTAGTTCGTGATTAGCTTGTGCTCGTAAAAATACCCAATCACCTATTAACTAAATCACTGTTCTATCCAATCAAGTGGTACAGTGAGCGTGAACACCAAAGTTTAACTCTTGTGACTACATGCCCCATATATTTTTGCCAAGATGAATCTTATCTTACAAAAACAAGCCTTGTACCGCCTCTAAGGTTCCTCTGTTGATGAGACTCCTCTGTTGACTGGATTCAGCTAGTTTCATATCTTGTCAGTAACCCTTACACAGTACCCCCCTTCCCCCAGCCGTCTCATAAGGCTGTGTCTGGTTTAATGAAATGGAGGCGAAAGGACAAGGAAATAGCCTCACTGGCTAAGCCTTGCTTTAGCCCTACAAGATTCATATACAACATTGGTGAAATCCCAACCGCACTGAAATTAATGGGAGTGTTTACACGTTCATTAAAACACTTTAAGTACTGCACATTACATTTAGTACCTCCTATTATGAGGTACTAGAAAAAGGCACATTAGCCTATTTTAACACTCATTACCTAAAGAGAACATTTTTGTGACTCTTTCATGCACATTAAAATAGGCTAATGCAGATTAAAGCGCATTTGTAGAGTGGCCAATGGAAAGGAGGCTTCAGTCCTTTTCTTACTGGCTTCAGTCAGACTAGGTTTTCACGCAGCTGTATTCATGATTGTTGAATTAATTTCTAATGGATCGACATAGTACTATTTTGCAATTTATTATGCATAAAACTTCAAAAAAGAAAGATAACGAAGCAGGTGTTATCTTTTCCCCCCTCAAATGCCCATCTTCAGTTCCAGGAGGTTGGTGAGAGAAACCTCCGGGGCAGAACCGCGCTGCGTCCAAGGGTCGAAGGCGAGTTGTGTTCCCTGCTGCTGAGAGGGGGGATGGCAGACACTTTGACACGTGAGCTCCCGGTCCCAGCCCGGTTGTCACGGCTGGCCCGAACCCCCCGGGCCAGGCCTCCCGTGGTCCTGGGCCGTGCCCCGGGCGCCGCTGCTGCGCTTCGCTCGCCGCTCAGTGCGGCAAACCTTTGGGAAGGGCTCCTCGCGGGTCGGCGGTCCGCCGCCGGTGTTCAGGTGAGGTGGTTACCAGCAAAGCAGCCGGCTGCGCCTCCGCACGGGTCACCTCCTGGAACTGAAGATGGGCATTTGAGGTCCAAAAAATGTGTCCCTGAAAATCTCCGCGGACATTTCCTAGAAGTTTTGAATCCGTGGCACCCGGCCCCGCCACCAGGGTGAACCACCAAAAGTGTCCGCCCTCCTGGATCGAAGGGTCGGACGCCACATTCAAAAACGACCTCATACGGACTTCCAGGCCGCGCCGGGGGGCCCAGGTCACTCTAGTCTGGCACTGTGAAGAGACATGAGAGGTATACTGCTGTCACATTAGCAACAGATATATTTAAAGTTTAGAAAAATTGCTTTGGCTCATTTTGAGGACTTTAAATTCAACAGGAAACTCTGATAAAAAGTAATAGATAAAAAATTAAATTATGGATTAGTTTCCATATTATCTTTTCATTTAGTTTTATTTGCTTCATTAAAAAAGTGTATAGGAACCGGCAAATTTGACATCAGAAATAATTGGCAGGGGACCTGGTAACTGATTTATTTTGATGGAATTGAGGCTATTAATGTTAATCCTTTCTAAGTGTAATCTACTTTATAATTCACTTTACAAAATCTTAGAACACACACACACACACACACAAACCCAGGAGTTAGTATATGTTGATTTATATTCATTAACATTACTGCCTGAGGTCAGCAATACTGGTAAATAACCAGTTAGTCACTTCAAAGAGCATCAGGCACAGGAAGCCTTTTTTTTCATTTGAAAAGCACATCAGATGGTTTACCGTTGTTTCTAAAAATGCAGCAACACTGGCACACACAAATATTTGTCCAAATTCTATTTTTAAACAAAGACGAAGACTGGCAATATTATTTTGAAACTTTCCCATCCCATTTTTTGAAACTCCCGCAATCTCTTGCAAAGGCAAGAAACTCCCACATGATCTCTGCAAAGGCAAGAAAAAAATAAGGTAAAATCCGTGTTTGATCCCAGCATCTTGATAGCATCTCTCCAGCCTTCATATTTTGTTTCTGAACAAAAAGTGAAAGGAAAAAGCAAAACCTGAACTATTTGTGAGCCTCTTTTCCTATTTTCTATCACTGCAGGTATATGATCAGCGTTTTCAATGTTCCATAATCTCAAAGTAGAATCCTAAAACACAGAAACAACAGCTGTTTAAGGGGAAAAAGCTTTATAAAGTAAACAAAGAACAAGTAATTCTGTATGCATCTTACAAACATTTCTTGAATAAGAAAAACATGTTTTTAAGCCTGTCGTAATTTTGAAAACATAGTCTATAGCAATCAAAGAAACTGGGTTTTTGGGTCATGCCAAAAATACATACCCTCATGTAACATTTTAGTATTTTCTATAATTAAAGTAGTCATAGAACCAAAACAGAAAGATTATCTGGGCCAAATCTGTACTAAGCTATATTTTTCTCACATAAATGTTGAAACATACAGTGAAATCTGTTTTCCAATTAGTTTTCTAAACCACATGTAGATTAACTACTACCTTTGAGGAAGAGAGAATCCATTTCTTGTTGCTGCTAACTGCAACATCCATCACCCAGTCTCCATGACCCTGCAAGTAAAGCAAATTGCAACCATAACCCAAAGTAAGAGCTTCATTACTTTTATAGGTAAATAACTACTTCTGCCATAGATTCAGTCTAGCATACCGTGTGATGTACATTCTCTGTGCAAGCTCATTCATCCTCATAGCCAAGAGAACAGACACAGGCAGTCTCATCTTTTCTGCACACACTTGACACTGACTATTTCTCATCTGTGGTCTCTGAAGGAGTAGTGTCCCTGCTAGTGCTAAGAGATGCATTGTTGGCAACACACACACACACGTTCACTGTCTAGGAGACCAAGCTGCCAGTGATATCAGCATTTGAGCTGGGGCAAAGCGGGCCTAGGCTAGCAGTAGGCATGGGGCGGGGGTGGGGGGCGGGGAGAAGGCAGTCCCGGGCTCTGGGTGGCAGCATCAGGCAGCAGAAGAGCTGCCTGGGGCACAAGGGTGCAGAACCTGCAGAGCTGTGTTCTTAGGTGACAGCCAGGAGTCTGGCCCCCCGCCCAATCACCATCTCTACATGCATTTCAGTGCAGTTAATTACTCCACTGTAAAATAGTACTGTCCCCAACAGTACTACCTTATGGTGAAGTTAATTAGTTTGCTGTGCCCTAATGCCAGGGCATGTGTAGACGATGATGCAATGGTGATACTTTATGGTGGAGCTAATCACTCTACTCTTCAGTAAAGCACACGTGTACATGCACCTGAAGTGTAGGAGAACGTTCAAGGCAGCCACCAGCAGCTTCTAATTTCAGGTATAGGAAGTCAATTCAGAAGGCAGGTTGGGACAAAGAGCTGCGATGAGTGCGTCAGACAAGGTAGGAGGTTCACAGCTAATCACTAAGCACACATAGAGATTTATAGTAGCATCCTCAGGTATCTTATCATAAGAACAGAAATCTAAAATGAAGAAGTAACTCAAATTGTGAAGTTATTCAAACATGAAAAGAAATACCAACAAACCTCCTATTGTTCAAACCAATTTTTGTTGATATGTGGGAAGTGTTAATTTATAGTGTTTATAAAAAATGAAGGAATTAATACTCTTCTGACATGAACCAAGGCAAAGATACATTTCAAATGATGCACATAAGTTTGGCATTTAGAAAGAGCATTTAAAAAGTGCTTTTATTTTTAGTAAGTAGTGTAGAATTTGTTTATATAGACACATGGATACTAAACTGGAATTCTCCATAGCTGCAGAAACATTAGCATTTAAACAGATGTCTTCTAATTTTACAGGAAATTGAGTTACAGATGGTGACTGCTGAGAACTGGGAAATTACAAGTGGCTGTTATGTGAAAAACCTGTACTGCAAGAAAATGTGTAGTTTGATAATAATGTTTTTCAGAGTCTGAACTGAAAGCCATTAAAGAACCCCAAACTGGATAGTATGATTGCTCAAAAACTTTAATTTGAATAGCCATCATTCAGAAAAGCACTTAAGCATGTGCTTAATTAAGCTAATGGGGCCTTGACCAATTATTGGTAGTTCCTGAATAGAGAAATGTTCCTGAATAAGAAGTTACGTGATTTCCTGAAAAGGTAGCAAGCTATGTGTTTTCTTCAGGAAAAGCTACTTTTTGAGGTGTTTTGAAAAGACTAGCCTTTTCAGAAGTCTTCCAAATGGGATTGTTGGCACTCACAGAACTTGATAAGAGTAGGCTTGATTCTCCTTTCACTTAACAAGGCCTTTATAGCAATGTAAGTCAGGACTAAATAATTTAAAATCAACAGATTCACATTTGCATGGAATTAGTGTAAGAAAAAGAATCATACCAAAAGTTTCTCTTGAACCTAGCACAAAAGTCTACTCAAAGTAATGAAATGGAGATAACACACTATTCAATTTGGGTAAAGTTTGTAACTGAACCTAGAACAGTACAAGCAAAAAGTCAACCAGATTCTTTTGTGCAAAAAAGCCATAGACATTTTCAAAAGACAGTTTAGCATAACAATTGCAAATTTTAACTTCATCAATCCTCCTAATTCTCATCAAATCTCCCAGTCGGCGATCGTGGTCAGCATCACAACGCTTGCATTGGAGAAGTCAACCTGCGGCGCTGGAGTTGGTGTCATCAGGCAGGTTTTGGCTTCTTTGACCACAACCTGCACTTCCATGAAAGGAGCACCCTGGGACGGGATGGTCTTCATCTCTTTTCCAAAGGTAAGAGTCTGTTCTCTTATAGGTTGGCTGATCTCCTACGTAGGTTCATCATGGGATGGGGATGCAAACAACAGTGAGAACCTCGGATCAATAGACCACGAGCCATGCATTGGAACAGCCCACGTAAGTACTAAGGGGCCCAATGGGCATCAGGACAGGGGGGCAACAAGGACACCCATCAGGGGGGCTCAAATGTCTCTATACTAATGCTGGTAGGATGGGGAACAAGCAGAAGAAACTCACGCTTCTGCTTGCAAACAAAAACTTTGATCTAATTGGGCTAACTGAAACTTGGTGGGACCCTACCCACAATTGGGCAATAAACATTGAGGGCTATAGGCTGTATAGATGAGATAGAATAGGGAGAAATGGGGGAGGTGTGGCTCTTTACGTGAAGAAGCAATATACATCTTCCATAACCAAGATGGGATCAGAGGAGGGGCAAATTGAGGAATTGTGGGTCAGAATGCAAGGGTATCCAGGGGAAAGGGATTTGGCAGTGAGGTTCTACTACAAACCACTACATCAGGAGGAGGAGTTGGACATGGAATTCTCCTGACAGCTCTCAGGGGCTGTATGGTCAAGGGACATGGTTATCATGGGTGACCTAAGCTAGCCAAACATCTGCTGGGAGGATCAGTCAGCTAGTTCCAGCTGTTCACATAGGTTCTTAACCTGCATACAGGACCTTCACCTTCCCACTAGGGGAAATGCTTTACTTGACTTGGTCCTGGCTACAGGGGATGATTTGGTGGGGGATCTACTGATACAAGGTAACCTAGGGGACAATGACCATCACTTGATTGAATTCAGTATCTGGCATAGGGTGGGAAAGATAACCAGTAGGGTAAAAGTTCTAGACTTCAGAAAGGCTAACTTCAGTGTGCTCAGGAGTTTAGTTAGCAAAGCACTGAAGAACGGGAGAATTGGTGAGATGAGAGTCCAGGAAGAGTGGTCATTCCTAAAGGGAGCAGTCCTAAGGGTGCAGAAGAAGACAATCCCCTTGCATACAAACGGGAGCAAACGGGCCAAGAAACCCTCTTGGCCAAACAGGGAAACCCAGGAAAGCCTTGGGGCAAAAAAAGAGGAATAAAGGCTGTGGAAGCAGGGGGTAGCTATCAAGGCAGAGTATACCTACTTGGCCCACACCTGCAGGGAGGCAGTCAGAAAGGCCAGAGCGGAAATGGAACTTAGGCTGGCAACAAAAATTAAAGACAACAAAAAGTCCTTCAGGTATACAGGGAACAAAAAGAAGGCACAGGGTAGCACAGGCCCCCTACAAGACAAACAAGGGCAATTAGGGATGGATAGGAGGGACAAAGCTCAGCTCTTCAATGAGTTTATTGCCTCTGTATTCCTGAACTCGGATCAGGACAAATCTCCCAACTGAATTATAGACAGGCATAAAGAGGGAACCAGCCCACCAACTGTTAGCACCAACTTAGTAAAGACACACTTGGAGGTGCTGGATGTGTTTAAGTCAGCAGGCCCGGATGATCTTCATCCAAGGGTGCTGAAGGAATTGGCCGGTGGCATAGCAGAGCCATTGGAACAGCTGTTCAAGCACTCTTAGTGTTCAGGTCAGGTCCCAAAAAACTGGAAAGGGGCCAATGTGGTTCCTATTTTCAAGAAGGGGCAGAAGGAGGATCCAGGTAACTATAGACCATTTAGTCTCACCTCTATCCGTGAGGAAACCTTTGAAAAAATTATTAAGGATCACATTTGTGGGAGCCCAGAGGGGAAAGCAATTCTAAAGGGCAACCAGCATGGATTCATAGCATGTAGATTCTGCCTGACTAACCTTGTTTCTCTTTATGACCAGGTCACAAAATGCCTAGATGCAGGAATAGAGGTGGATGTCATCTACTTGGATTTTAAGAAGGTTTTCGATATGGTATCTCATTATATTCTTATAGATAAACTGAGTGACTGTGACACAGATGATTGCATGGTCAGGTGGGTGGTAAATTGGCTTAGGAGGTCACACCCAGAAAGTGGTGGTGGATGGGTCAGTAGCAACCTGGAAAGATGTTGGCAGTGGAGTCCCACAAGGCTCGGTCCTTGGACTGGTGCTATTCAATGTCTTCATCAGTGATTTGGATGAGGGCATGGAAAGCGCTCCAGATTCACAGATGATACCAAATTATGGGGTAAGGTTAACATACCAGAGAGTAGGGAATGAATCCAGGTGGATCTGGACAGGTTGGAAAAGTGGGCGGAACAGAATAGGATGCAGTTCAATAAGGACAAATGCAAGGTGCTGCACCTGGGGAGAAGGAATCACCAGCATGTTTTCACACTGGGGGAGGACCTTCTCAGCAGGACAGCAGTGGAAAGGGATCTTGGAGTCACTGTTGACTCCCAAGATGAACATGAGTCGTCAATGTGACAAAGTGATCAGCAAAGCCAACCATACTTTATCATGCATTAGCAGGTACATGACAAACAGGTCCAGGGAGGTGATACTTCCCCTTTATGTGGCATTGGTCAGGCTGCAGTTGGAGTACTGTGTCCAGTTTTGGGCGCTGCACTTCAAAAGGGTTGTGGACAACCTCAAGAGGGATGTGGGCAACCTCAAGAGGGTTCAGAGGTAGGTCACTCATATGGTTAGGGGCCTACAGGCAAAGCCCTGTGAGAAGAGATTGATGGCTCTGGATCTCTTCAGCCTCCGCAAAAGAAGGCTGAGAGGTGATCTTGTGGCTGTCTACAAATTCATCGGGGGATTAGGGGGGCAGCAGGGAATAGCAGATCCTCTGTTTACTAGGGCACCCCTTGGGGTAACTAGAAACAACAGCCACAAACTGACAAAGAGCAGATTTAGGTTAGACATCAGGAGGAACTTATTTACAGTAAGGGTTGCCAGAATCTGGAATGGGCTTCCAAGGGAGGTGTTGCTCTCCCCTACCTTGGGAGTCTTCAAGAGGAGGCTAGATATACACCTGGCTGGGGTCATCTGACCCCAGCGCTCTTTCCTGCCCAGGGCAGGAGGTCGGACTTGATGATCTGCTAAGGTCTGTTCCAACCCAAACATCTATGAACGTGTGAAAACTCTGAACATCTTGAAATTCATTAATTGTTTGGGTTCTTGGACATTTTCTGTTAGGAAGATAAACTGATGTTAGAATCAGAGACATCCTTGATACAATCTAGTTTAATTACAAAGAATATAGACTACATTTTGTTTGCTTGAACACTGTCAGAATCAAACAAGAGGCAGTTTCTTTGCTCATAACTCCAACCATCTTCGTACACAACATTCTGCACAAAATGATCCCCCACTTCTACTTTTTCTCCAGTCCCCACTGCTTTCTCTTGCTGTCTGCTCAGCTTTCTGTTTGCTCCTCTGCCTGTACTTTAGCTGCATGCAGTGCTTCTGCTGAGTGATACACACAACTCCATCAAACAATGCCCAGGACAACCTTCTCTGTTCATGTGTCCCAGTTTTATGCTTGCTTTAAATGTATCTATGTTCTGAAGGGTGGTCATTTCTATTACTTTAGTTGTCTTATTCCAGAGAGAGAGTATCTGCTTCTTAAAATGTATCTGGATTAAGAGGTAGCTATCATATACCAGCTTCAACCTCCACCAAAACAATGTTACTGCACAACTTTACAAAACTGTCTAAAATTACTGCTCTTGTGCACAAAGCCATAACAATTACATCTATAAATAAAATGGACACATTTTCAGAAACAAAGTTTTAAAATTCTAGAGTAAGCTGTGCTAGTATCACTGGAGTTAAAATTTTATTGCCAATATCATAATATACTAAATTCACTATGGCTGCTAGATTATACTGAAACTCTCTACAACCCATATGCACAAGTTACTAACATTAGATACCTGAAGAGCATTTCAAGTGATTGACTTTTTATTTTAAAAGTCATGGAGTTTATTCTTAAGCATCACAGCTGCCAGATCAAAATCATGATGTAATAATGATGATCAGTACTCTCAAGTTCTGTTCAACAATTTTTCACTTAAAAATAAGATTTTTTTTTTTATTTATACTCTGGTTTCAAAATGCAAGTTCTTTAAAGTCTCAATACCCAGTCTGTATGGACACCTGTACACATGACAGAGCTCTGCTCCAACACGTGCTAATTAGCACACATCGGAGCAGACTCATTTAATCAAATCTGCTGTGAGTCTGCTGGAGTGTGCTAATTAGCACACTCCAGCAGCCTACATGTCACATATATTCAGTATCCCCACATTTCAAAATGGTGGTGAGGATGCTTCAACTACAGTTTGTCAAACAAGCTTTAGTTAAAGCGCCCCCATCGCCATTTTGAAGTGTGGGACACTGAACACATGTAACACTGCGGGCCTCAGAGCCGCTCTAATTAAAGCACCCGCCCCCCTCCACTCCAGAGCACATGTATAGACACCCAGGATATTACCATAGAGCAGTACTAAAGAAATTCAATTCCATAAATAAATGCTTGAACTAATGTCTTTTCTACTTTAAAAGATGTAAAGCTAAAAAATTCAAATGAAACCATTAACTTGGTCTTTGCACTACAGTTCTACTGCTAGTATTCAGAGCAACTGATAGACTGAATCCTTCAGCCCTTTCATGGTAAAAGCCACTGTATTCTTCACAGTCTAAAGGTAATAAGTTTGTTTCTTCGGCAGTCCAATGTACAGCACATGGTAATAGACCAGTCCTAATGTCATCAAAGTTGGATAATGCCTGAGCATTCTACATTTATCTCATGGGCAGATGCTTTTATTCAGGATAAGAGGATTTGCGTCTGTTGTTAATTTGGAATAGCTACTTAAACTTGCACTCCATTTTGTTCCAGATTAACATATGTAGACAAGCCATTCCTCTTAAATAAGACAACCTACCCTGTTCATTTCTGATCATATGCAATCGGTACTCAGACTTTAATGGGCCTTTCATAGTTTCTAGGGTCGGAAGGGACCTGAGTAGATCATCTAGTCCGACCCACCGCCATGGCAGGAAATAATACTGGGGTCAAACAACCCTAGCAAGATGTTCATCCAACCGCCTCTTAAAACCCCCAGGGTAGGAGCCAGCACCACTTCTCTTGGAAGTTGGTTCCAGACCCTAGCCGCCCTGACCGTGAAGTATAGCTTTCTTGAAGGTTGTTTCAAATTCCTAAGTAGATAAATCCAAACACAAACTTAATGATGACATTTTCTGACTTTTGAGGGCTTTCCTTTGCAACTTTAGCATTATTTTAATGTATTGTTTTGTGTAGATAAGTACACATATTAATACACAAATTAGCCATACTCTTGCTTTCTTGATGGAAGAAATAATCTCTCAAGACATGCAGTTCCAGTCAACACTACTGAACTGGTGGAACAAAAGAGAAATCCAGCAATATGTTTATAATAGTTCTGACTAAGCAATAATTTTGCTCATCATTATAACTGAATATGTTATCCTATGAAATTAAAATTACACAAGTATATGGCATACTCCTATCTATAAGTATAAAGGGAGTAACCAAAAAGATACAGAGATATATACATTAGTTAATATCAAATATACACAAGTTCTGCACCTTCTTACTAAAACTAGCAATCAAATAAGAACTGAATCAATACCTGTAAAGTTAGCTTTTTATATCCTGTTCTTATATCCCATACAGCTATACTTTTGTCATATGCTCCAGACACCACAAGAGATGCTGAAAGACAAGATTAGAATACCATATTAATTTGCTTTCTCATACAGTCAAAAAATTTGACTCCTTCCAACAGTGAGTCAGACTACGTTAATAAAATTTAAATAATATACTGGTATTAGTCATGCTTTAACAAGATAGTGGAAGTCCTTTCTGTGGTTTTTAATCAGCACAGAAACCAGCATGAGATTAAATTTATCAAATATATAACTAAGCTTTGAGAAAAAAAGGATTTAAAAAAGGTGTTGACTTTGAAATTTGAGGAGGCATTGTAAAATAGCAAAAGTCATTTTTAGGATTGCTACACTCCTGCTACCAAAAAAAATCACATGCTTATTACTACAGGTTTTCTTGTAATGATAAGTTTAGTGCTTTCAACAGTTTATGTATATTCACGTACTAGGAGGTTTTCCAAACTTTTCCTGAGGCAAATCTATGTCTTTGACTGAAAAATAATAGAGTATATTTCTAATTTATGGAGCAGATAGTCAGATAAATGTATTATAGTAATCTAGTTCATTTTGAACTGTTGAACCATAATGAATTTCAAGGTAGAAGCAATAATTTTAAACACCAGTGGTCAGTCAGAGGCCTATCTGCAATTCAGCTACTGCCCATCTATCATGCTATCATGGTGCTATCATGTCGTATATTCTCAGTCTGATTTCTTTCCACAGATTCTGTACCTAACTCATTTAACTTAGAAGATTTGGTTCTGAGGTGAAACAGCCAAATACAGCTTAAGTACTTGCAGTAGTCAAGCAAAGCAAAGCGGTAAGAGGATATTTAACATAACAGTAACTTAAAGGTATTTCCTTCAACTCTGGAATAAAATATCACAGACTAAATGAACATTTCGTTCTTCAGCTTCAAAGTTTATTTCATTCAGGATACAATTACTACCTTGCAGACAAGATTATCTAAACTTGCAGCTCATAAGCCACACATTCCACAAGGTGTTAATATGCATCCCCCAGGCTCCTACCCAGTCACTGCTTCCCACCATCACTCCAGGTGCAGCAGCAGTTGAGGTCCCTGGGCTCCCCATCTGTCCTCCCTTCAGGTTCCATTTCCTGTCCTCACACCAGCGGGCAGGATGGGATCAGTGTTGCCAAATCCACTTATCATAAGTGGAATTGGGCTTGGTATTTGAAATGTCATTGCAATTTTTTGAGAGTTGTGGGTTGATAAGAACCCCCTCTCTTTGAAATGGGTTGGACTTGTTTGAGGCTTGTTTCAGTGCGGTGTTGTTTTTTTCTTGCAAGATTTGACAACACTGGGTGGGATAGGGCAGCAAGGTGCAGCTGAGGGCCACGGGGGAGCCCACAGCACTGTGCAGTAAGTAGCTGGGGAGCAGAGATGGGGTGGTCAGGGTACCTGTGTGGTGTGGTGCAGTGGAGGGAGTTTGAGAGCCATGCTGGTGCTGTGCAACATGCCACCCACATGGCATGTGACCACCTAGAAATTGGACAGCCCTCATCTAAGTTTTCTGAATATTAACCACTCAACACCTCATAGGTTTAGTGTGCCGCTACAACATCTTACAAAGTCCATGAAGGTTTTCCAAAATATCAAAGTTCTTTTGGGCCTGGAAGGTACTGTCAAAAGATGTGCCATGGTCTATCGCATTCATTATTCTTAACAATACTTAGTAGTTACTCTACATAGTGCTTTAAGTGCAATAACTTGTACTGGGATAATATCAGTAAGCACTCCATTTCTAAGGTAGTGCAGTATTTTGTTTCTACCAAATTCTTTTCATCATGATCTTTTTACAGTAAATCTTGATGATTATACCAATTAAGCAGTGTTTCAGATGTCTGATTAAAGCAGAACATAAGATCATCAATTTCAATTTACATAGATTATGTGGGTAGCCATTTAATCAGAATTAAAAACATTTAATTTTGAAAGTGACAACTGAATTAGTCATATTGTTGGCATGCAACCACTGTGACTCATCTGAAATTTCCTACTAGTACATATTTCAAGATGTTCTATTATGGTCTTTAACATAACTCACCATCTTTGCTAAAAAGACAGGAACTAACAGAACCTTGATGACCTTCTTTCAAGACAATAGGTCCATGATGACGAAAGTCCCCTGTTTTTATATCCCAGATTTTTAAGGTTCTGTCCCAAGATGCTGTGCATAAGTAACGGCCATCTAAGGTAAAGCAGCAGTCTGAGATGACATTGCTATGTCCCCTGAAATACATAAGAAAACCACTGCAATAGGGTATTGTGATTTTTAAAACTATTTTGATATTTTAAGGGCCTAATCCTGCAACTACTATCTAGTCTAAAAATCTAGAGGAACATTAAATAATATTAACTTTAAGCATTTAATTAGTGCTGTAAAAGTCACCGGGACTAATTACATGTCAAAGTCAAACACTTCCTCATGCACTGGACCATGGGCGACTCGTGCCTCCTGAGTCGGGGGGGGGGCACTTGCCCCCCAGTGGCCGGTCAATGACCACGGGGGTGTCGTCCCATCCCCCCGCAGCCAATCACGCCAACTAGGCTGGGGGTCCCCCTGCAGCCAATCACACCAAACGGAGGTAGAGGGGTCATGCCAACCCTGAAGTGCCAGCAGCGTGCCTGGAAGTGCCAGCAGTCCTCCTTGTACTCCCATTCCCTGGCTGGCACTCTTGGGGGGGCACCAGCACTTCTGCCTGCCCCTCCTGCCTGTCGCCTAAGTGGGGAATGCTGGCTGTCATGGGGTGCACCAGCACTCTCAGGCGGTGCACATGCACCCCCTACGCATCGCCACTGCACTGGACTGTAAGTGCTCAACATCTTGCAGGGTTGAATCCTAATGATTTTTGGTGAGAATTTGTTACCTGCTTCTTTTCACAGCAATATAGTAATAAATTCTCTAAATACTATAACATACTCCAGTTTCATTAGAAACAAAGGGATCCTACTGATGTGCAGGGAGCTGGCTCCAACGTGCTTGAGCAGACTCAATTAATCAAGTCTGCTGGAGCACAGAAATAAACATGCTCCAGCAGACTGTGGCATCATGTGTATCAGTGTCTCCATGCCAAAAAATGGCAGTGGGGCACTTTGAATTAAAGCTTTAGTTCAAAGTGCCCCGCCACCATTTTTCAGCACGGGGGACGCTGATACACGTGACACTCTTGTATACTTCCTCAAAAGCATCCTTTGATCATTTGGATAATCAGCATCTATCATCACATTTCATGAAACTACACAGAAATTTGAACCTATCGAAACTAAACACAGTTAAGGGAAAAGGTTAACATTAAATTCCAATTCTGGAACCAGTGAGACCCAAGAAAGAAATCTGGAAGTTCTAGAACCTGATAAGGCCTTAGTGACTCCCACAGTGTGCAATGGGGAAAGGGTTACAGGCATCTCTACAGGAAATTCATTGCAATTTATTAAGAGGCTTATTAAAATACTCCAGATTTGAGTTTCCTATTCTAAGTAAATTCCTAATCCTTCAAAGGGCTTTGTTATTGGTAATTTTTATCCAGAAGATTTATGATTAATGTTTTTATTATACAAAATGTAAATGGATGAATTCATTTAAAGCCATTGTTAATGTTTTTAATAGCAGATTTTATATCTTCATTTTCATATACTCATTTCTTACAAGAATTATAATATTCTATATTTAGATAATGATTTTCATATAATATTGATTTCAGTTAGAGTTGTGGGGGAATCAAAACCTTTCAGGTTTGGGTTCTATACATGTATTCCAATGAAATGAAGAAACATCCTCCAGAACAAGGTGAACTGCATACTAAGACAAAGAGCCAATGGTAGAAAAGCCCTGTAATAACTTTATGGTAAGGATGAGCAGGATGGATTTCAGGTGTTATGGTTTCATCTGAAAGAGTCCTTACAACACAAGCAATTTAACAATTTATTTGTTAAATGATGAAGGGCTAGTTTGAACCTGTTAAAAACTGATCTTTTGGTTGAAGGAGGTATATACATTTAAAACCTGACATTCAGACTTTGAAGTTTCATTTCTTACACACACTGCTATCCCATTGAAACTCTTCACCACTCCCTGTGATACTTAACTTCTTCTCATTTGTTAATTGTTAGCCTATAATATTTCTAATCATTAGGAAACACCAATAGCACACTTATACTACAAAATATTACTGTACAATAATGGCAATTTTGGCACTCTGGGCAAAGGTGCTTTTGATGCTGGATAACGGGGGCAGACATGCTGAGCACCAAGGACTAGAGGTGTTCATCCCTGCAGAATACTGCTGGCACCCCCCCTAAATCAGGATGTGAGGGGCTTTCTTACTTTCCCCACCCTACTTATGCTACCAGATGCTATCATTTGCCTTCTCCATTATCCACCTTTTTATTTCAGTACCTAGAAATTCTGACTATTCTCTTTAGAAATGCTTATAGCTCTACAGATGTACCTCATCTCTTATTCATGGCATGAAGTATACATAGAACATCATGCTCAACCTTTCTTTGTATATTGTTTGCATATTTTTCACTTTATGTATTGCCCTGTTTGGTTAAATAATTGGCCTTTCATTTTCTCTATTACAGACTGTATCACAAATCTCCCTGGTACTTTTAAAAGGTACACATGGCCCTTGGTTTAGTTATACTACTGTTTCTTACTCATCAATTGTGACTGTGGTGGATTGTGCCACAATATCCCAAAGCTTTATGGTCTTATCATATGAGACTGAAGCCACTCGCTGGTTATCAGGATCAAAGCAGCATCTTGTGACCGTGCTTCTGTGATGATCTACAACAAATAACACCAACAAAAGAATCTCAGAATTCTGCTTCTCTGAAAGCACTGTTTTGCAGGATTCTCAGATGTAGGTTTCAGAGTCCTACTTTGAGATGGGCCAAACTCCTAAAGGGCTAAACCCATAAAGGACTTATTTATTGCAGTGAATAGTGTTTTGGCCTCTACTTATACATAGTGGGTGTGTCTACATGCACTACGAATGTGCATTAGGCTTGCTACACAGTAAAACACTGCACAGCAAGACAGCCCTGGGAAGGCATATACATGTGCAGCCTCTTGGGAGCAAATTTGTTCCTTACGGGAATAGGCTGATCCTGGCCTCTTTCTGCCCTGCCCTGCTCTACCCCTGTGCAGGCTCTGGCCATAGCTGCCTTATGCCAGGGCACTCTTTAAAAGGGAGCCTTGCATGTTGCTCCCTAACCACATGCTTCTGTGGTCCAAAGTAGTCTGTAGCCTGCTGGCACAGCCCTCTACAACAATGTCTGCGAAGCCTGTGCCCAGCGTGCAATGGCTGCACCACAACCAGGCCCCCGCATCAACGACCAGTGCCATGGGCTTCTGTTTGCCATTGCAATGACTGCCACCTGGCCCGAATCAGCCTCAACCCTGTCTGCCCCCCACATGTTGTGAGGCCACATGCCCAGGCTCAGGCCTTGTCGGTGGCCTGCCCCCCCGGCTGTCACCTACCAGCCCCTTAGCTGCCCCATGGACCGTGGCAGGGATGCTGATGACACCCAAATGGACACCACCGCAGGTGCCATCTGTGAGCTCCTGGAGCTCCACCTCTGCCATTTATGGGCCTGCCCTGCCAGCCAGGACTGGTGGCTCTATGTTATCAAGTGCACATAGGACAATGAGCAGTGAGTGGACTCCTTTTGGATGACCTAGGCCACATTCCAGGAGCTACTCGACCAGCTCTGCCTGTACCTGGAGTGGCAGCCTACCACCATATGGCCTCCCCTCCCCATGGAAACCCAGGTGGCCATCACCCTCCTCAAGCTTGGCATGCCCACTAACCTGTGGTATGTTGGCCACCTGCAACTGCCGGGGAGGCCATCCTGGAGGTCTGTGGCACCCTCTAGGTTTGTGGCACCCTCCAGGACATGCTGGGCCACACCATACTCAGAGAATGACCCCCTGGAGGTGGCAGCATTCTGAGCCCTGGGTTTTCATAGTGCATGGGGGCCCTGGATGAGACATATCACTGTCATCTGCCCTCCCCAGAGGTATTACCCATTCTACAGCCAACAAGTTTTCTACTCAGTTGTGCTTCAGATTGTAGTAGACCACTGAGCTGCCTTCTCAAACGTCAACAGTGGCTGGTCTGGCAGTGCCCATTATGCCTGGGTCTTGGGGAACTCTGCCCTGCCAGCCCTGGTGGAAAGCAGGTGTTTTGCACCACGTGTTCTAGACCTGCAGCTGGGCAATGTGATTGTCCCACCCCTCCCCATCAGGGACCCAGCCTACCCGCTGCTGCCATGGCTCATGTGGGCCTACACTGGCCAGCTTGACCCATGCCAAGCACATTTCAACAAGTGCCTAGGCTGGAGCCATGCACTGGTGGAGTACGCCTTCAGCCACCTAAAGGGACACTTGGCGCAACCTCACTGCCAACCTTGAGGTCACTGAAGTCAACATCCCCCAAGACACAACCTGTGTGCTGCATAACATATGCAAGGCCCAGAGGGAGTTCTTCTGCGAGATCTGGGCAGAGGAGGCACAGCAGGTGGAGGACACCTGGCAACAGGAGTGCCAGCTATGGCAGCAGTGACAGCAACAGCCCCACCTTCCCCCAAGGCCCTACACAAGCCATACACCCAGCAGCAAGAGCCTAGGCATCGTGTGCAAGAGGTGCTGCTGGACCACCTCCTCTTGCAACCCCCTTTAGGGCACCTGGCTGACCAGCCATGGACCCCGGGCCCACACTGCACCCTGAACTCACACTAACTGCAGACACTTTCCAGCACCCTGGAAAGTCTTTATTTCCCCCCCACACACAAACACAGAATCCTTCCCTCCCTCCTCAACAACAAAACCCCACCACCAACCCCACTGCCCACCACCCATAAAGCACTCTCTTCCCCATGCACACTATGTACATTGTGCTGTGTGCCCTCCCAGGGGTGGGGACACCTACAGGACAGATGCCAGGGACAGGAGCCCAACACCGCAGTCTCTGGCCACGCCACAGCAGGTGCAGACACTGCGGTGAGGCTGGGGTTGAGGACAACCAATGTTTTCGCTGCACTGCTGTCTCCCTGTCCTCCATCATGGGGCCAAGGCCAGCAGGACCCATGTGTGGCACTGACCCTCCTGTGGGAAGTTCCCACTCAGGGGCCGCATGGTGACTGGACAAGTGGTGGGGGAAAGGCCCAGGCAGAGGGTGGTAGCCCAGGAAGGGGGGGACAGTTGCTGGGGGACCCTGGCCACTGCTGGTGGCACTGCACCTTGGCACAAGGCCACTAGTGGGTGGGGGTTGCTGCTGGGCTGTGGGTGGCTGCTACAGACAGATGGGACCAGGCCTGGGGGCTGGACAGCAGGTAGCACAAAGGTTGCCACTAGGACCAAGATGGTGTCCAGCACCCAGCAGTCCTCCTCTGTGCCCTCCACTGCTCAGGCCACCACAATGGCTCCTGTGCCTCCTGCATCTTCCCAAGGCCAGTATGCCTCTCCTCAAGGGCCAGGAGCCTATCCCAGAACACACAGTCCTTCCTGTCCCTCCCCCACATACTCACAATGTCCTGGATGTACAGGCCCACAAATCTGCCAGCTGTTCCTCTACCATAGTGATCAGCCAGTCGTGGCACAGGGCACTGAACTTCAGCAGCACCCCAGGCAAGCCCATGCTTCCTTATGTGCCCCATGCAACATACACCACCCCCTGGACAGGTGTCTCTGTCTACACTATGAGTGCCTGTGGCCAAGGAGGAGATCACCACTGCCATCAAGTTTTTCTGCATGTGACAGGACTCTGGCTGCCTACCTGGGAGGGTGCTGGTTGCTCCGTAAAGTCCTGCACTGCCTCCCACTTCCCTGCATGTTATGGGGGAGGCCTCTGGGGGACACGGGGAGGTTGGCCAAGCAGGGTGGGGAGGGGGAGGGCAGAGAAGGTAGTGGAGGGCCCTTCCCCCACACGGGGCCCCTGGCTCCAGGTGTGCAGCCCAGGGACAGGTGGCTGCAATGCCACGTTCCACCCCTTTCCACCCACCCCCTCCCAGCCCTCCTCCCTGTCGGGACTTACCAGATGGGCATGGCAGGCAGTCCCAGCGGTCTGAGTCTGTCCCTGCAAGTGGCAATGAGGTGTCCGAGGGGGCAGAGGCACAGCGCCTGGCTGTCTGGCCAGTGGCCCCCTTTGGGGAGGAGCTGGAGTTGGTTACAGCTGGTGCCATCCCCAGCCTGTCCACCTCACTAGGGATGCACACCCAGTGAGGTGGATAGGGTAGTCATTGGCCCAGTCTCCCAGAGCTGCTAGACAAAGCTTGGGGTGGGAAACACGCCGGGACCTATGCCTTGTGCATTGAGGGTACCTTCCCTACAGACTGGTCATCGCTCCTGGGCCCTGGAAGGGGCTCCAGCAGTCTGCCTGTGCTGGAATACAAAGTACAGCTACATCCAGGGTCCCTGTAAGCCAGCATAAAGAACATGGTCCAGTGGGCAGCCCCAGATTGGCAACTGGTCCATGACAAGACCCACTGGGCTCCACAGGTCCTGGATCTTTATGCAGTACTGCTGCACAGACCACTGGTGACCACACTCCTGCATGTGGCCTTCCAGGGTCTCAAATATATATATGAGTGTTCGAGAGGCTGCTCTAGGCAAACTGGCTCTGCACCATGGCGTCACACCAGTTTGATTAAGTCAGTAGTCTCTCTGTCCAGTTGGTGCCCCAGGATGATGTCTGCGGCACTGGTGAGGCCTTTGATGGACCTTGGGGACTAAGCCAGAGATTCTGGGTACTGTTGGGCCTCAGCACATGCCTGCAGCAGAGGGGCATAGTGCATGGGAGGCAGCCAGGTGGTGGGGCAGGCCCTGGGGGCCAGAGCCAGGTTGCTGCTGCAGCTAGCACAGGGCCACTCCTCCGGGACCCAATGCCCAAGGGCAAGCAGCAAGAAGCACAGGCCCCAGGGTCAGGCCAGGGGTTGAAAGACCAGACTGGGGCAGGCATAGAGCCATCCCTGCCATGGGACTGGCCCAACTTCGGCCCAAGTAGGAGGCTGGCTCCTGAGTGGTATGGCTGACCAGGAGCAAATTTGTTCCTGGATAGTGTCTACACATGAACTACTGCACACAGTACCTACCATGCAGTTAGTTTACTATCTGTATTTACAGGTAGCAAACTAACCACACAGTAGTCTAATTTACTGCACAGTAACTGCCTGAATGTGTAGATGGTGAGGCTTTACTATACAGTAAATTAGTCTACTGGGCAGTAAAGCGTCTTGTGTAGACATACCCAATGTCCCTTTATAGTGGAATCCGCAGACCAAATATAGATGCCTAGGCTCACTATAAAATGCAAGGACAAAGTAAGGTAAATTGACCAGGACACACAAAGCCAGTGTGTTGAGCAAAAAGCCATTTAACGTTGCCAGTATGCTGCCAATACTAACAACAGGATATGTCTAAACTTCCGTCCCTCTCTCAGACTTAAGCACCTTACTCTGAGCTGTGAGGAGAATCCTTCTTCTGCTTGGGATTCACAGCCCTGATCCCTCTCCAGAAACACAGCAGGGAGCTGTTTTTCTTACAAATATTATTGTCATACTGCACTATAATGAATCACTAATGCAAGCAGCACCAATCTGACCCTGAAAAATCTAATTAAAATTCAAGAGCCTCAGAGGAGTCTAGTACAGAAAACACTTGTAAAGGAAAGGAAAGAGATATGAGAAAATAGAAAACAAGTAACAGAAAGCAAAACATAAAGTTAAGACTCTGACCTGGACCCATTTGAATCCACATTGCCAAAGAGTAAATGGATAAATATATCTTGTAAGAAAACCCAGATGTTCTGTAAACATTGCCACAAAGAGGACATTGTTGTGCTATGTCTTCTGTGAAATACTCTTACACAGAATTACCTCCCAACCACAAGTAAGGTTATTTGAATTTGATCTTGGGATAATATTAATTTAGCTTTTCTCATTTTTGCAAGCAATTAAAAATTCAACAATTGAACACAAATATAGCTAATTTTTAAGACTTACCTTGGATATACATCGCCGTTGTTGCATTTACTGCATCAGTAATACATATAGCATTTTCTTTGTCCAAGCCAGATACCACATATTTACCATCATAAGAAATATTGCATGAAGTTACAAGGCCTTCATGCTCTATTGTCCACTGAAAAAGAAAACAAGACATTTTGGAAGTTATTCTTAGGGACTAGTAATGAAATTATTTCCTATTATTTCTACTACAACCACTGAACAGGTTCAGGCAGAACAATTTTTATCACTGTTGTTTTATTTTAAATTACTTTTGATAAGTGTTTTCCTCCCTTATTTTAACCAACTTCCAATTTTGCTTTAACAAGAAATTTATAAACAGATAATGCCTTCCTAATTTAGGTACTAAAATTCTCACAAGTATTAAATGAAATAAACCTCAAACTGGCTTTGAGGTGGGAAATCATCATTAGACCCAATTCACAGATGGCATAACTGAGATACATCAATTGTGGCTTGCCCAAAAATCACAGTTAATCACCTTCAAAGCTAAGGTTAGAATTCTAACATACCAATTTCAGCTACACTACATTGACCCACAAAGTAACAATTTCATTTTTACCAATTCTGTACATTCTATCTTCAGAAGCTTGATATTTCTGCTGTACATACTTTAATATCAATACATACAAGCATTTTTCCAGTTTCCATATCCCAAGCTTTTACTGTTTTATCATATGATGATGTTATCACCCTAAAAAACAAATTTAATTAAAATGATAAACAACATATCAATTCAAAAAGAAAAACTTAAAACGCTATAAGGTAATAAACAAGGAAAGTCATCACTGGTGGAAAAAATGCCAGCAGTTTTAATTCTCTATTAAATCAATTGCCCTCCTCACTCTCCAGTAATTTAAAATAGATTGATTTTTTTAATATACTACTTTACCTAAGAACGATACAGTTTTTGCTGAAGTCTGTTAAATTGAAAATAAAAGTTGGGATTTTTCCTATGATAAATTAACACACAAAAATCATACCCTAATTTTTGTAGACAGGCAGCCAACTCAATTTTATTTCTCATTATAACTTAGGCAGACAAGGTTCTTTGGGTAAATCCAATATCTTTTATTAGACCAACTCAAAAAGTTGGGAAAATTCTTCTTTGAAAGCTTTTGGGTATAGATACCCTTTGTGAGGCTGAGGAAGCATCTGCAGTTGGTCTGTGCTGTTCCTGGATGGAAGAGTAAAGCAGCCAGAGGCCAATCCATATACAAAAAAACAGTCAATGCAAAGAAGAATTTTTCCAATTATTTGAGTTGGTCTAATAAAAGATATCAAACTTACCCAAAGAACCTTTTCTGCCCATGTCCTTAGACCAACACAGCTACACCCTACACCTCATTATAACTTATTTATTTATCACTAACTTTAAAATAGTTTTAAGGCAATCAAGATATGCTTGCTGTTATGATTTGTAAGTGTCCTTGTCATTACTTGGTGAAGGTCTTACGGGTTGGGGTTTTTTGTGGGGGGTTGCATTTTCAGTAGTTGCTGTTGCTGGGTAAACCTTGTATTACACGTTGCTGTACACAAACACAAAGCCACATTACATAAAAAGCCATTCAATAAACTTTACTAGAAACCTACAGGTTTCAATTAAATGGGAGCTTGTATAATTATTTCTCGCTCACAGCTTTCTTAAATATTCCTAGTTGCTTAAATAGGCATTTACACTAAATATTATGGAACATGATCATTATTCCTTATTAACATGAAAACTTCATTTTTCAGCTTTTGAACAACTTCCTATGTCACTAAATACCACTGTTCTGCATGAAAATAGATTTTAAATCCATTACATGAATAAAAAAAACAGGAAGTCAAACTTCATATATTAATCTTCTGATTACCTCAAAATGCAATTTTATTTTTAAGGTCTTTTATTTGCATTGTACTTGTACTTACTTGTTATCAAATAATTTATTTGCTATTCTTAAATACAGACTCCATAGCACAAAAGGGCACATCCAGACTGTATACTGACTGTACTTTGACTTAGAAATTGGTTTAAAGGACATTATATTATGAAACTGCCATTTTCAAGATCTTAGGCAAAAAGTTATTTTGTAGCTCTGCTGCTGGGGTTGCCAAGAGGGCTTGGTCAACTTTACAACCTGACTGAAATTCAACTAAGGTATGAGCTCATGATAGCAATGTGCCAGAAATTATACTCTTGCTTGATCTATGTAATGTCAATGTTAATGTATGCTGCAGTTGCTTTTGGTTATCAAATGTCCATGACTGGATAAAATGCAGCTCCTCTTTAAATAGCAGAATGATAATACTTTGATTATAAAACTACAGAATGTTAATAAGCAAGAGACAGGAGAGAATTTAAATGAAGATGACATTTCAGTGTCAGACTGTACTAATGAAGCAAAGCTAATTCATAATTATTAAAAATGTATTAAATGGTAAACGTTTGCATAGAGCTTTAAGAACAAAGAATAAAAGACATATTCCTTGCCCTGTGGACCTTGCAATCAAAGTTAGACAAGCTGTGTGCCACAAAAAAACCATCACTGTAGACAGCAGTGCTCAACCTTCTGCCTAGGGGCTGAATCTACCCTGCAGGGCTGTGTCAACCAGCCCACACAGCTTTCCATGGGCCTGTAAATTTGGCAGAAGTGACAACCAGACTGCTACTCTGGAAGCTGTGGCAATTAACAGTGCCACTGCTCCTACACTGCCAAATTTCCAGATCTGTGGGGATCCCTGCAGGCTATATGACACAGCCCCATGCACTACATTGTACTGGTCAATAATAGCTTTACTTCATCACAGTTATTTCTGTCTGTGCTTATTTAATCACCTTTAATACATCTGTCCTTGTGTAATTAGTAAGAGAATCCAACCATTCTTTCCTAACAGCTCTCTCTACCAATACTCAACTCATTTATTTTGAGTTTTATATAGAGTTTTTCCACTTGCTGTAAAAATGTAACATTCGGTCGAATAGCAGTATTTTTTGCTCTTTAATACAACTGAAACATCACCTTTTGTTATCAGGAGTCAAACTGCACTCAGAAATAGGAGCTGTGTGTTCTTCTTCAAACACCTGAATATGAACACCTTTGGCAACATCCTTGAATAAATCCAGAAGAGTTTAATTAATAAGTGGTTTGTTAAGATCCTGAAAGGTTAAATTGCAACATATAAACAATGAGAAGGAAAGCATGTGAAATCAGTAAAGTTGGTCCCAGCTATAGGATCTGATCTAATAATTAGAATGATTGCTACATCCATCCCTGTAAGGAAATAGTCTTTCATTTCTCCCATGCATCAGCCATCAATAAAGGTCACTGCTAGTCATACTGCCCATCATTGTGATCGTTTCTTTATGCGCTCCCTGTGTCTGTCTGTAGCTAGCTTTCTAGTCTTTGAAATAGGAACTATCTTTTTGTTCTGTTAGTACAACGTCTAGCACAGTAGCTCTTATGACTAGGATCCCTAGGTGCTACTGCAACACAAATAATAAAGTGATACCAGCAAAATAACAAAGGCAATGGTGACTCACTCCTGAGGTCAACTTCCTCTGCTCTTGTTATCATGCTGCAGAGCTTCTCTGGTATAAATTCTGAGATCAGGTTGATGCAGGAGACTGATTACATAACCCCCACTCCACTATCTTCTCTCATTTAGTATAAAATCCCCTGATGAGCTCTAATGCCAGCCTCTGTTAAAACTTTTCAGACACCTTTGTCCTTTCACTCATTCCTCATGCTTGGGAGAAGCTGCCATAAACATCTACAAAACCAGCTCACTATTCTCCTTCAAAACCTGTCTAAAAACTTGCCTGTGATAGGATACCTAATGGAAATGGCTACTTGAACACATTCTAAATACAGAAATTATACTCCGACACATAGCAATAATTTCAGGTTAAAATACCAAGGGAAATTCACAAATGAGCTATCCTTTATTTGTCTGATTATTCCTGCTTATTTTAATGAGATTTTTAAAATCTGAATCAAGTTTTCAGAGTCAGGCCCTACTTGACCCACTGCATATTGCCTTTATTGCACATGAACTTTTTAGATCTCTCCAATAGCAGCTGTGCAGTTTAATTGTTTTAATTTTTTTAACCCTGTCCCATTTGTACTTTGTACTATGGACTGGAGTCTAGATTATAAAGCAGCTACCCCTGTCAGAGCCCCTCATCTGAAAGAGCTATTAGGTTAAAATAACAACTATTATACACATAATTGGAACTAAAGTAAATTCATTTTGCTGTGTTGTTTATTTTCTGAATGGGTTAGTGGTCCAAATGCTGCAATAACTGACATTAGAGACATCAGACATAACTGACATTTTCTCTAAGGCTGAACAAAAAAACCGCATGATCAAACCTAAAATCTTGTTCTGTTTTTCTCTTAGTGAAGGAAAGTCTTGCAATTAAATTTGTCCTTCTAGTTTTATCTGGTATGTGTATACTGTGTACCTTATTAATCTTAGTTTTCTAAAAGATGTGTGCACTGCCAGTGAAGTACTTTCTATTCACAAGAGAAACTACAAACACTCTCTAAGAGGCAATCAATCATTTGATACCTACTCTTTCAAAAGAAACAGAGAAACTCTAAAGTATAATTAAGAGTTTTGCTAGCTCTTTGTAATCAATCTTGATCTCTCTTCTATGATGCGTATTAGGAAGTTCTCAATGTTAAGGGAGGTGCTCTTGGATGGATCCTGACAAATCTGCATCATGCAGGATGTGTTGAATTAAAATTCTTTTACATACATATGCTTCAAATAAGCAAGTATTATCAGACACACTAATCTTGCACACCTCAGAAAAAAATGGGTATGGTTTATTCCCTTTTAGGGGAATACTTATGGGTCCCCTCTATCCATTTTGTCGGAGAAAGATTCCTGGGTGATCTTAGCATTTTCTTGCTTTGATTTAAATATTTTACATGCAAATTGGGTTGCATAGGTTTTCATTAAAAATAGGAAAAAGATTTCACTTTAATAAATTCCTATTGCACGATGGGATGAGGCAGGTTCTGACAATTTGAGAGTGTTATTAAAATGTAACTATGAATATCATAGCCCACTGTATTTACTTATTTTCCATGACAAGTATTATTTTGAAAGTCTCCATGATTGCCTACTTTAGGGCCTTCTCACTTGTTTTACAAGACGGATGAAAAGGTGTCTCACAGCCTAACTTTTGGATACCCCGGACAACAATAGGAGCTACCATAAATTCCAGTAAAGCCTTTTTTTTTGTCTGCTTCCAAATGTTCTGTCTTAAGATAAAATCCTATGATAGACATCAAGTATGTTATGCTAGTAAGGAGGCACATCTTTTTGTAACCATATCTGCTGCAGCTGTTAAGGCACTGCTCTGCTTTGGTATCAGTATTTGAACTGAATTACAAACCAGCTCATATACAATTGATATCAGTACATGCAAAGTATTCAGCACAGCTAAATGGTGCACTGTTCATAAAAAATCAAATAATTACGTAAGCTTAAATCTCTGGGCCGTCTTGTAAAACAGGATTCTTGTGCATCTCAGCCCGGGAACCCTGGTTGCTGTGCCCTACATGGTTGGAATTTTAAGGAAACCTTAGGTAGCTTCACAAAACTGACCAAGGGAATCAGGCAAAAGAAAGAAAAAAAACAGACAACTTTAGGCTTTAAGGAAAACAAAAATCAGCATATGAAAAATATGCTGCATCATGGCCTTGCTGCTAGTTACATTTATTGCCTATTCCAGTGTACAGTCACTAACATCCACCACCCAAAGAACATGATGGAAATTATTTCATTACGAGCACTAAGGCAACAAAACACTTAAGTGCTTAGGGCCATAGCTATCCAGGAACGCTCTCAACCTCCTCATTAACAGTATAGAAGCTGCTCAGTGATGCCCACATTGAAAAGAGTTGTATCTTAACACCAATGTCAGGTTTTTTTCCAGAAAATTAGTTAGCATTTGGGATATTTTAGGAACTTGCTCTCTCGCTGGCATGGAAAAACCTTCCCCTCTATCTGCTTATAAAGAGTGCCCTTGGAAAGTATGAAAGAGGAGTCTTATCATTTAATTGAGCCAGTGAAACAGTTTTGTTACTTTAAAATTCAATAATAACTGTTTAGATAGTCTACTGGTGATTCCTCATCTATGTTTATACATGACAATGCAAGCTTCAATTAGGCTTTCAGTGGCACCGTGATATATTCATAACCTACCCAGAGTTTCACTGATCTGTCAAAAGAAGAGGAAAGAATTTTTGTGTCTTCACAGCAGAAATGGCAGGAGCTCACAGCATCCTTGTGTCCTTGAAGGATTTTAAAGGGAATCTGTAAAAGAACAGAGCTTAAACGTATTTTTCCCCTTATGGGATACATATCATTGCATACCTTGTAAATTCACAAGGGGGAGCCTGGAAATAAAAACCTGAGCAGAAACCGAGTTTCTATTTGCTTATGGGAGGGGTTCAACTTCAAACCCACCTGCCTCTTTCACTAGACTGCAATGGATGTGGGACGACACCCTGGGGGCTTTCTCCAAGGGCACAGCTCTTTCTCCAAAGCAACTTTGTACCCTGGCATTTCAAACAGTCTATCTTGATACCTTCAAGGAGGTGGTGAAACCCTCCCCTGCCTGGGTTTACTCTGCAGCTTTTTATGCAGGCTTGTGCAAGTCCTTCTCCAGCAAGGCCCCAGGATGCTGCCTCTTGCTGGCACTCGCTCCCACGGAGCCCAAGGGGTTTTGGGCCCGACACCCCCTGCCCTCGCTGTGCTTTGTGCCCTGCCTGAGGGAAGCCTGCCCCGCTCCACAGGCCATGCAGGACAGGCTGAGGGGCCCTCCCGGTCCGCCCCACCTGTGCAATCTCCTCATGGTCGCCCCAGCGGCTCCCTCGCGAGGAGGCGGCGGGCGGCAGTGGGGGCGGCAGCACCTCGCCCAAGGCCAGTGGGTCGCCCCGGCCCGTCACTGCAGCCATTGCCCAGCCCTGGCCTCCTCCCTCCGCCCCCGCCCTGATTGCAGCCCCAGGGCTCCAAGCCCAAAGGACTGAGGTGTCAGGGCAGGCAAGGCCTGGAGCCTGCAACTAGGCCGTGGAGTCAGGGAGGTGAAGCCCAAAACTGCAGGCTCCCAGTTTGAGGGCCTTGCCCCTCCCGCAGGTCTGGCAAGGGATTTACCCTTGGCCCCGCTGCTCGCCATGGGGCAGGGCAGGGGCACTGGCGTTTTGAGAACGGATCTGTGTCGGGTGGTGTGGACAGGGGGATCCCAATCCCGCCCCAGGCAGGGGCAGGACTAGATGAGTTCTGGAGGTCCCATCCAGCCCCACTTCTCCAGGCCCCTAAATCCAAGACATCCTCCTCCTTTTCTGTCGGGATTTCTCAGTCTTGTAATCCCCAGCCCGAGGCAAGGGAATCGTACTCAAAATCCCTCCTCCCTGGACTCCAAAATGTAGTCCTCCTCTTGGCTTCTAAATCCTCAGCAGAGTGAAAACTCAAGGAAAAGGAAGCTTTTTCCATCCTTTCCTGTCTTTGTCAGGGCTTCTCCGGTGCTGTTTTGGTGAAGCTCAACCCGCTGTCTACAGCACGGGTGGGCAAAAGCATTTCATCTGGCACCTGGTGGGTGCCTCAGCCCCACCCAGCCCAGGCACAGGGGCCAGTCCTGCCACCCCCGGGCGCATGGCAAGGCAGGGTCAGTGCAGCAACCGGACTTTCTGCCCAGCTGCTGCTGCCAGTCCACCCCCACCACTGGGGGTGCCTGATGGAAAGGGTGGGCAGGTGGGGTCTCTATGGAGTCCAGCCTAGGCCAACCCCAGCAGGCAGGGCATGCTCAGCTGGGGGGATGGGATGGGGATGCGGGTACATGGGGAGCAGTATATCACAGCTCTGCCCTAGCCATAAGTTGGCACGGCCCCGTGATCCTGGACCCAGCCCCATCCCTGCTCCCAGATGCCGCTTCCTGCCCACCCACAACCCATCCGAGCATGCCCTGCCTACAGGGGTCCCAGCTGGTCCATGGACAACCTGCCCGCCCAGTCACTCTGTCCAGTGCCCCTTGCAGCAGGTATAGGGTGGATGGCCTGGAGCCAAATAGGACTACTTGCATCTCCCCCAAGGTCGGCACCCCTCCCCCCCACTTGCAATAGCTCACTGAACATAAGTGGCCCTCCAGTCCAAATAATTATCCACCCCTGACGTAGACTGCCTGCTGCCTGACATCCTTAAGTGGTGCTTCTCCAGACATGAGGGAAGAGGACCATTTTTTTATTAACTCCTATCACTTTTCAGCATCCTATCGCCTTGCCCTGGAGAATTTCTTATACTTAATACAATATAAACAAAGGTGTAGAACTGGACTCAGGGCAGGAAACTGTAGTTGATCAGCAGCTCAAGGGAGAAGAAAGGTTTGAGAATCCTAGGTCTGTTCTTGGAGTGTTGAAAATGACCTGCTTAATTTACAAACTGACTGCTAACAAATGTAATAGCTGGTTTGGTAAGAATTTAAATGGATATAATCAATTATATATCTAGCAAAAAAAAAAAAAAAGTTACAAATGCTTTGCTCACCTTGATTGTACCTGAAAGTTTGCAAAGAAGAATTTTTCCAACTATTTGAGTTGGTCTAATAAAGGATGTCAGATTTACCCAAAGAACCTTGCTTGCCTACACCCAACTTGAATGTTCCTATGAATTTTTGTATTCTAAGACTTTTCTCTTTTAAAATCCTTCTCTACTGGTGTATGAAGAGCCACACAAAATCAGGAAAACTGACTAATCAGAGAAAATGGCTCCTAAATGCTGTCTAAAGTACTGTAAACTGAAAATACAGAAAATATTTTCAGTCTCATCCTTCCAATTTGTATCTCGCTGAAAAAATATTGGTGTCACTCGTAGATTTAAAAAAATAATAATTGGAAGCAGTGATTTTTATACTGCTGGCAACCCTTTAATAACCAGTGGGATATAAAGGAAATTGTATGAGATTTATGACTGCCATGACTTTTTAATCACTGTATTAGCATTCTAGCAAGAAAGGTTTAATTTTAAAGTGCTTAACAAATAGGGTTTTGCATTGCTTTAAAATTAAGGTTTTTATTCTGCTGCTTCATTCTACCATTCTTGTAATGTAGATAGAATTCCAATCCCCCCCACTTTGAAGATTTAAAATGCCTTTTTGATTTCTAAAATCAAATGACAGCCTACATATCAGACCACAGCACTTTAAGTGGCCTGAATCCTGAAAATTTATTTTACTTTTAGCTAGCCTCAAAATATACTACCTTGAGATTGTATTTTTCTTTTAACTGCAATTGCAAATAGAGACTATTATTTTAGTCTCCTAATAGAGTAAAATAATGCAAGAATGTTCATTTTGTATGATCTGCTTTAAAAAAATGCTTTATTCATGGAATTCAATAACATATCTTAGCATTATTTCATAGTTTGTATCATAAAAAACCCTACAATATGAGTTCAGTCTTCTTTGTACTTTAAAGAAAGTTGAAATTATGTGTATAAGTGCTACTATATGCAGCTAGGAAATATATAAACTTGTAAAGAAATCATTGTTTCCCAAGACATTTTGGGGTTTTCAACATTGTCATCTTGTTAAGTAAACAAAAATGTAGAATATTGTAGAGATACTGTGGTTGAATACTCTACATCCTTGATGTCAAAACACCCCTGCGGCCCTAGGCCAGATCTGGGCCACAGGGATCCTTGTGGGCTGAATCTAACTTAGGGCATGAGGGCTTCTGCAGTGGACTCTCACAGTTGCAGCAGATGTGCAGGGTCCAGCAGCAGCACAAGCAGAGGTAGTGCAGAATCCAATGGGAACAGAGGCAGAGCAGGGGCAGCAGGAGTATGGGAGCTGGTGGCAGCAAGCCAAGCTGTCTTCTGATGGCCATGCCCAATGGGGCCGAAGGCCCAACTTTCAGTGCCCTCTGATAGCCCAACAGTCCAGATTAGGGAGACTCCGTGGGCCAAATTTGGCCCGCAGGCCACACATTTGACACCCCTTGTTTTGGACAATCCGGTACTATAATTCTATTTTAAAATGTGTATCATGCAGAATGACAGATCATTTATTTACTTAAAATCATATTATGATCATATGTACTACACAAAATTCTAAAACACATGGACAATTTTTGAAAAGCTGAGGAATACAATATCTAAGTGATAGGAAATGCTGCATTCTGAGTATCTGCAATATGGATAGAGAATGGAGTATATTTGTCTCTATAAATTTTGCCTACCTCACTTCCTAGTTTCACTTCCTTTAGAAGTCAATTATGTTTATGTCTGCAGTAGGTAATTGGAGCTTTGAGACAATGATTAAGGTACCAGAAACACCACTTGTAATGCACAGTTTATTAAAATATCTTAAGTCCTATTTAATTAAAATGTAGACACTTCATTATTCCTGTTGATAATGCAGTCACAAAAAAAATCTAAGGGTCTTCCCAGCATTCCATAATTTATATGGATTAAAACTGTAAAGCATCACAAAAACAGGTATAAATTTATGCTTTCAAACCAATTCAACATAAATACAATATTTACAGTGCATCAAACTATACACTACATATACATATTTGATCTACCATCATGGAGGAGATCAAGTCATACAGCAGCTTCAGCAAACTACCTCTTCATTATTGGCAGGTCTTTCAGCCTGAAAGAAAGACCATTTTGATTAGTTATAAACAAAAAATCAGGAAATGTATTACAGAGTTTCTCAAACATCAAATTTAAAACACAATTTTTGCATCTTTTAATAAAGATACAAGATTTGCAGGCAAATCTGAGGGCCTATAAAATGTCAGTTGGCCCAAGGAAGCCCAAGTTCTAGTGCAAAAAATCAGACACAGTAGCAAATTTTAGCTGCCTATTTAGAAAATAACATTAAAAATACTTCTTAAAAAGAAATACATTTTCTCATTTAAAATACTAACAAATTAATAAAGCTTTCAAATGTTCCTAATATATTCTGGGAGGGAAGGTGAGCAAAAGAAAGGAAAAGAATTCCAGTTTCTATTTGTATCCCATTGTTCCAAATAAGGACCTATACCACAGTGAGTTCCTTATACCAAGGGAGGGTGAAGGTGGTACTCTGTACAACATGTTGTTTGGTCAGAGGGATTACCTCCACCTCCACTCAGCACATCTCTGGAGTACAATACCTTCTGTTCAAGACCAATTTCCATTTTGAGTTTTTTTAGAACTGTATTTGACGGCTTAATTTCCATGCTACTGGTACTACTGTATTCAAAGCCTATAGTGTATAAAAATTGAGAGCAGAGACGTCTAAAGTTAGACCAGCCAATTTAATTTTGGTTTTGCTGAACAGGCATGCAAATGATATGAGAAGTTCTCACTGTCTGTGAAGCTCTGTTTCATATTTGAACCAGCAGCTACCAACTTACAAAAATCTTGTATTGAAGCATGATTTTCTCTGAAGTTTTGGTAACTTGCCAGGTCACAAGAACAGAACTAGCAAGCAGAGGGGTATAACACTGACCACCTCTGACAAACTCTGGATGCGCTGAATTGCAGTTATTCAGTTGAGTGGAAAGGATTTCAGCAAAATTGCAGCAGCAGACTCATACTGAGAACATATTCTGTTGGGCACCAGGGAGAGGTAGGTTTTGAGGCTGTTAATCTTGCTTACATCCTCTGAAAAAACATGCTAGCAATAGGCTCAGCTGTTCAATTTCTACTCCATTTATAGTACAAGGATATAAAAATCATCTTGTCCAAAATGACCTTCTTTAACTCAGAAGAAACTAGTTATCTGTTCAAGAACCCTTTTCCCTAGAGCACTTAACCTGAAAATAGTTTTCATCAGGCACATCTAGATCCTGAAACCAAACATAGTTTATCTTTATTGACCTGAGTAGCCAAACTTGAGCCATATTCTACACAAACATACAGTGCCTGATCCACACTTAGTAAATTCTACTGCCTTCAGTGAAGTCGCATCTATTTACTTCAGGTAAGGATTCCACCTAGTACTGTTGCTGGATTTGCAAGAGTTTCAGTAAGTTATCTATTACCTCCTTAGAAGTTCGTGGGGTGATAAATCTGTGTTCATTTCTGCACCACTAAGGCTGTCACTGCTTTCAGCAGTGTCAGAGCTACTGTTTTTCTCTGACTTTTTATTTTTGTGTTTTCCTTTGTGTCTGTGCTTCTTATGTTTCTTTTTCTGTTAAAAAAAGAAGAATTGAGACCCTGTTAGTCATATATGTCTTAAGAGAATGGGACAAATTAAAATGGAAATGCAAAAAGAGCAATTACATTTACAATCAAGCTATTCCAGTAACTTCAGAAAGAAGTTCAGAAGAACTTCAGTAACATCTTCAGCTGGGCAAACCTTAAACAATACAAGCACAAGTTCTCTGGAAGGCAAAGATCGAATACAACAAAATAAACAGATTTAGTAGCATAATTCTGCAGATTCAGCAGACTACACATAAAGTGAAAATTTATTTCTTATTAATCTAAATATGAGTACAGAAACAAATTTGAAAGCAAATTAAATAACATCAACATACTTAAAAAGAACAAAGACAAGCACTAGAAAAAAAAAGCAAGAATGCTATTTAAAATCCTACCACATTGGCTATTTTGTTACCCCAGTTTCAAGGCGGTTCCCTTGGTTGACCTCTCATATGCTAATTTGGGGTGACTAATTTTCATAGATGTACATTTTCCCCTTTGGCCACTATTTGCAGCAAGTTAATCCAATGATGGATACCAGTGCTATTTTTGCTTTGACTTTTAAACTCCATCTTTCAACCAGTACTTCACAGCAAATACATAACAATCAACACAACAGCAAGCAAGAAAAAAGTTCTAAATGTGCATTAATCAGAGTAAAATACTGCAAATGTGGAAAAAGAAAAAAAAAATAATCAACCATTCTTTATTTTCAAACTGCTTTGATCATGATACTATTAAATGAGGTGTCATGCCCCGTTTCCATAAAACAAACAGCTATTTTGAAAGCAGAATCCCTTCTCTCCCTCCTCCCCCTCCCAGTAAGAAAGGAAAACTTGATTATCCCTTGCCTATCTTCAAATCGTGGATTATTTTAATTATTATATTGTATCTCAAAGTCTTCAGCACATCTCTGTAGAATACAATACACTTAGGCCTATGATGCCTAAACTTCTAAAGGGAAAGAAGCACCCTGATTACAAAATGTTTTCTGTTTGAAGCTAAAGATTTCAAAAAGGCATCTAAGAGTGCTCCAAAATCTCACCTCAGCATAAATTATAGAATATTTTTGTTGCTCAACTGAGAAAACCAGTTCAAAGAACTAAAAATATTGATCACCTTCTCCTTTTTGTGCTTGTGCTCTCTCTTGGTCTTGTGTTTTTCTTTGTTCTTTTTACGTTTTTCTTTTTGATTCACTTCAGAAAAACTTGTTAGCTGTACTGGTTCATGCTGTTGTACTGTACCTAAAGCAAAAAATCAAATGTGAAGAATGAAGTATGTTACCCAGTAAAAGACAAGAACAACCTGGATGTGAACTAAAATTATGTGCCACAAAAATACCTAAAACTTGTGTGCAGAGTTTACAGATTAACTGCCACACTTGTAAGGGAGATTTAAACAGTCTTTCATCTATTTCATATTTAAATAGGTAAGAACAGAGGCATACATCACCATAATCACAAAAATCTAAAGAGGTATAAAAAAGTACAATTTGGACAAGTTGAAAATAATAGCTACACGCTGGGTACTGACAGACATGGGGAAAAAACAAACAAAAACAAAATCCAACAACAACGCCCCCCCCACCCAGCATTTTACCAGAAGAGGAATTACACCAGTTTGATCCAGATCCCAGGCATTTGTATAACTCACATGCTTCAGTGGGGCTTTTTGGCACTTTCATCTAATAGCCAATTGATAAATAATAGCCAAATTCTAATAGCTGATCATAGGGCTAAAATGTAATTGACTGAATCAGCTATTGCATAAATCAGGGGTAGGCAAAATACTGCCCACAAGGCCATTCTATCCAGCCCACGGGGCCCTTAAAAAAACGTGTAGAAAATTATATTTCTCTGCCCTTGGTTCCTGTCAAAAATGACAGGAACCAAGGGAAGCCAGGCTGGCTCCAACAACACCAGGGCCCACCCGGCCCTGCCCCCCAGCCGGAAGCCCCAGCCAGGGTTTCTGGGCTCAGAGCACATGGCTGTCCTGCGCTGGAGCCACAGGTAAGTGGGAAGACACACAACACGACCCCAGGCAAGGAAGGAGCGCCGGGGGCGGGCCACTGATGCTGGCCCTGGGACATTGGTCCCAAGACATTGTGACGTTGCTCCCAAGATGGTGACCAGGGGTGCAGCACCTGTCAAGGGGCGGGGCTACACATGCAGCCCTCAACAGCCTGCCAAAACTGGGCAAGCAGCCCTCCGCCCAAAATAATTGCCCACCCCTGGCATAAAAGCAGCAAAAAGTCCTGCTGAAGTGCATGAACTATACAGCTTCTGGGCAAGCCAAGTCAACCTATATCGCACTGCCTCTTCCGGGGCGCACTGAGCTGTAAACCAAGCACTGTTTTTTTGGTTTGGGGTTTTTTTTTTTTTTTTCATATCTGTAAGCAGCCACTATGTTGATAGCAATTTACAAGTAAAATTATAGTTGGGTTAAATATGAATTCTGAATAAAAGGTCACAGCCATTATTTTACTACCACCATTATTTTACATTACTTTACTCTCCACTAGTTCACAACAAAAACTATGCATACTCAAGCCTTTTCACAGATATCAGCACACAAGCCCACACTATGAATGTCCAAAAAAAACCCCCAAACAAAACATTTTGCCAGTGTGGACTAAGGCTTAAAAAGAACAGGTTTCAACCCTGTAATATTCACTTGCATCTCTCTGTGCAACACCTAAACGAAGACGTAATCTGTACTTTGAAATACAGCTTTAAAAAATTTAATAAAATATATCTTGTAAATATTTTCAGCATACAGAATTTACACATTCAAGGTCTTCAGTACTCACCAGAAGAGAAAACCGGAGGCAATCTCGGGCCAAATTCCCCTTCATCTAGCTTCTCCTTTAAAGCAGATGGCATAGGAAGGTCTGGCTCAGATGTAACCACTGCATGGTCTAAGAAAATAACAGATCTACCTTAATTCCAAAATTCCAGTGCTAAATTCCATCTATGCCTGGCAAGATCCTGAATGATAACTTTGTACTTGTCTGCTCAGGAAATTTACACTTAAAAAAAAAAAAAAAGAATCAGTCTTTTTTGTATGGAACTAAAACTAATTCAAGTTTATGAAGTACAACTTTTTAGTTAGCTATTTGTCATTTCATTTGTACTAATTAGATTGTTGACAGTAATGGCTGAGACCTAGTGCATATTAAGACATTTTTCAAATCAGCAATTAGACAAACAAACGTCAGTTAAAATTGCTGAAATACAACATCCCAACATGTCCAAATAAACAAATACGCCAATACTAAACTTCAGGCTACTTCATGGTAAGGTACTCAATATACTGTAATAAATTCTGTCAATGTCAACCTTAAAAACAGGAAAAAACTCACTACAATATTCCACTATCCATTTTTACTCATTAGCAAAGGAGAACACTACTTTCTCCTTCATCTCCATTTGTTTTTGGTGCTACATGTATAAGCTGACCAGTAATAAAAAATACCAAGAGACAGATTTTTAAACAACAGGGCAAAATATATTTTGCCATTATATTAAGTGAATATATTTTTCCAATGAATTCAACTTCTACTTATTTTCAATCCTGTCAAAGTTCCATCACAAAACAGTTATATTTTACCATTTATTTTGCGCCTTACTTCAGTCACTGATGTTGACATTCTTTACAGAGAAATAAGGGAAATGTGGTCATCTATCACTCTGTTTAGGAAACAGAGGTCTTTGATAATGTCTCTCTAAAAACTATGCAGAGCCTATGGTAAAGTAGGTAATGTCTATACAGATAAAGCCTGATTCAGGACAGATTTATCTTGGACTGACTCCATGCACATTGGTGGGATTATGCCTGTCAGTTTAAAATTGAAGAAAATCATACTTCAACCAGACCAAATTTTATTAATGTCTAATAAACTTACTAGCAGTTCATGCATGAATGTTACTTAATGAATTTCATAATTCTGAAGCAAACTATTAAGTACCACCTTGTACAGCAGACGAGCTATCTGGTGGATCAGCAAGCTTAGTACTTTCTGAGTCTGGCCCTGCAGCAGCTGCCTGATGCTCTTCTTCATCATCACTTTCTTCCTCAGAAGAGGATGATTTTTCATCTGAGGAACTGGCAAAGACAGCTTTAAATAAATCCATGGATGGTCTGCTTTCTTCTTCTTTCTGATCCACACTTTCATTAACTACCTGCATAACAGTATCATAATGAAAGGACTTAAGCACTCAGGAAGGAAAAAAAAAAAGGCAATCTCTATTAAATTAAAGAAATGATTTCGGCATCTTTAACAGAAGCTTCATCAGGATATTAGAACTATCAAATTTCACTATGAAACTGAAGTCCATAAACTCAAAAATTCTTGACCCAACATTTTAAAACCCAGAGTTAAATTCCTTTCCAATAAAAAAACAAAACACCACAATGTATGCTTTTTTATACAGTTTGAACAGATCACTTGAAGTAATGTGAAATAGTAATGCATTTTATTTTCAAGTCAGACTCTAAATGTAATTGCTTGTAGTGAACTTAAGTGAAAGAGAAAACCCTCTTCAGAATGTGCCTCTTTCCCCATTCAAAGCAGAGTAAAAGTGAATTCCATCCATGGAGCTCAGCTGGGTCAGCACAGCCTAGACTTGCAGACAGCTCAAGGGCCAGCTTGCCAGCCTGAGGCTGCTCTGACCTGGCTCAATATAATATGGAAGGGATGGGTCATATGTGTACTCCAGTGTGGGGCTAGCCGGCAGGCAGTCCCTATGCTGAAGCACCCTCAGCCAGCCACATGAGCGTCTACATGTGGTGCAGAGTGAAAAACTACGCAGCAGGGTAGTATTTGCATTTACAGGTACTACCCTGCTGCAGAGTTTATTAGTTTACTCCAGCCTAATAGCTTTGCACGTGTAGACACCAAGATGTTTACTGCAGAGCTAATTAGACTACTCCACAGTAACCATCTCACATAGACACGCCACTTGTATACGAATAATAAACCACAATTCAGGTAAATGCAAATTCTACACTTTCTCCTGCACCGAAGTGTGTTGAGTCAATGCAAAGTCTTCATAACAATTCAACATAGAAAAATCTATATGACCTCTCCACCTCTCTTCTAGTTCACTCCAAGTTCATTGCTGTGATGGACCAAAGGGACTTGCATAGATACCCCAAAGAAAGTGGTGCTCACCCATAAAAATTTGGGCTAGGTCTAAAAGTGTAACATAAGTGCATATACTAAGATTTTATTTGATATCTGTTAATCCATTTTAGCCAAAGAAAACAAAATAACTAAACCAAAAACAGTAACTTTTCACTGCTGAAGATATTTCACTAACAGGGTCAACTTTTCAAACAGCTTCCATTGGAATGTCTGATTTCACATCGTTCAAATAAAAGGGACAATCTCTTGCCTCACACTTTTAATTGGGTAGTTTGATACAAACATGGGAAGCTTATGGGGTTATCTACAGAAAGTCTCCACAAACAGTTACTGAATATAGCAGCAATGTATCAAACAATAGCTACAGAGTTCAAATGAATTTCCTAATTCATATTTAGACCACATTCAAGCAAAACTTCACATTGATCAGATTACTCTGTTTGCTTTTTCAATAAAACAAAATAAGTTACTGCAACAACATTTATCTCAACATGAGGTTTGAGTTTTTCCCATATAGGACCAAGATTACCAAAACCTCACAACTTGTACCACTTCTACTCTTATTCCCAGTTATCAAGATTACCCTCCAACTCATTATTCAATTAAGAGTCTTTGTGGCAACTAGGCAGACAAAGTTCTTTGGGTAAATCTGATATCGTTTATTAGACCAACTGGGATAGCCAGAAAAATTCTTCTTTGCAAGCTTTCAGGTACAAACACCCTTCTTTAGACACAGGAAGCATCTGCAGTTATGTGCTCTCCTGGATGGGACGGAAGCAACTATATACCTTTCATGAAATGTGTGTTATGTTTTTAGTCATCTAGAAATTAGTCTCATCTTTACAAACTGGCAGTCCACGGACCACAGCTCAGAATCATGGATACTGAAATGATCAGTTATCTACAGCAAAGAGAAAGTAAAAAATGCAAAAAGTTTCAACACTGTACTTTCAAGTCAATTTCCCAGAAACTCTAATAATCTCAAATTTGCTTCTCCCATAAGGGAATGGAAACTCAGAGTTTCTTTTTCATTGTTCTAGGGGGAACTAGGAAACTACACTTTCCCCAATTTCCAGCTGGTCAAGGAGAAAGTGCAGTTCACCTTCTATTTATCCATGATCAGAAAATTGATTCCTAGAATTCCAAGATACACAGGATGTCATCCAGAATTGCTCAGTTCCTTGACTTGTTTTCTGGCTTTCCCTTCTTGATAACATGATGCTACATGAAAAATGTGGAGCAGAACTCTTCATGCCACTATCTCTGGCCCATCAGCGCTTAAGCTCACAAAACACGAACCTGAGTAAGTCTGTGACAGCCCCAGGAACTGGTGTGTATTTGTGTATATATAATGATGTTATGAAATGAGATCTATGTATTTGTAGAGCCTGAAACATGTGGAGTCCCAGTGGAGGTATTATGTAGGTAAAATACAAAGGAATGTACTATATGCACTTCCATGCAGTTGCACCCAAATACAGACCTATCATCCTTTTTCTCTGTGTTGCTTGTGTGGCACTACTATTTTAATATCATTGGCTCTCAAAATGAAGGGTACTTCAGAGCATAAAGCATAGCTATAGGAAAAGGTGTCAACAACAATATATACATAACTGAAAATGTCAAACTTTGTGAAAATTTGCTACCTCATTAGAAAGAGCTTCATTTGTTCTGCTTTTGCTTTTCTCTGTTGCTGGTTCTTGTGGTTGCTGCTGAACATCAACTTTTGATCTAGCAAGACTAATAAACTCACTGATGGAATCTTTTTTCTTTTTCTCTTCATCAGATACATCCCATCTTGATGGTTTCTTTGGCTCTAAAATATAATAGAAGTTTACTAGCATCCAGGTTAGTTCCATATTAAAAATGCTGCTTCATTTTGTGTGCTCTTTAATCATTGCATAGTACTCGCTCTCTCATTACCACTTATATTTTAAAAAAAAACAAAACAAAAAGATCTATATTAACTTTTATATCCAGATGATTTAAATTAATACTATCCCAGTGACTTGAGTTGATCTGCCCCTATAGTTACATCTAAATTAGGAAGCTTTTGAAAAGTTTTTTTTCCCCTTGGAAATTAATTTTGGTATAGATAGTCCACAAAGAAAATATCAGTATTTAGAGTTATAGGAATAAAATACCTCACTTACTGTTAGGATTGGTAGTCTGTTGCATTTTTTCATTTGTTGTTCGAGTTAGAGTTGTTGTAGTGGTCTCCGGCAGAGTTAAGAAATTGAATATAGAATACTTGTCACGCTTCACTTTGGGTAACCCAACAATAGATGAACTGGAGGAAGATTAAATGGTTTGTCAGTCATTTTTTTAATGAGTGGATCAATGCACAACTCTAGAATGTCCAATTATCCACAGAACAAATATAGTACATACAGTACTGTCTGTTGGGATTATTTAAAACAATTTAAGATAATTTTCCCTAATAGGCCTGTCCCCAGAGGAGTCCCCCTAGTTTAGGTTCAAAAGAATGCTTTGCAGCATCTAATCTGACAAAAAAGAAAGGAATATAGTCTCCAGAAATGTCAATCCAACATTTCCCTCAAAAATTATGAAGTAATTAAAAAAATAGTATTTTAAAAGCATTAAGATTTTTGATTTATCATCTTACTCAGCATAGGGATCAGGAACATTAAATCTTTTACACAGCAGCTTCTGAGGATGCCACTCAAACTTATCTCTTGTGAGCTTGCCAAACATCTTCATTTTCACAGCAGATTCTTTGTCATCAATATCGTTCTGTAAAAATTAGATATTTTTATTTTCTAGAGGAACATGAGCTTCTTGAAGTGCTTGCTATTGCTGTTGGTATGCCGTAATGCTAGCAAGAGAAAAGTACACCCAAAGAACAAATGCTTAACTACTGTTATCAGAACATTACTTTATATACAATATTTTGTTTCTAAATACCAAAAGAAATGCAGGGCAACAGAAGAGTATTTACATTTTTATCCTAAAAAAGCTGCTTTAAAGAAACGGTATGTTCTTGGCAGTGTTAAATGTCTCAGGATTACTGCAAGTCATAAACGGCACATACCTCTTGGTCTCGAGGAACTTCTACTTTTTCAGCATCATCTTCATACTTGGCTCGGGTAAACCTAGATGACAGTGTTGAGCTGGAGGATTTGTAGAACATTGCTGCACGAAAGAATTCCTCCTGCTCCCTTCCTTGCTCCCATTCTGTCATACTTGGGTCTAAACAACTCACCAGAGTATCTACTATAAGTTAAGAAAGAGAAATGCTTAGCAGCCCTTTAGAATTACTTTAAAATACAATACATTTTCATAGTTTCATAGTTTGTAGGGTCGGAAGAGACCTGAGCAGATCATCGAGTCCGACCCTGTCATGGCAGGAAAGAGTACTGGGGTCAAACGACCCCAGCAAGGTGTCTATCTAGCCTCCTCTTAAAGACCCCCAGGGTAGGAGCCT
>NW_017728915.1:23889729-23897736 GCF_001723895.1 Crocodylus porosus | reverse complement strand
GGAAATGCAAGTAGTCCCTGGTTAATTCTATTCCACAGAGGTGAGGAATGATTGTCCAAAATTATAATATTCGCACTCTATTTACCTAATTAATCTCTGTACTATTGACGTCTTTGTGCTGCCCTTTAAACCACATGGCAACAAATTCCAAAAAAAATCTAACAGATTTGTCGATTGTTTTCAGGGTTGAAGGTTTAGATTTCCATTTGGGTTCTCATATTGACATTTTGGCCTCTAAAATATGTACAGTAATAAATACAGAAAAACTCTTAAGGTAAACCGTTTCTTTCCCTGGTTCTACACTATTTACAAGGAACATATTTTGGCTCCCATTTGCTTCTAAAGGAAAGACAAGCCAGTCAAAAAGCCAGTGATTTTCCAATATGAGGTTCTTGACCTTTGAAGTTAGTTTAAGATTTCCTATATTTTCATCTTATTCTACCAATAATGTATTTAAGAGGAGAGTTCTATTTTACAAAGTAACATCCATGTTCCGAGTAGATAAACTGAAGATTAAAAGATCCATTTATCCCAACAAGATAATTAGACTAGAAAATTGTCTGGAACATTGGGTCTTAACTGAGGTATTGCAGCACCCCATGGTACTGCAATGCAGGTGCTGTAGCAATGGCATCCAGGTAAAACTGCTCTACACACAGGGCTCCACACAATACAAGAGAAATGCAATAACCCTAAAGCAGGCATGAGAACTGGCTTGGACTACAGCTCTTCCCAGTCCAGCCCCACCAACCACAATCCTTCCAGAAACAGAGGCAGATGGGACAGTTCCACCTATCCCGACACCTCTTTCCAGAAGACACTATGTGGGGTTGGACAAGAAAGGTCTGCAGCTGAGCTTCCTATCCTGCCCACTTTAGGGTTATTATCAGAGAAGCATAATGCAGGAGGAGTATATGCACATGCTGCAGCCCTTCCCAGTCTGGCTGTACACAACACACACAGGGCAACTTTACCTGGAGGCAACATCACCAAATTAAGAAGAACTGAGATAAGTTGAGCACAACAGTGGTTCTCAACCAAAGGTACCACCACATTCAGAAAAGCTGGGGAGGGTGACCCAACTCTGAAAAGGTTGAGAACCACTGAACTAGAAAAACAGCGCAGCACACTATCGGCATCTGCCATTTGTTTGGTTTTGTTCTGCTTTGTTGCAATATGCCTCTTACTCTCCAGGACCCCACCAAAGGAAGCCAATTTGATTAAAGTACCAGCTCAATGAATGAATACAGATAACCATACAGGGTTGAAATCAAGACTGTAAAAGGGAAGCAAGAGAACCCAAATATGTTGGCTGTTTAACTGAGTTTCCTGGAAAACTTCACGGATGTTGAGGTCCAGAGACATGGAGATTCATTGCTAAAGCCAAATACACTGCTCCATTTTCCTGATACACTTGCACAGTAGGAGGGAAGATGTCATAATTGCCTGAACATCACAGAAGAAATTCTTGAAAATAATCAAGACATTTTTGTAACTGAGAATTCTCTGTGGTTGTAAGGAACAAAACATATTTCAACAAAAAGGCTAACGCAACATTCCTGTGGAATTTGATCCCTTTGTGCTCAGAACAAGAAGGTCTGATTACAAAAGAAAGATTAGTATTAAAAAACGGTTAGGACACAAAGCTAGAAAGAGAACAAGGGGGATGTGATTTAAACGACTGTAAGAGCATTGTATGACCTATAAGGTTATGAACTACATTAGGATGCAATAAGAGAAACTCTGATGCATATCAGCCAGGCTCTTCAAGCACCTAAATTTGTGGCTGTCCCATGGATGGAATTTCACATACACCAATATGCAAACTAGACAAAAGGAAAGTGCCATGGCATTCAGTAAGCAGAATTTATGTTTGTTAGGGCCCTAACACAGTTGAAAATTTTAGAAATAGTTATTTCCCACAAAAAAATATGCAGAAAGGTCATGACCCTTTGTTAGTTACCTTTTTGTCCTTTTTTAAGGCTCTCTACATAGTTTTCATAACGTTTTTGTTTTTCTGGATTTTTTGCAAATGGTTTGAAGTCACTAGAGCCAGCAGTTGCTAACTGCTCCCCCAATGCCATTTGCCATTTCTGATGAGCACTTTCTCGGCAGGCTGACTGAAATCTACTATGTACGGATTGCTGAGGCAATGGTTTTGTTTTCAGTTGTTGTTCAGATGCTTGTTTTGCTTCTTTGATTCTCTCTCTGTCTTTCTCTGACAAATACTCTAAAACAGAAGGAGCTGGACCTGAACAAAGAAAGAGCAATGGAAAATAAATGGAAAGGAGAAGTATCTGAAACTCTACCACATGAATGAAAATATACTACACATTGGTATTGTTCCCTGTCTAAACAAAACCATTCATACGTAGAGGATGCTTGAATAGACATTCACAGAAAACACAAATAGTCAGTGAAAAATCAACTGTCGAATAGTTAATATTATATGCTAACATTATGCAGAAAATCTCAAAAGGATGTTTTAAATGACCTTTTAAATACAGGAAGTGGCTTACTTCAAAAGTAACCTTTACTGCTAAGTTTTACTTATATATATTCACATTAAATTGTAAAAAAAGAAATATTCTAATATTACAAAAGTCTAAGCCTGTCAGTCTGTCTGTAATGCTTTATTTGCACTCTGATTGGCTGACAGAAACAGCCAGAGTGCTCCAAGCATGGGGGAGTGCTGCCATTATTCTGAAGCCGCACCAAGGACTGGACAGAGGGTGGGGCAGTTGAGGCCAGCAGCTCTGGCCTTGGCTTCCCCAGCCCACTCCCTGCAAGTGGTGCCAAGGATCGGACAGAGGGTGGGGGAGCCAAGGCCAGCGCTCCCACCCCACGCCCTGTAAGAGGCAGAACAGCAACAGCATGGGCGTTAGGTGGTGGCACTCCATCCCAACCCCTCTACCCCGTCATTCTTGATGGGCAATTGGCGCATGCGCGCGCATGTGTGTGTTACACACACACACGTTGCATCTTGAGCACATGCACAATAAATGATATTTGGGAATTAAATTTGCCGCATTGCGAAAGGCATTTTTGTTAATACAATCTGTCTTCAATTTCATTTTTAATTACAATACATGTTCAAGACCATACAAAGTATATTCAAACTTGCAGTCTAGTCAGAGGTAAGAAAATCTAAAATTACTATGATGAAACAGGAATTGTATCATCACATATGTACCTTTTAGAGCGGACTCTCCTAACAAGTCCCTCCTCTGAGATGCATTCAGCATATGCCTGCTTTGCTGTGCCGTATCACTCTCAAGCTTTCCAGTAGATTCCACTAATGCCTTCAGTAAAGGGGAGTTTTCGCTGCTAGCTGTTATCACAGGTCGAAAGTAATGGACTGGCCTGTAACCCCTTGGCAGGTCAGGTGGTGGATAAGTCTTCCAGAACAAATAGAAAACATACTGACCACTGTCAGTTTATCTTATATAATTTAACAATAGAAAGGAAAGATGTAGAGTATCAGTTTTATACATGTACAGTATTAACTGTACAGTATCAGTTAATCTGAGTCAATAAATCAATTGTATTGCAATAGACAAACACATTTAAATTTGGAAAAAATAGTTACTGAATTGTCAACGTATAAAAATTACACCAAATCAAAAATGAACAGGAGTTAAGAGAGGTAGTCAGCCGTGTTAGTCTGAAATCAGGTAGAAGTCATGGCAGGGTAACACCTTAAAGATTAACAGGAGTTATAAGAAGTTAGCAAGCATGTGCTGCTTTCAACTTTAATTCAAGAAAAATATTTTGGATATTGCATAATAGCTATTTCACCTTCTTTAATCATGTGCATTTTGATATATTTAAAATGCAATAGGTATCTTCTGGCTTCTCAAACACCTTCAGTTGCTCCACTGAAACCCTATTTTTCTTTCTCCCATAGTAATAGCCTTGAAGAAGAAGATACCTCCAGTTCTTCCAACTGCAAAAACTATATTCAGTAGATTTTTCTTTGTCCTCTCTTCTTTTCTTTATGCCTGAACTAGCCCATTCTACACTTATATCAATATAGCGTGCATTTAAAAATGAAGTCCCAAAAGAAGGGTTTAAGCACTAAATTAATTTGTACTGGCAGAATAAGTTGATTGTGGGGGGAGGAGGAGACGGGGGAGGGGGGAAAAGGTGTCTTGACTACTGAGAAAACATGACATTATGTTTGAAAGACAGAAATAGAATATGTAAATTGTTCCTTTAGGTTAAATCAACCCAACTGTAAAAACAGCTGTCAGGCTCAGAGAGCAAGCTGAAAAATGTTTACCAAGTCCAGTGGCTGGACAAATTTCAGGTTCACATTAACAGCCTGAAAAAACTTTAGTTCTGGTTGTTCTGGGGGGTTTTGCTGCTTGCCTATTTCTATTACAATATATTGGAAGGTATTAGAATACAGTAATAACGAGGGGACTTGCTGTTAAACTGTGTATCCCTCTTTGGTACTACAATGGAATCCTTCGCATTTTTGTTGCATATGACATATAATTACAATTGACATGGACAAGACTATTAATCATATTTGAACACACAATAGAGAAGAGATTAGATTAGCTAATCTATCTAAAAAAACAAAAACCCCCAAAAACACAAAACCTGGTCTACTTACCTTGCTTGGAACTGCTGACTTAGATGCTATAGAAAATCCATCCAGAATTTTGCCAATATATTTTACTTCAGCTTCTAATCCTATTAAATGAGGATAATGTTACTCAGCATTTTCAAAGCCAACATAGAATTTTAATGAAAATTTCAAAAGATTCTAGGATTAAAGGATGCTGTTTCAGAAAACAGTGTCCTGGTTTTTTTGTTTAAATTTCGCATTTCTAAACCGCTCTCAGGTTCTGTTCATGTCTAGGTGGGGTTTTTGGGCAACTCCAAGAGCAGCAAACACCAAACACTATGAGTACCTGTAGACATGCTGGGAAACTGCTCCAACATGCTGTAATTACAATGCATCAGAACAAATGTGATTAATCGATTAACAGTCTGCTGGCATGCTGTAATTACCACACTCCAGCAGCCTCCCGCATCTTGTGCATCAGCATTCCCACACTTCAAAATGGTGGCAGGGGCACTTCAACTAAAGCTTGTCGAATAAGCTTTAGCTCAAGCAACCTCGCTGCCATTTTGAAGCATGGGGACGCTAATACACGAGACACTACAGCATCTTAATTAAAGCGGCTCTTGGAGCCGCTCTAGTTAAAGTGTCCCTCTACCCCGCCCCACCTCTAGAGCATATGTAAATATGTGCTAAAGGACTACCTTCCCCTACAGATATTAGCCCTCCTGTATAAGAGCTAGAGCTTTACTCCCATGAAACAGACATTTCAGAAGAGGCACTAGATCATCTTTCAACTCTAAGTGTACTGGCACAGCCAGACAAAGAACCAACACCTTACAGCCCAACAACTTAGCAAGGCCATAGACTCTCTAGCAAGTGAAAAAGCACCAGGGGAGGATGGCATCTCAGCTGAGGTTCTCAAATGCAGGAAGGCTAGCCTGCTACCACACCTTTATCAACATTAAGTATACTTCCGGGAGGAAGGTCAAGTACCCCAGGACGTGTGATGCTAACATCATCACTCTCTACAAGGAAAAGGGAGACAAGGGTGACTGCAACAACTATAGAGGCATCTCTTTTCTCAGCATCACAGGCAAGGTTTTTTTGCCAGAGTCATCCTGAAATGCTTGCAACAACTTGCTGACCACATCTACCCGGAATCACAGTGTGGATTCAGAGCAGTGAGATAAGTGGATATAAGCTCCTTATGCCAACCACAAGGAAAATAAAGAGAACAAAATAAGCCACTGTATATAGTACGTGTTGACCTGATGAAAGCCTTTGACCCTGTCAGCAGAGCAGGTTTGTTCAAGGTCCTGGTAAAGACTAGATGTCCCCCAAGATTACTCTGCACGATGCACTCCTTCCATGAAAACATGCAGGCCACAGTTCAGTTTGATGGCTCAACCTCTGACAGGTTTGAGATGAAGAGTGGAGTGAAGCAGGGTTGTGTTCTGGCAACCAAGCTCTTTGGGATCTTCTCTATGCAGCTGCACTACACTTTTGATGGCTTGAAGGAAGGCATATGCCTTTACACAAGATCAGATGGCAAACTCTACAATCTATCATATCTAAAGGCCAAGACAAAAGTCACCATCTACTATGTTGGATCCACAGTGACTGACAACCTATTACCAGATGAAGAGCTAAATATGTACATTGGAAAAGCAGCTACTATTTTCAGCAAACTCTCCAAACAAGTCTAGAACAGGGGTAAGCAACCCCTGGCATGGGTGCCAGAGTGTGGCATGCAAAGGCATCTTGCGTAGCACACATACCTCAGGGTAGATGGTGGGGAAGGGGTCAGAGCAGTGCTGCTACAATAAGAATTGGGCCCCTGGCACACCAACATCTTACAAGTCAAGTTTGTGGGTGTTCTTGGCACTCTGCCCAAAAACACTGCTGATCCCTGGTCTAGAACAAAACTCACAATCAAAACTAAGCTGCTTGTGTACAAAGTGTGCATCCTCAGTGTCCTTATGTATAAAGATGTGGTCAACATATGTATATCAAGAAAAGAAGCTGAACAGCTTCTACCTGTGCTGTTTACAGTGCATCCCTAACATAAAGTGGCAAGAAAGAATTACCAACACAGAGGTCATCGCCTAAGCCAACCACTGCTGCACTACTCAAACAGCAGCGCCTATGCTGGCTTGGCCATCTTCACAGGATGGAAGATTGGCATATCCTAAATGACATCCTGTATGGGCACCCAAAACTGTACTTCAAAAGATGTCTGCAGACAGCATATAAAGGCTTTGGAATCAACCCAAACCTTTGGGAGGTCTTAGCAGGAGACAGAACAAAGTGGCACACCCTTCTCTATCATGGCGTCCAACATCATAACAAGAAATGGTCACTCAAATTGCAACAGAAACATGACCGAAGGAAACAGCCTATCAGTACAATAGCCCTTAATAACAAGCAGCCCCTAATAACCTGTGACCACTGTGGCAGGATCTGCAAATTTAACATCAGTCTTTATAGCCACAAGAGAAAATGTGCCACCAGTGAAAAGAATAACTTCAATATCCACCATCACTTGCTGATGAATGGATGCCATCATAAGAGTCCCATTCATTATTAGTCTCTTATAGCACCCACTTTTGGTGGCAATTTTTAGCTGTACATTCATGCAGTTTCACATTTTAGTTTTTATAAGCAGTTAAAAGTTGACACTTTTAATTAAAAACGATCAAAAACATGGTCTAACTTTGCTAAATGTAAACTGTTCTGGATAAAATTCTCTATGCCAAATGCCCAAACCAGGATAAATGTGTTTGAAAGAATGTGGCTAAGACCTGTTTCCAAAAATGAGAACACAGAAAATCTAAGTCTAGCCCCCGCCCTTTTTTTTTTTTAACTCTCATAATTGTTTGGTTGAGAAGTTCTGTCACCTCAGAGCAGGGGCTTGAATTTTGGCATGCTGGTGACTAGGGCCAACTTCAAAGCTTCTAAAAGATCTCTGTTCTCACCACATACTGGGCACACCTACACAAGATGTTTACTGTGGAGCTGCCTAATTAGCTTTGCAGTAAAATCTCAATGTCCACATATGCAGCCCTATTAAGCCACAGGAAACTAATTAACTCTGCCACAGGTTAGTACTTGCATTTACAAGTACTATCCTACAGCAGAGTTCTTTAATGCACAGTGTTAAGTACGTGATTAAATTATTAAAGATTTTATCATAATGTATACATGCAAGACAACTGAAATAAGACTGCAGAGGCCATCTAAATTCTGGTGTTTCCTAACACGACTTTGCAACCTTTGTGTTCTTTTAACAAAATTTTGGTACATAATACTTATTATCGACATATGTCATACAACTTTGAAATGAGCAATGTTTTTCTGCATTTCCATTGTGAAGGTGTTTTTCACTTAGTACTTCTCCTGCTGTAGCATATTTTTCTGAAAACATTTTCTAA
>NW_017728915.1:23866289-23889299 GCF_001723895.1 Crocodylus porosus | reverse complement strand
CCTACAGCAGAGTTAAACTTAATTTGGATTCTCTTTATTCTTACTTTTCTTGTTTTTATATTGGTTTGGTGCAGTCCAGCCATACAGTCCATCTCCAGGCTCCTCGTCTTTTAGAACGGTATCATATTTGGACAATTTTTCAGTAGCATAGATATCATCATCATCATCTTCTAAAGCTCCTACGCCAAAAGCCTTAATTAAAAACAAGATTTCAGGTTTAAAATCATTAGAATCTGAGAACTTCAAATGAGCTGCTCCTTCTTTAAAAAGTCATGCATTAGCACATATCTAGGCAGGCATACTCTCTGGTTGAAATTAAACTACACACCTGAGACCAGCTCAGTGGCTTACAGTACTGCCAAAATGGAGACCTACAGTCAAAAAGCAAACATGTTCTCCCGCTGCCCAAACAGTGAGGGACTGGTGACACTGACTTAGAGGAACGTTGACCCTGCTTCTTGTAAGCAGCAAGATGAGCTTTCTAAAACTAACTGATACAACCTAAGGTCCGAGTAAGTGTAGGATAGTAAGGATAGCATTGTAACAATGGAAATATCTCCATTTACAACACAAATTTCAATGGTCTTGAGTAGAAGTCTAGCCCAAGGACACACTAGGAAGTACCAGGTTTGGCCCTTGGGGGCTCTCCTGCAAGTTTATGAATACCTACAATAAAGAAAAGGTAAGGGTGTAAAATTATTTTAATTTCCCTTTCCTACACAAAAAAGCTATTGTAATAATGCAAAAAACCTGATAGTTATCTTCTTCAACCAAAAAAAACCCCAACTTTATCTGAACCTTGGTTTTAACTTGGCTTTTTTACTTGCCTAGTTAAGTCACTTTCCCATCCTGTACTTCAGTTGTCTCATTTTAAATCTACTATAATTATCAGCTTGCCTCTCAGTCATTTCAATGTTTCATTTATGTTTATGCAGTGCTCTGAGTCTGAGAAAGAAGAAAAACAGACTAGCACAAACATGGTTATTAATGGTAATTGCATTTTCAATATACTTAAAATGGGAGAGAAAAATTATTTTAAATGATGCTGCAAAATAGTACATACAACAACACTGCAACACTTTTACCTGCCCTGAGATACCCAGTTTTCTTCCTTTACGATTCCTCACATCACCAAGCAAATTATTTGACTTCTCAAAGTCATCATCAAGAAGATTAATATGTTCTCCTGAAACCCCAAATAAGGCCATGGTGGGGTCCAGACCCTTGTAACCGAGTCCATGGACATTCTCTTTCAAAGTCAACTGAACAGGCATTACATCTCTGGGTGCAAATGTCACATTCTCTGGCTGATAGTCATCCTCTTCACCCTTTTACAAAAGTAAAAGTCCATTACAAAACATAAGTAGTTTAAAACTATACCGCACTACAAAAATTCGTTCCATGATAAAATTTACTTAAGACGAGGACAGATTCAGAAAATTTTCAGAGTTCCCTAAACACCTAATGCCAAATTAGTGAAAGAACTGTACTAGGTTTATATTAAGGAGTCTTAAGCAATTTAGAAATATTCTGTCCATGAAGTAGGCTGTAGCCTTTGAAAGCATATGCCTTTCTGATGAGTTAGTCTTTAAGGTGGCAACCTTCCCTGCTCCATGCCTGACTTCAGGCTAACTACCCTTCTCATTTTACTAAAAATATTATTTACAAGTGTACAAGTAATTTTTTTAAAATATAAAAACCAGCAGCAAGAACTTTTGCCTACACAATACCTCAGATCCAGACGCTTCAGGTGGTAATGCACAGCCATATATTTTTACTGTAGGATCTGTAAAAACATAACAAACATTACACTATAATTCTTTATTAATTATGCCTCAATTAAACAAACACTAGAGCAAATGAAAAGTTTTTACAAATATAATCTTAATACCCAGAGGAAAGTACAATTTTCTGTTTCCTGTATTTCAAATTGGTAAAATTAACTGAACATACCAAGTTGTTGCTTGTTTGGCTTTCTCTTGACTCGAGGTCCAACTCCTTGTCCTTCTTTCCATCCCATTTTTCGCAACAATTCAACACCAATTGTTATTCTACAAGAAAATGTAAGAGCAAAAAATTATACTGATGAATTTTTTAAATATTCACCGTGGAAAAAAGATACACTTATAACAGTATACTTATAACTGTTATATAACTGTTAACTTATAACAGTATAACAGGTATAACAGTATTATAGCAGTATAACAGGTTTTCATAGCAGTTTTCTGTAAACACAATTCTCCAAGTATTATCTTTTGCCCATGTAGCTTGCATACAGAACTACAAATGATATGCAGTACAAATTTACATGTCAAAAGAAGCCAGGTGGATCCCCTTTTGAATATTATATTACACACATAATATAAGTCACACTAAGTGCAGCAGTCAGATGTTTCCTTGTCAATACAGCATTGCATTTTTTTAATCTACTCACCTTGCAGGTGCTATTAAATCATCCAGCACACTTGCTCCTGGAATGGGTTCAGCTACCCCTGCAATCTGTCTAGCTTTCTCTTTTATTCTGTCTTTGGTTTTGGAAGCAAAGTCATCTGTTGTCGTAATTTCTTTAGGTGCTATCCCAAATTCACTAAGATCCTGAAGAAGGAAAAAAACCCAAAAAACACATCATGGAAAATTTCTAATAGGAAATAGTTTTTTCTTTGTGAAAGTCACCTTCGTTAATTCATACTGAGAAGACAAAGAAAGGCCTGTGTGTTTTAAAAGATGTTTAAAAGGAGATAGGCGTTCAACTCCTACTGACTTTTAATGAGAGCTGAGCATTTAATTTCTTTAAACACTTTTGGAAATCCCAGATTCATCCAGTCCCAGTTCAACGGAATGTATGTTATTTTTTTAAACGTACTTCTTCATCCATAAAATCTTCTGGTCCAAAGACTGTTTTGTCTGCTCTCTTCTGACGTGAGGATAAAAAAGTTGAAGGTGCCCATCCTTTAAAGAAAACAAATAATTAAACACACATATGATAATAAACTTTGAAAGCAACAGGGAAAGATTACATGTAAGGATACATCAGCAGAATATTTCTGCACTTACAGGCAAAGCATTCAGAGGGTAACAGGTTCAAGGTTACTTTACCAGAGTGGTATTACCATTTGCAGGTAACAACAGTAAAGAAAAGTTAGATAACACCAGGTTACATTTATTTTCAGAAAAAAAAATAGTGTTTATATGTTCTGAAAATAAAGCAAGGCTGAAAATCTTCCATAGAAGGAACTAGTTTCAGACACAGTGGACACGTCTACACGTTCATTAATTCGCCATAGTTACTGCACCTTAAGTTCAGCACTTGTTACAATGCAGTAGCTCCAGCACACACATTTTTTAGTGACGCTGCTGCACAGTAGCATACTGGCACTGTTTCTGCCATGACATGCTATTGTGCAGTATTATTGGGATACTGAGTATTTAATGTCTTGTATAGATGTGCCCAGTAATACCTTACCTTCTTTTGAACCAACAGTGTTGAAGTAGCCAGCAGAGAAGCCACCAGTAAAAGCTCCATGAAAACGTTTGTATCGTCCCTTTTCATCTCTAACAGTCTGCTCTTGAAGCGGAACTGGCTTCTTAATATGTTCGCCTTCAATTAGAAAAAGAAATAACAATGGGAAAGTTAATTAACCTAAATAAAATATAAAACTCCCATTCCTCTCAACAACTGTTTTCTCTCTGTGACCAAGAACTGATTTAAATAGGAGACACCTCTGGCATGACAGGGACTGCAGTTTGCATAGTAGTGATGTGCACTGCCAAAACTATTGAAAATGGGAAATTATTACAGGAAGAGAAGAAAAAAGAAAAAGAGTAAGGGCATAGAAAAGCAGTACAGATTACCTATTCTAGTCTCAATTTTGTCAATGATTTTTTCTGTGGCCTTAAAAAAGTTAAATCCTCTCTGCCTCATGAATGTCCTGGCCTAAAACTTGACAGGATAATACCTCTTCACCTGTTTTGGAGGAGGTGCTCTGAGGACCACATACAATGTTCTAAAGATAAAAAAGCTTTAGGTTGACTAAACTGTATCAACCTGAAGTTATAGGAAACTTTGGAAAACAGGATGTATGGAAGACAGCAAGATAGATTTACACCTTATAGACAAACCAAAGTGTGTCCCTGTGTATATACATGTACATATACACATATGTATACAAGCAAACACAAACGCATGTGTATATATGCATACACATATACACACACACACATATAAACATCACAAGGTTTCATGGGCTGAAGCTCACTTTATCATATGCTGCGATGATGTAATACGATTAAGCATCTGATGAAGTAAGCTTTGGCCCACAAAAGCTTGTGCTATATCTATGCAGATGTGTGTATATTTGTGAAAGTTTGTGCTGTATTTCTATCGATAACAGAGATATAGATATGGCAAAAGCTTCTGTGTATGCACACTCTCTCTCTGGTTAGTCTCTAAGGTGCAAATCTACCCTGCTTTCTATTTGAACTACACTGCTTTGCTCAAGGACGAGTGACCCAGGGCTGAATGTAACCAGGACACTGAGGGCTAATAAATGATCACGGCACTGCCAATAGCCATGGGGTGCTGCAGCGACAAGGAATCGAGGTCAGCTCTGCATCTGCAATCAGAGCAGGTCCTAGGAGATGGGTCATGTCTCTACACAGAGGCAGGTGTCTGCTCAGATTAAGCCAGGTGTATCAGTGAGGACACCACATTTTAAGCAGGAAAACCCCAGTGGTTTCTCCACGGAGGCCATGACAACTCAGGTAAGAGTGAGGAAGGGCAACAGGGTAAGGACGGGTAGTGACAAGGCCGCAGGCCCCGGCCCCTGGCTGAGGGGCCTCCCCCGCCGGGAGTGTTGGCGAGGCAGCAGAGCGCGTTTTGAGGAGACGTGTCCCCCACTCCGCTCCGTCCCACCTGGGCCTCCCTCTTCCCCCCCACCCCTTACGGATCAACAGCGAAGCCAGCGGGCGCGGCTCGAGCCAGCGGCTGCCCCCGGCGGCCTTACCCTCGGCCAGGGGCCGCAGCGCGGTGCCGTATGTCACCAAATCCTCCTCCTCGCTGTCACTGCCCGCAAGCGCCGCCATCTTCCAGCTACGGCGACCCACACGGGACACGCCCCTCACGTGGGGACGGGGCGGGGCAGGGGGCGTGGTCGGGAGTAGCGCTCTCTGGCTGTTGCGTCATCAGGAGTCGAGGGGGCGGGGCTAAGCCGCCTCTCGCGCCCCGTCTGGGGCCTGCCTCCACGTGACCCTGAGGACGGGGCGTGAATCGTGCCAGGAGCCTTCCCATGTTCATAGCCAAACAGCTGTCTCTTGTTCCTGAGGGAAGAGGCCCATGTTGCCAGATCTACATTGATGATTGTATTTGCATGATCGTTTCAACTCTTGTGCCAAGGACAATGCACGATAATGTTTGAGGCAGTTAATTGATGCAAAACCCGAGTCACTCTCTGAGCGTTTTCATCTCCTTTTGGGTTTGCAGTCAGCACTTTCTCAGGGCTGCTTGCCTCAAAAAGAAAAGCTTTAACTTCGATGACTTCATTCTCGCTGCCACTTGCAGTGAGCAATATCAAATTAATAAGACTTATTTGTATTTTTTTTCAGTGTATGATCGTTTTTTCAGCAAATACGATCATTTTGAGCTTCCAATACGATAATTTAATATTTAAGACCTGGCAAGGATGGAAAAGATCAAATAAAATCCTTTGCTATCCCAATTTCAGAGGAGACCAGCTGCAGCTGCAGTACCTGGCCAGGAAAAATACTCATCTACAGAAATTGCATTCATTTAAATAAGCACAGTTTCCAGATTTCCCCCATGTTCCTGCAGCTGTCTTGTCTGAGCACCAAGGGGGTCAGGTTGCCACCAGCTTTGTCAACTGGCACAAAAGCAAGCACCATCTTAAATACTCGATTCAGAAAAATCACAGATATTGGTAGAATTGCTGAGTGTACTAGCAAAAATACCTTTTCCTTTTCTGTTTTTTTTTACTCCGCGTAGCCCTGAAGGCTGCGTCCAGATGTGCAGGCACATGCAGTTTTTTGGTACCGCAAACCTCTTTGTGGTGCCACAAACTCCATGCAAGGAACGTTAAAATGTGCCCTGCACTGCAAATTTACGGTGCCGGGGCAAAACTTAGTAGTGGGACTTCTTAGTAGCAAAAAAAAAGTGCCGTGAAAATAAGTGGTGCAGAGCATGTGAAAATAGCATGCGCTGGAACAAACAGAGGCTTGGTCCTCCAGTGAGACACTCGGAGTGTCTCTCCTCCATTTGTGCCCCTGCTGCTCGAGCTGTGAGGAGCTGCACAAGGGCAATTTCCCAAAGCGGGACAATGTGTGCCACAACAAAGTGCACATGCAGGGTTGTGTGCTGAGGCACAAAGCAGTTTGTGCTGCTATTTGTGCCGCTGAAAGCACACGGCGCTATGCCTCTGCAAGCTCATCTTGACACAGCCAAAGAGTCTTTTAGGCTTGATGTTTGAAGGCGTCATACATACTACGCAGAGACGAATAGCAAAAAGATCTCCACCACCAGAATAGTTTATGATCATTTAGACTGCAAAAAGTTTTTGCCATGCTGCCTGCTGCTCTTTGTTTCATATAGCATCTCTGAATAATGTTACTAAGCTTTTTTTAAAATAGAAAAGGCCTGTTAGGCCTGTAGTCTTATTCCCTCAGCAGGATTTCTCTGCTTCGCTGTAGTGGTACCTTCTAGTGATGTCCCTTTTAGTTTTAATAAAGGACAAGGTTTTTACCAGTTTTATCAGCTCTCTTCTTAGCTATACCTGTACAACTAGAATTTTCAAATTAAGTCTGATAGAATTTAGCCTGTTTTGTCTGTTACAGTGGTGACAATGTCTCATTACTCTGAAAAGTGATTCTGATACTTGTTAAATTCTCATGAGCTATGCATGCGAAGTGTGGGACTGCTATGGTCGCATTAAGAGTATTTTGGACATGAGATGCTAAAAATGTTTTCCATCTTACTAAAGGTATGGCATGATGGTGCATTTGGGTTGGCCTGCTGCAATCTCTCTCATGCTTTCTAATCCACGCCAAATCAAATGGCATGACACAGCTTTTTCAGAGACTGTCAGAATCATATTTATTGGCCAGATGAGGTCACTCAAGAGCAATCCAATCAATCCTTAGAGGTAAAAATACCATTTTCTACAACAATTTGAACAAATAGCTAATGGAGAAAATCAAGGTGTTCCCATAAAAGAATGACAGTGCTCTGTATATTGTTCTAAATCAGAGGTCCAAAATGTTGTGATTTAACCACGTTTGAGTGCTGTTTCTTGCTACCAAGGCAGTAACAAACAATATCCAAACAACATACAAAAAGACCATATCAAAGGTGTGTTCCTCACAACAGTCATGTAAAGAATATAGTGCCTAATAAGGACTCTTATCAATCCCAGGATGACTGAACTGTAAAAACCTGCTGGGCATGTATTCAGTATAGACAGGGAAAACATGGATTCCATTGACTTTCAGTCTTTAACAGAGAAAACTCAGAGCTCCATTCAGCCTGATACTTTTGTTTAAAGTACTACCCTACTCAAAAGAGTCTGTGTAAAAACTGTTTGCAGTACACTACTGTTCTGTGTTTGCTGAATGTACTAGCAAAAATATTTTTTCTACTTTTTTACTCCTCCTTGCCCTCAAGAGTCTTATTGACTGGATGCTTAAAGGCATAGATACCATAGATACATATAGCAGAAAAAATCTCTGCAAGCATAGTTTTTAATGATTTAGGTTGCAGAAACTTTTTGCCATGTTGCCTACTGCTCTTCATTTCATAGAATGCTTCTTCATAACGTTACTACTTAGCTTTTTAAAACGTTGCTGTAATACTGTTTTCTGTACTTGATTATATTTTGAAAATATTAATTATCTAATTTTTCTCTGAAAGAAAAGATGACTGTCACTGAATTGTCCTATACTTTGAGCATCTTCTAAAATGTGGTGCAGAGAAAACAATGGAATTAAAGCCATAACTGTTATTAATCATCATACATTTGTATTAGTAATACAAATAGTTTAATTGGATCAGCTCTCTGTGGTACTAAGCACTGCACAAAGATACAGGATGTCATACTTCCTCCTCTGAGCAATTTGCAGTGGTTAGTCATCTCCCCATGTAAAATATTAGCAAAGTAAGCAACAATTGTTTATTTGCCAGACATATTGTGTTTCTAAGATCCTCACTGCACCATTTCTATTAGATCTACAAGTTCCTTTCATTTAACAAGACACCAAATTACTTTCAAATGATGATAATTTATAGGGTTGAAATTAAACCAGTCTCCAAGTGAAAGATGCACCCAGTCACACACACAGCCAATTTAGAGACTGAAAATGTAACTAAATTCAAGGAAGGACTGCAGAAATTCATATAGAATATGCCCACCAGTGGGAATTAAACTTGATAGGGCTTCAGTCTTCAAATTGCAGTGCTATACCTAGTGCTCTAAATGCTGAAAGCTGTAAGAGAAGAGGAACGGGGCAGCTCGGTCTGGATAGGCCTTATATAAATACTCTCTCCTTTAGCACCTGTTCTGTGGCAGAATACTGGGCTAGATGAACTTATGGTCTGAACCACTACAGTTTTCCTTATGTTCTTATGTTAAATAAATTAGGTAGTGTGATTAGAAGAGATGTCTAAACCCTAAGGCATTCTCAGCATGCTTATATGGATTCTTTGTTCATAAAGTTATTCAAGATTTATTTCAATATTAGTAATTTAAACAAATTTAAAGAATAAAATACCTTTTCAAAAAAGAACAACTGATGTAAATTAAGTAACCCTGATTCCTTCTTTTTGTGGGACCCATTCATAAGACTAGAACAAATTACTGTGGGCGCATCTACACATGCACTTTAATGTGCAGTAGGCTATGTTACTGCACATTAAAGCATCATGTAAAAACTGTGACATTATGCTAATGTGCAGTAAAATAGTCTACTGTGCGTTAAGCATCACTAAAAAAGCATGCAAATATGCTACTGTGCATTAGCACAGCCTAATGTACATTAATTTAATACCTCACACTGGAGGTACTAATTTAATGTTCATTAGAAAAGGCGCATTAATGCACATGTAGTCATGCCCTGTAAGGTGGATATATAATTGCTTAACTAGTGGCTAGCAAAGAGTAACTGTGGATGGATGAAATTTGGCAATGGCAGAAAGTTTGAAACTGGATTCCACAGGGGTCTATTTTGACATGATGAGTGTGACAGGCCCACACCTGGCTTACATCCATGCCACAGCCCAGGTGGCCAGGAGCAATTAAAACAGCCAATACCACGTGGTTGGAGAAGGGGCCACTGGTTGACCTAGAGACTGGAGGCCACAGGCTCAAAATGGACCTGAAAGCCAGAGCGGTGGTGGGACGGATCCGGGCACCAGGAATAGAGCGGGACATCCTCCCTGCAGCCAGAAAAAGTCTGGAACTTCCCCTGCTGGCTAGCATGCCCAGGGGACAACACAACTGCGCGCTAGGAGGGACACAGCTGGAGAAGACCCAGATGCACTTCTGGGCTGGCTAGAGGCTGGCCGCGCTTCCCAGGTTTGAAAGCTTCAGGTGAATGCTGGAGGACTCCTTCGCCCCCAGAGCCCGGAGGACAGAAGGGGATGCCAAGCCTCTCACCACTGTTGATGGTAGTCAGCCCAGGAACATGCAGGTCATGTGGGCCTGGGAGAGGGCAGCTTTTGGGCACTGTACTGGGGTGCCCAACAGAACCTGCACACCCTGCTAGGGTGGCAGCAGACTCAAAGTGCACCAACGGGGGACCGGTGGATACCAGGTTCCATACATGTGCTGCACGGAATGCCATGGGGCTGTGGCACACCTGGCCCAGTTGCTGGACAGGGAAAACCCCGAATAGAATGCCAGCCTGCTGCAAAGTCAAATTAACCCAAAGGAGGGAAGAAATTGAAGAATGCAGTGGGCACACCCCCTCAGGCTCAGGAGAGAGTTGCTCAGTGCGGGGGCAGTGTTGCCCTGCCCACCAACCAGGCCAGGCTCTTTTTGGTTAAGTTTTCTCTTTTGTGTTGCTATTCTCTGTGAGCAAACAAACAGTGGCGAGTACCCTGCAGTGCCCCTTTTCACCTGCCCTCACTGCTGAGGAAGAAACCCATGATCGTACCAAGGTGCTGCTAGAATCCATTGTCACACCTGAGTGGAAAGGGGCGGGTGTAGGGGAGGAGGAGCCCAGCAGAAGACGTGCCAAGGGAGTCACCCCTGAGCCTCAAAGGAACCAATGAGCACCCCCTCCAGAGGTATACTAATAACAACAAGTCATGGTAGGTGAACAGGCTCAGCTGCAATGGATCCAAGGCGCCTGTCACAGTGAGGTTTAACATTTTTATTTAGATGCAGGAGTAGGTAGCTTAATGATCAAGTTTGCAGAGGACACAACACTGACAGGGTGTGCAAACACTTTAGTGGACAGGAGTAGAATTCAAAAGGTTCTTGATAAATGACGGAACTAAAATTATTTTCAACAAAGAAAAATGTTGGTACACTAGGGTGCTACACCAAGAGAAGAAAAACAATACACTAATACAAAATGGAAGAAACAGTCTGGGTAGCACTGCAAAAGATGTAGGGGCTATGATGGATTGCAATTTCAACAAACTTGACTGTAAATGCAATTTTGGGCTGTATTAACATAAACATTGTATGCAAGGCATGTGACATAACAGTACCACTCTGCTCTAGTTAGTGCTAAGTAATGCCAGACTGCCAGTGGAGTATTGTGTCCTTTACTCAGCACCACCTTTTAAGAATGATGTCAAGAAACTGGAGAGAATCCAAGACAGTCAAGGAAGATAAAGGTGTTAGGCTGTAAGCTACGTGGAGAAAGGTTGAAAGTACTAGGTATGCTTAGTCTGGAGAAAAGGAGATTAAGGAGAGACTTGACAACAGTTTTCAAATACCTGAATGGCTGCTAGAGAGAAGGGGGAAAACAACTATTCTCTCTTGCCACAGAAGGCAGGATCTAAGGCAACTGATTTAAACAGCAGCAAAGGAGATTTAGATTATATCTAAAAAAAAAAATAATTCTTCATAACTATGAAAACAATAAGACAATGGAAAAAAGCCACCTATAAGGAAGTTGTGGAATCTCTTTTAATTAAGGTTATAAAAAGAGGCTGGATAGGAATCTGTCTGGGATTGTTTAAAAGTAGCACATCCTGCATCTGTGCAGGGGGTTGGACTACCTGACCCTTGACTTCCATCCCAATCGTGTGGCTCTAAGACATGTTGTTAGCTCTTACTCGCACTTCAGCTCAGTACTGGGTGCAGTTCAATAGGCATTACGCACAAATATTTTGATAACTGACATCAGACCAACTTGTTTTTTTTTTGTAGTCAAGGACAACAAGCAGTGACTGATTATGTACAATATTTGACCTTCAAGATAATATACATTGTCATAGCTGTGTAATCCATTAGGCTATCAGTGGATGGCAAAATTATTCCTAACGGTTATATGAGAGCTCAATTAGAGCTATAAAAGCCTGCCAGTTTTGGTTTGCATAGGCTGAAGTAATGCTGGGTATACACCACAACTCAGAACCAAATACAGCCAAATGTTTTGGGGGTGTATCCACATTTCACAAATAGGCCTCTGTAAGTTATGGTGAGCACAACCAAATGCCCACATCAGAATATTGCAGGACTTCAACATGCTCATAATCTGGATTTGCATGTTGTGTCTTTCTCCATTGCTATTGGTGAGAAACTTTCATGTCAGCTTTGCTTCAAGTGATTTCCCAACCCCACATTTTGCTTTCGGATTCAGGTTCATTCGAACATGAGATAATGTAGATGAAACATAATTAAAAACACTGATTTTATTATGTTCTATGCCAGGGCTTCTGAGTCCCCAGCCACACACCTTGTGGGCTGTATGCCTCCTAGGCTACCTGCCACACAGTACACACGCTGCACTCTGTGGGTCCTCCTGCTGTCACTGATGCCCTCATGATGTGCTGCAATGAACCCCCCGTTGTGCTGCACCAGAGTCCTCATGTCATTTGACCTCCCTAATCCCAAGCTCCCTCAGCCCCTCAGGTCATGCCACCCCTGCCCCAAGGGGACGGGCAGGAAGCAGATGTTGGAGGAGGGAGGGGGAGCCCAGAGACTCTGGTGACAGTTGCAGGAGAGCAATGGAGCGGGAGTTGGGAAGAAGCAGCAACTGGCTACATGCACCTGAGGCCCATTAGTTGGACAGGCCTGTTCTATGCTGATGAGGTTTCTATTCTGAAGTAGGTTTCTATTATCCCACATGATTTATAGCAGGAGTATCAAACATACATACTGTGGCCCAGGTCCACCTTGTGAAGGTGAGTCATCCACCCTTCAGGGCTTCTCTCCAGCAAGATGACCGACCCACCTCTTTATCTGACCTATCATGCTTCTGACCACAGCTGCTAGAATAACTGTGCTGATGTGACCAACACCTAGAGTTAATGTCAGCCCTGCCCTTCCTTGCCACCAAATTTCCAGTTTTTGAACTCCAGACAGCATGAAAATCTGTAGCATGGTGGCAAGCAGTCATGGTGTTATCCCTTGCATACTGGTTGTGCCAATACAGCAGCTCTAGCAGTGAGAAGCCCTGCAGCCTGGATCCAGCCTGTCAACTCATTAGAGTTTGAGACCCCGATCTACAATATAAGCAGGTGTTACAAATTTCTTTATCACACTGAAAGGAAAACATAACATTCAGTCTTGAGATACTTCTGCCATTTCTAACTAGCAGCACATTTTGCATTGATCTGTAACAAAGTATTTACAGCACCAATGATTTCTTCCCACAGACTTGGATTCTTTCAACCTAAAGGTGAGTTTCAGATAGTCCCTTGTTTTCACATTAAATATTTACCCCACTCTGTGTAGATAGGAGGATGGAGTCATTGATGACTTGCATTTAATTTAAAACAACCTAGAGAAACCATGTTAATTTACATGCATAACCTTTTTCTTGTCATTCTCAATTAGGGAGAAGTCAGCCTGAAGGTTTGGTGGTAAAATTAGTTAATATGGGTGGTGGTTTCTTGTATTTAGCAAGAAATTGATCCAAAAGACTTTGTAATTGCTGAATAAGCAAGTCTTCTCCTAGGATTTGATTTAAAGCATAGGCTTTAAGTAGCTGGTCTTTGCACAAAGTGAATGTTAATAGTAAATCTCTTGTCTGCCTTGTTTGGCACGTACACGGATAAAAAAATCTCCAGTTTCTTTTTTCAGGTTCAGTTTACCAGGTAGAATTACTTCCTGATTATAATGTTGTTTACTTTGTCCCTAGTAAACTCAGTTATCTCTTCCATAAACAATTTGCAATTGTTCTGTCAAGTAGTGGGGATAATGTGTGCGATTCCAGTGCTTTTCTAAAACAGTGACATAGGTACAATGGTTTTACAACACGAAGGGTCACTCATTGATACCGTGTCTTGCAATGAAGTAGTTAACAAGAGTAAAAACTGAGGAAGGTTTTTGTATGGAGAAAAGCTGGTAGAAACATCAATATTTGTAATGAAAGCTCTTATACTGTAGAATACAAAGCTGAAAAAGGACCAAGACTACAGATAGATTTCAGGCTCGTTCTTTTACAGGGCAGAGTGCAGTTTGCCAATAAGTCTTGATACATGTATTTTTAAATCAATGCATCAAGAAGGTGGACCAAATTAGTCTTTTTATTATGTCTTTATTTGACATAAATGCTTCAAATAGTGTATGATTGTTTGATTTAAAATTAAATGTGAATCACTAGGCACACCATGCTAACATGAATATTATAAACTTCTCAAAACAGGAAATATATGTATATAATAAGTGATTCATGTAGAGGTGTATTTTAACCATGGTAAAGTCATAGAGAACATACAAACAGGAAGCATAGCAACAATATTAAATAAACTAATCTCTGTCATTTAACCCATTTTATGGAAGAGATTAAAGACTTGACGTCTCTGCATAATCAACTTGGATTCAACTGTGAGCTTTTCTGTTAACATCCCTGCTGTGCTATACAGTGAGGCAACCATACTCAATGACCCTGTTTTCACTGACACAAAAGGTGTATTTTCACAGTAAGATAACTAACATGAGATAATTATCTTGCCATAAAATCTTAAGTGGAGCCAAATAATTTACAAATATTGATGTTTCTACCAGCCTTTCTCTATACAAAAACCTTTCTCAGTTTTAACTTTTGCAAAAAACAATTTTTCCAACTATTTAGTTGATCTAATAAAAGATATCACATTTACCCAAAGACCCTCTTCTGCCTAAGTGGACACAAAGTATTTGTGGCACTTATCAAGAGGTAGCTTGGTGAAGTCAACATCCCCTGAGTGACCTTGCCTTGCTATATTGCAGTAAAACTGAAGTGCATTTTTTCCCTGGTAGTTTTTCCTTTTTGGCAGTGGAGATACAGTCTAAATTAGCATATTTAATGTATTACTAACCATGATGCAACTAAAGAGAGGTAGTTTAATCATGTTAGTCTGAAGTCAGGCAGAAGGCAGGGCAGGGTCTATAAAGTGCCACTCTGCCCTGCCTTCTGCTTGTGGCAACTAAAATGAAAACATGCAGCCATGTGTACTGCTGGTCCTTCAGTGCCTTCCCACAAGTCCCCTTGGCACTCTTTCTTGTGTACCGTCTCTCTAGGTATTTCAGCTTTGACCCCTGAATGGAAGTAGCCTGTCATTATACTCCTGAGTGCCTTTGCCTGCTTGCAGTTTCTATAGATTCACCCATCTCGAATACTTAAGACAAAAAATGCCTGTTAATGAGCCCATGGATCAGCAGGTAACCACCTGGTGTGGCACCAGAATCTTGGTGAAGCTTTAGGCTAAAATGAGCAAATCTGTAACTTTAACAGCGTTCCTCTTTAACTCAAAGAGAAACGCTTAACTGCATAGTTTATAGCTGATCTCAGAATCAAGCAGACCAGAGAGCAATGCAAGGTGAAGATAGAAGGTAAGAGATAACAATAAGAAATTCAGCTAGCCAGTGAGCGGTTCTTTTGGCCCAAAATGGCTGAAGACACAAGGACTAAATGCTCAAACTGTGATCAGTGTGTACGGAGGAAGACCCTGCCCACTCGAACTGCCTATCTACACACCATCCAGAGCTCAAAACCCATGGAGCTCATGTGCATGGATTTCCTAGCCCCCGGAGGACTCTGACTGGTGGTACCCTGCTAACTTTGACCCGAGCTTAGGACCTGCCACTCCTCAGGGCGAAGGGGAGACGGGGACTGCTGCTTGTGGGGCCCCACCTGGCAAAACCAAAGGAGAAAACATCCCCATGCTTTTACCTGCCAGTGGGGCAGACTCCTCCAGTGAGAGGGAACCTGAGCCGCCAGGGCCCTCATGGAGTCCTGCCCCAGACCACACCCCATGACCAAGGCAGGAGCTTCGGCCAGTCAGTCGCTTCACCTACGATGCCCTGGGGGTGCTGGGAGAGGTCCCAATCGTTGCCCCTTGGGTCCAGTAGTCCCCCAGGCTAAGGCCTGTGCTTCACTGGGGATGGTGAAGGGTTCCGTGGGGGAGGATGTGACAGGCTAGCTGGCAGTGACCTAGCCATGGGGTTTTGAAAGGGCAAAAGATGATTGGAGGACTTGGGATTCTCTTTCTGCACCAATCAGGCCCCAGAGACTCACCCCCCTGTGTCCCGATTGGCTCTTTGGGTCACCTGGAGGGGGATAAAAGGGGCAGTGTGGGCTGACTCAGGGGAGAGACCAGCGAGGGACAACAAGGAAGGAGCTCTACAGAGCTGAGCCAGTGGGGCAGGAGCAGTGCCCTGGAAGTGCCTGAAAGCAGCACCTGCAGGCAGCGGTGGGACCCTCAGCAGCGTGGCATGCGGCTGGCAGGAGAGGCCCCCACTAGGCTCCAGGATCCCCTACAAGAGGCTGCAGCCAGCAGGAGAGGTTCCCCCTGCTCCAGCAAGGATCTTAGCAGCGACCTGAGAGGTTCCCAGCTCTGCTTCTGGCTCCTCCAATCAGAGGCCAGGCAGCTCAACATGAGGCTGGGGCTCCAGGAGGGTCAAGACCTCTAGCAGGCTGAAGTGGTGCTACCAGTAGTGGCTGTGTGGCAGCATTCCTGCCTACCACATACGAGATCTGGGTTCAAGTCCCAGCTGAAGTGACTTGGGGTAAGTAAGATAACAAGAAGCAAGTCTTCTTGCAGTGGAAAGAGGCCATTGTGTTTTCTCCCCCTCCAGGCACCAAGGCCCTATATTTCCTTGTCATTTATCATTTTGCATTTTGTGCCTTTTTATATTTCACCAACCCATATTTTTTGTTCTGCTGTTCGTGTTTTATATTTTGTTAACCCAGTTTTTTGTCAATGACTGTAAGCGTCTAACCTTTGTTGAATCCTGCCCCCTTGGGGCATTGTATACCCTCTGATTTATGCCTGTTACATTCCCAGTATTAAAAGGTATATGGTTAAGTCCCCATTGGTGGTCCCTACACCTCCCACAGTGCTTGTGCACCTGCTTTGATCCCTTCAATTGGAGAGGGAGTACCTCTTGGAGTACTGCCCGGGTTACATCTGTTTTATGATGAACTGGACCAGTGAGCCTGAATGCTGATACCCATTTCAGCACGGCCTAACTTTGATTACTGTATCCAGTTTTAGGCACTACAATTCAAGAAAGATGTGGGACAAACTGGAAAATTCAGAGTGGAGTAACAAAAGTTATTGGAGATGTAGAGAACATGATGTATAAGGAAAGGCTGGAAAAACTGGGATTATTTAGGCTAGAGCAGGGGTGTCAAACTCACCTCAGGTGAGAGGTGTGGGACCAGTCCACAGGCCAAATGAACAGTGCAGGGGTTGTCCCTGCAGTCAAGATTAAGTCCACAGACCTCCCCCCACCCCAGTCCTATCCATGGGCTGCTCTGACCAGTGTGGGACAGGCACTGTGTGCAGCAGGGGTCCCAGACCAGCTGAAGCAGGCACTGTGTGTGGCACAATCAAGGACTAGCCACATCAGGTGCTGGATCCAGCATATGGGAAACCCATGGATCACCCTGTTCTGGCTCTGCCTCCCTCCCCCACTTGTCCCACATGCCAGATCCAGTGCTTGCTCTGGCTGGTCTGGGACTGTGCCATATCTAGCACCTGCTCCAGGACCTGTACCATATGTGGTACCTGCCCCAGACTGGCCTGAACATATCTCAGACTGGTTTGAGCATGGGCTCTGTGCAGCATAGTCCTGGACCAGCTAGAGCAGGTGCCATGGGTACTGATCCAACATGTTGGGGTTGATCCTCAACTGGTCTTGCACAAGTGCCACATTCAGCATGAGTTCTGGAGTATTGTTTTGTATTGTATGCAGGGCATGTCCCAAGCCCTGCATGCAGAGCCAGTTCAGCACCCATTGCATGTGTCATGTGGGTCAATTGGAGACCCAAGGCCAGCACCAGGGGCCAAATTATGTGGCTTCCTGGGCTGGATCTGGCCCATGTGCTGTATCTTTGATCCAGACCAGGAAAAGTCCAGACCAGACCAGAGCAGGACACAAGTGTCTCACCTTTGCTTTAGGCAGGATATTATGATATAGCCAGTCAGGTTTCACCTCACCTCGCTGCCACTCCTGTTGTGGATAGATGCAATGTCATTATGGTCAGCCAAATCCTCCTTTTAGGTTATACTCCCTTAGTCTTCTACTCCACAGCTTAAAATGGCAGGCAAATGGAGGAAGACATGCTACAAGCCTGAATCTTGCAACAATTAAATGCATTTTTTATTAGAAAATCATTTTGAAAGAAAATCACTGAAGCAAAATTAAAAACAATCTTTTTGGCCATAAGCCGAGCAAAATGTAACTTGTAACATAATCTTTAAAGGCACCATCCCAAATATCCCCGCACATTCAGGCATTCTCCTGCTAGTGCAAGAGTTGGTTTATTGCTGATCTTTTTTTGGCCCATTTCTGGAGAAAAATAAAATAGAATGAATTCAGTAATACCTCAGTAAAAGTCAGTAAATATCCCATGTAGCCTTTGAGATTCCTAAGTAAAGGAAAGCCAGTTGATGTTGTCATTTACAACTCTTGTCCAGTCATTTGTCAGTTAATTGGTCAGCAGATGAAGAAAGATTTCCCTGTGTGCATATGGAAATGCTTCTCCTGAGGGTAAAAATAACTGACTCCTGCATTCTGGAATATGAAGGAGTGTTTTGTATGGTTGCTATAGTGTGAAATTGGTTTAACATAGTATTGCTACTGTCCTCAGGACAGGGCTCCTCTCCCATACCTTGCCTCCTATCCCAAAAATAAATTTGAGGAGACTTAGAATTGAAAAGTCAACTTGCCATTTTTTCCTGAAAAAAACTCTTTGTCAAAATGTCAGATGAGGCAGAAGTTCACAGCCTAGATAACAGTATTCTTTTGAAATAAAATTGCTGCTGTTTAGATATGACCATGTCCAGAGAATGTGAAATTATATGACAGCTTGGGCACCAGCAATTCTTTTTCCCCCTTCTGTGTGGGTGGACTAAATTAGACCGTATTAGACTCATCAAGAGATGGAAGGGATGCTCATGTGCTTGTGATCATGGCAGTATGTATACGGAAGAATCTTCCATAAAAATAACTCCAGGTTATTCCAAGCCTCTGTTTCTCTGTGCCCCATTTCTCTGCTGCGGTGTTCCTGCTTATCAACCCTGACGCCACGTGCCTCCTCACTCCATGAGGTGATGCTGGGGAGTGGAGCACTTCCCTGGAGCTGGCGGAGCCCATGCCAGGCTCCTGCCCAAGCCTTTCCTGGTGCGTGGCCTTGAAAAGGCTGTGCGCAACCACACTTTTAGTTGTGCATGGCTGCGCACGTGCACACCTTAGAGGGAACCTTGCCAGCACCCTCCATTCCCCATGGATGCCAGATAACAGAGCTTTTACTGTAATTCCCTAGGGCAGGCAAACAAGTTGACCCACAGCACCCTGTAAACATAAACACAGTGTGTTTTGGTGCTATAAATCCTAGGAAATGCACCCAGATAGCTGTAATCACTTATCACAGCCAGATGCAGCGCCTGTGGATACAGGACCTGACAACAGACGTGACTGTGAGTTTGTACTAAAACTACAATCACTTTGTAGTGGCTCAGGTTACCATACATTAACTAAGCTGTAGCTGCTTATCCCAGGGTTAGTAAACAGTGAAGAATCAATTTGATTTTTGCTATTAACTGCACTGGGAGGAGGATCCTAGTCTGTAATACCAAGCCTTCTCCTCAATACCTTCATGTCATTGGCATTCTACAGTAATAAAACAATACAGATCACCAAAATCTCACCCAGATTATCCAGAGGCAACCTCCCCCCCCTTAAAAATATGGGCAACATAAAGCAAAACTCAGAAGGAAGACTGTGATATCATTATTCCTGACTTTTATTAATGCAACAAGAACAGAATTTGGCCATAAAAGTGCAAACGGCCATAGCCCCATGTTCACATTTTGAAGTTCCTACCTAAAAGAAGAGGAAAGACCAAAGAAGACATAGGAGAGACCAAGCAACAACTGCACACCAGAATGAATGCACACCAGCAATCTATCAAAGACAAGAATACGCAGTTACCTGTGGGGGCACATTTCTCACAAGAAAACCACTCTCTCTCCAATCTCTCAGTCCTGATCCTCACAGGAAGCTTACAAAACACTTCCCAGAAACGAGCCTATGAACTCCACTTCATCAACCTCCTGGATACTAAAAATCACGGATTAAATATAGACATTGGATTTATGACACATTATACCTGTCTGACATCTGACTCCCCAGGTACCTCTCCACTATTCATCCCCCTCCTCTCTCCCCACCACCCAGCCTGTCTCTTACCCATTGACTCCTCAATCTACATTTTCACTGACTACCTGTCTTGTATGCAGACCAGATCAGCCTCTGGCTTCTTTACTTTCCATTCCATCCAAGAAGAGCACATATCAACTGCAGAAATTTCCTCAGCCTGACAAAGGATTTTTAAACCCAAATGCTTGCTTAAAATTTTTTTCCCCAACTGTTAAAGTTGGTCTAATAAAAGATATCATATTTACCCAAAGAACCTTGCCTACCTAAAAGAAGGCACCCTCAAAAGTTTAATTCTCACCATTGTCTGAATCATGATCCTGATAAAGCATCTTCCAAGTTAGAGGAAGTACAGTATCTTCCTGGTTAGGGAAAGATCTCTTTGGGAACTTGTTTGTAAATATCTCAAAATGTATTTTGATAGACTGTAACATATTTAATGTTATGATTCATTTAATATAAAATAAAGTTACTTGCCAATAAGAGTTACTGCACCTGTAAAGTTAATTAAATGAATCTACAGTGACTGAATAGGGAGGGGTTGAAGTTAAGAGAATGGAGGCTGGAGTTTCTGATATTTGTGTAGATAACTAAAATGGGGAGAACAGATTGGGCAAATAGGATAGCACTAATGAAACATAAGGAAATCTGGTTCACTCTCTGCAAATATACATTGTACTTTGTGCTTATAATGATGGTGTACAAATGCTGGTACTAATCTTTTTTAATTCAGTGTGACCATGTCTGGGCCCTTTGTTTCAAAGACTTCCAAGTTTGTGCTGATTTTGTATAAATATCATTTGTTTTTGTCAACTGGCTGGTTTGACTGCAAAATATATAAAAAGTAAATTAAAACAGAGCTTTGCAAGATAAGAGGAATATTTCTTTTGATAAAGAGCTTGATTTAGAACTTCCCAATATTTTAAATTTTAGCCAAGATGTATCACCCTTTTCTTAGGAGCCAAACTCACAAACAACCAAGAAAAGTTGTTTTGGTAAAGAAGCTACTGTATCAGATTGCTCTATTTTCTTACCCAATAACAAGGATGAGCCTGAATGAAATTTCTGTGTCCAAGTACCCAAAATATTGTGGACACTAGTTTCAGATGCACAATTAATTTTCCCTCTCCATAATGAAACACACCAAATTTCCAAATCAGTATATATCTAGAACTCTGAAAAAGTTTGTGGCCTGGGCCCACCTTTACTTAAGGCTGGTAATAGCAATCAAACAGATCTAGGATCATATAAAATAGAAGGACCCTTGAAATGTCACCTAGTTCATCACCACCTCCCAAGGTAGGATCTATCATTTCTCATTATCTAGTGTGCACTTAAAAACCTCCACATAGGCTGCTAATATATGAAAATTAGGAATCGAGGGAGGACAAGATGAGAATGGCTGACTGCTGAAGGCCTCTGACAGGTTGTGGTGGATGAGGCCAGAGTTCTGGTTCTGGCTAGGAAGGGACTTTGAGGAGCAGTTTCAGTGGAGAGCAAGTGGCAGAATCTGAATTGGAGAGGGTTTAAGGATGATCTAGAGGAGAACTCCAGACAGTGACTGCAAACAATGGTGTTTAATGAGCTTAGAGATAAAAGGACAGGGTTTTGCTGAGGTGATAACTGGAGAAGTCAGTGAGGTCAGGGTATTTTTTTAAGGCAGAAAAACTAAAGTCCTGAACAGGTACAGCATCTGAAGCACTTCAAAGGCTGTTGTATTTCGAAGCACTGAAAAAACTGAAGCACATCAGTAGGGTTGTATGCAGCCAGGGGCTGTGACAGGGGGGGTCCTCAGGCCTGCAGCTCCAATCCCATCCCCCCTGCCCCCCTTGGGACCATCAGTGAGGACTCTCCTGTGTGCTCAGCCTCGGTTTTCTGATTCTGAAAGAAAAACATGCCCCTTCTCCCTCCCCACAGAACCTGGGGACCAGAGGCCCTGTGCCCCCACATGCCAGAGCTGGCTTGTAGAACCAGGAGATGAGAAGCCCCCTTCCTTGGCTGCCAGAACCAGGAGACTAGAGATCGAGTTGGCAGGCAGGGACTCCAGCTTCAGTATAACTAGGGCACTGACTTGAGGGGAAGTGCAAACAAAAAACAAAAAAAAAAGCAGCTGCCACCAGGGGAGTTGGATGGCAGCTGCCAGAAGTTGCCTCTTGCTTCTGTGAATCACAGCTGCCTCGAGCTCCTGGCCAACTTGTTAGACCTCTGGATTCTAGCAGGGACAACAGCTAAACACACAGGACAGTGCTTACTGTGGGATGCTGCAGGACTGAGCACTCTGTAGAGCAGAATAGACATAACTGGAAATGCTTCATTCTGAAGCACTTCCAAGCAGTAGTTGTCTCATCTAGGGGCATTTTTGGAGTGCTTCATAGGGTATGCACATTTGCTTGCTTGCCCTGCCTGGGAAGCACTTCAAAGGCCTTTGAAGTATGTCAACTGGTATATCTGTCCAGGGCCTATGGCATGTTTATATTGTACAAGCCAAAGCCCTTGCTTGAGTGTGTGAGTGGCAGCACTGGTTAAACGTGGGTAGAGACAGCAGTTGGAGAGCTAGAAATTGCATATTCAGGTTTTCCCTACATTGGAAGCTGTTACCCTGAGAGAAGACCTCAGGAAACATAACCTTGCTCAAAAAGGCAATTTAGAAAAACTATTATTAAAATATATCTATCTACATATATTTAGGTATATATATTCATCCTCTATCATAGACTTCCATTACACCTTTTCTTTTCCAAACCACCTTAATAAACCCACGCATCCGTTACAAGAGCCGCTTTCCTGTGCCCCTATGCACCCACCCTCTCCTCTGCCCTTCCGTAACCCAAACAGTCTCTTAGTCCCAGCCCCAACTTGGGGTTTCCCTTCTCAGTTCATTCACAGTCCTTGACGCTGTCAGTGTTGCTGTCACTTTCACTGCTGCTGATCCTGTTGTTGTCCTCCTCGCTGTCTTCAGGGTCCAGTTGTGTCAATGCTCAAAAAGGCAATAGGCAAGTCAGGAAGACATGCAGTGCAGTGCTGCTGTTTGTCAGAATAACATCCTCTGAGCTGACCCAGGGATGGAACATTAGCTATATGGTGTGGGCAATCCTACAACAGCTGCCTTGCCTTGCAAAAGCTCTGCTAAAATAGAGCTGCTTTGCCTAGGCCATCTTTATGACACTTCCAGATTAGCATA
>NW_017728915.1:23817560-23865709 GCF_001723895.1 Crocodylus porosus | reverse complement strand
GACCTGGTGGCTGCCTATAAGTATATAAGGGGTGTACATCAGGATCTGGGGGAACGCCTGTTCACTAGAACACCTCATGGGATGACAAGGTCCAACAGTCACAAACTTCTCCAAGACCATTTCAGACTGGACGTAAGGAAGAATTTCTTTACTGTCTGAGCCCCCAAGGCCTGGAACAGACTGCCGCCGGAGGTGGTGCAAGCACCTACTCTGGATTCCTTTAAGAGTCAATTGGTCGTTTATCTTGCTGGGATCCTGTGACCCCAGCTGACTTCCTGCCCCTGGGGCAGAGGGCTGGACTCGATCTTCCAAGGTCCCTTCCAGCCCTAATGTCTATGAAATCTATGAAATGTCAATTTTACTAGAAGTTGAGTGCATTAATGAAACTGAGCTAAAATACCTTTTTTACTCATTGTTCTTTCCATATTTGCCGCTGCAGTAATTCTTGCCCTGTGACACATTGTTTTTTAAATCTCTGTGGTACTGGCATCTTGTGTGATCTTTTGTATTAATTTCTGTGAGGATGCAGTGGGTAGATGATGGGAAAGGAGTGTAATGGGAAGGATTAGCTTAAATACATTGCACTTTTTTGCCTATCACATTGTCATGACACAGTATTGCTATAATACATGGCTAAACCTTCTGACGATAATGTCCACAGATCTCACCACTATTATGTGATTGTGCGCCTACACCTGACACAAGCCTTTTACTACCTTTTGTTTTTTGGTAGTGATGGAGCAACAAGGGTCTTCTACTATTTGCCAAGAGTTAAAAAAGGCTATTTTTATATCTGTGGACTCCAAAAGAACTGCAGTTGAAAAAGCCACACACAGCTAACAGACTGAAAATGACTGCATTTGCTATGTCCACTAAATTAACTTGTTACTTCCCAATAGCAGACAATTCACTTGAATGGCTACTTAGATAATGACGGATCATTTGAATGGAAAGTACTCCTGAAAGTCATGCATGTCTTAGAGGCAGGAAAATAGTTATTAAGATAAAATAGCTGGATCTGTCTTTGGTTTTGACTTGAATGGGAACAACCAACCTAAATCAGTTATACTTAATATGAATTATGATTTCTCATGCAGAACTCATGCAGTTTTTCCTCATGCTGAACTCCTAATTGTGATTAAAATCATGGAAAACTCAAACAAATGTCAACACTTTCAGAACCTGACACCATGATCCAAATGTCTGAATGACTATATATAACACCATATCTTAGCTCCATTGGAATATTAAGCAAATGTGCAGATTATCACAATATTACTCATGAACAACACAGTTCACGCTGTGTTGGTTTGGTATTTTAAAAGAGAATTGTAGACAAAGTTAAAGACGAGGTGATTCCAAAGATACTTTCCCTTAGATAATGAAAGGCTGCTCTTGAAAATTTTTTCCCTGCTTCCCAAAGATTGTGACTACCCTACACTTTTCAAAGACATTGTTAGGGAAATAAAGAAATTTCCATTTCTGGTAAGCTAAGGTTGATCATGAACTATTTTGCCATATTGTGTTTTTAACTAGTAAATTTCCACAGATCTCCTTAGGTTCTCATGGCAAGTGATAAACACATTATTTAAGGATTCAAATTTGAGAATAATTAGAAAAAAAATCTAAATTTATCATTTAAGAACATTAAGTTTTAATTTGAAGTTCTGCAGATTTCTGCAATTTGGGGGAACAACTTACACAGATTTTTCTGCTGATTTCTGCAAGCCTGCCTTCTTACTTAGGTAAAGTGCCCTTTGACTTGAAAAGGAATTTGCCTGAGTAAAGCCTGGAGAACTGGTCCATGTAAGTAACAATCCTTAGATATAGAGACCTTTAGTGCTGCTATACTTATTGTACAAAGATAACACTCTTCCCAAAGCTTGTTTTGCTTTCATGCTTACATTTTAATGTGTCTATTCCAGTTCAGATATCTAATAAATGAAATATGGGGAATGTCCACATTACATGATGAGGCATCAAATGAAGGAGGGCAATGCTTCTTGAGAGTCTTAGCTGAAGAGGATTTTGGACTGTTTAATGGATGGACTCGAAAAGATATACCTGGAGCATTCACCTTTGTCATCATGACTAAAGGAGCATGTTTCACAGATTCATAGATTGTAAGGCCAGAAGGGACCTCAAAAATCATCAGGTCCAGCCCCCTGCACCAAGCAGGAAAGATAACTGGGGGTCAGGAGACCCCAGCAAGGTGACTGTCTCCTCTTGAAGATTTCCAGGGTAGGTGATTGCACCATCTCTGGAGGGAGCTTATTCCACAGTCTGGACACCCTGACTGTGAAGATGTTTTTCCTAATGTTGAGCCTGAATCAATCTTCCTGGAGTTTGGGACCATTACTCCTGGTTTTCCCCTCAGTGAACAGTTGCTCACTGAGCCCTTGATGCACTCCCCTAGCGTAGTGGTAAGCTGCTACCAGGTCCCTTCTCAGCCTTCTTTTCCTCAGACTGAAGAGTCCCAGGTCCCCCAGCCTTTCCTTGTATGGCTCTGATCATATGGGTGGCTCTTTGGACTCTCTCAGGCTTGTCCATGTCCTTGTTGAAGTGCGGTGCCCAGAACTGGATGCAGTACTCCAGCTGTGGTTTCACCAGTGCTGAGTAGAGCGGAAGAATCACCTCCTTGGCTTTGCTGGAGAGGCATTGGTTGATGCATGCCAAGAGTATTATTTGCTCTACTGGCTACAGTATCGCACTGCTGGCTCATATTCATACTGTGGTCTATTACTACCCCCAGGTCCCTTTCATTCGTGGTGCTAGTCAGTTTGGTGCCACAACGCCTGTAGGTGTGTGGGGGTTGCTCGTCCTGAGGTGGAGCACTTTACATTTCTCAATGCTGAACTTCATCAGATTCCGATCCACCCAACCTGCTAGCCTGTCTAGGTCTGCCTGTAACTGCAGCCCATCTTCGAGTGTGACCACGCTCACCCATAACTTGGTGTCATCCATGAACTTGGCCAGTGAGCTCTTCACCCCCACATCCAAATTGTTAATAAAGATTTTGAAAAGTACTGGACCGAGCACCGACCCCTGCGGGACACTGCTGCCCACTTCTCACCAGGATGACACAGACCCATTCACTACGACTCTCTGGGTCCTATTCTGCAGCCAGTTTCTCACCCAGCTGACTGTCTCGGAGTGAAGTCCACAATCCTCCAATTTTCTCGCAAGGACATCAGTCTCACCAGTGCTGTGGGTGTTACAGACCATAGACTAGTAGAACCAGGGTTCGAATTACACTCCAGTTCCTGGGAAGGCCTGTGGTGGTGGCAGCCAGAAGCCAGAAGGAGCCGCTGCTGCCACCATGTGAGCTGCTTGGAAAGGTATGGGGCAGGTTTGGAGGGGGAAGCTTTCGTCTCTTATGGTGGGACTCTTGTCTCCTATGGGGGGGACTTACGTGGGGCTTTTGTCTTTTATGGAGGAGATCTCATCTCGGATAGGAGGGGGTTCAGCCCCTCCCCCTGAGCCACCTCATTTTTTGAACCTTGAGTAGACCCACATATGTGGTACAAGTATAAATCATTTGATCTTTCAAGTAACAATCCCCAGAGAGGATGCCAAAATTTTTCTCCAATTTCTACTGCCTGGAAGTGTGATCTGCACTTTATTATATTATTTTTGGTAAGAAATTTGTTTCAAAAGCATAAGGTTCTCCCTTAAAATGGCCACTTGAGTTTACTCACAGAGGGAAGGAAAGCAGAGCAGGGCCCAGCACAAAACATAAAGGAAAAAAGACAGCTCCTGGCACTGAGCATAAGAGGAGCAGGTAAACCAGTGTAGAGCACACCAAGGCGGCAGGCAGGGGTAGATCCAGGTGCTGCAGGTGCATTTGGGCCCCACTTTGATTCCTGCTCCACCCAAGGTCTAAAACCAACTGCCTGGCCATGCCAGCAGCATTTCTAGCTGGGCAGTGCCAAGGGAGTCCACTGACTTCATGGCTCAGTGTCATGCACCCGATCCCTTCTAGTACAAATGAAGAGTACTTCATATGAGAGGTGTTAACAACCCGCTCTCCTTTTTAATGATCATAATGATCCATCAGTGGAGCTAGCCTTCTTCTACCACCCTGCTGCCTGTTTGCTGCTCCTGGTGAGCACTGGTGATGCATAGGGGGTGCATGTCGGCGCTGCACCCCCTGAAAGAAGCGCTGCCGACACTGCCAGCGGTGCCTGCGGGCGGTTGGCACTCACCACCCTGCCCCCGCCGCCATCACCACCTGCAGGCGGTTGCCATATGCCCGCAGTCTGCCGGAGCACACATCCTTCATCCTGGTAACCCTGCTACTTCCCAGCCCCGGGGGCTGCTTGTACTGTCGTGCCTTCCAGTGTTTCTGCATGTCTCCTCCCCTGAATCATCCTGCCCTGGGCCCAGGCCTGTGAGTAAAGCTTGTGGTTTCATTGGAACTGGAGAAACACACCGAGTATACTAACTATATCATATGGTATCATATTACGACATTTTCTGACAGCGGTTCCCAAACTGGCGACAGATTGCGCCTCACCAATTTAAAAATGACACAGCCTGAAGTACCACCAGCACATTTTCCAGTTCAACCTTCTGTGCCACCACCAAAGAGGTGTTTTTTTCATCTAAAGTAAATTATAATAAATCTGTTAGCAGGTGCCACTGCCAGGGTGTCTGCGTACCACGGGTAGTGCCCGTACCGCAGGCTGGGACCCAGCTATCTTATCTTATCTTACCTCAGGGTGATGCCGCCCGTGGCCGCGCGGAGCTGTGACGGTTGTCCCCGGCAGCTCCGCACGCACCTGCTCCTCCCTGCGGCGGGGCCGGGGCGGGAGCCGCGGCTGCAGCCGGGCGGCTCCTCCCAGGCCGGGGGGAGCGGGGGGCGGCGGGGGCGGAGCCGGAGCCGGAGCCGGAGCAGGACCCGGCGCCCGCCAGCTGGCGCCTCAGAGCGGAGCGCTGCCCCGGACGCGCGCGGCGATGACGGACGCGTTGCTGCCCCGCGGAGCCGCCGAGCCGGCGCCGGACCGCTGCTTCTTCCGAAAGGTGAGCGCCGCCGCCGCCGCCTCTCCGCGGGGCTCCCCGCTCCGGGTCCCGCACGTGCTCGGCGGGGCGGGTCCGCGGGCTCCCCCCGCGCCGCCGGGCGTCTGTTCCGCCCCGGCTCCTGCCACTCGGGGCCGCCTGTTGTCCCGCTTCCTCGGGCCCCGGGCTGAGAGAAAGAGCGAGCGCCCGCTGCTCTGAATGGTGGGGCTGGCGTGTGGCTGGAGCCACCTCGGCTTTATTTTTACATGACAGCAGTGGTGGCCCTGAGGCGGCACCGAGGACGCAGCAAGCTGGAGAGCGGCGCGGCTGACAGTCTTGGTCTTAGCCGCCCTTCCCTCCTCTCCTGCCAGGGGCTTGGGGCAGGGCCGGGTGGGTGCGGAATGGCTTGGGCTTCAAAGCCGAGGTCCAAGGCTGCAGCTGGGCCCATGGCTGTAGCCCTGAGTGCCCAGCCTCTGGCTCGCGAGGCCCAGGAAGCTGGTGCACAGGGCTCCCCGCAGGTCAGGAAATGGGGCAGTGGGGGAGCAGGGGCAGTCCGGCCACCACTCCCCACTGCCAAACTCCTAACTCTGGCACAGCTGGATTGGGGCTGAGCCATGCCCCCATCCTCCTGCGCAGCTGGATTGGACACGCTGTGCCTACCCCGGGCGCTGGATTGTGTCCACCGGCACTGGGCACTACCCAATCAGCCCACCAGCCAAAAAGTTTTGAACAGCACTGCTGTAGCCATGCTAAGACTATCCATTCTCTAAAAGATTTGGCATAAACAGCCCATTTTCCCTTAGTACAAGACTTCCTTCACATCTGAACACACACACATCTTTTTGCAATGCCTTGTGACCACTGTTTGGATTGTGGCCATGAGACATACATGTCTTGCTCAGTGACAAGTACTTGAGCGTGGCAGTCTCCAGGTCGCTCCATCTCTGGAAGTTTAAATAGGATTAGTGCTTTCAATTTGCAAGATACTTCAGATTTAAATTTGTAAGGTTTGAGGTGTACTTACTAGAACACTACAGGGAACCTGGTATTGCCATGCATATAGCTAGATGGGCAAAAACCAGCTTTAGCTCAAATCCCATTTGCTTGCTTCACTTGGTTAGTTCTACCTTAGTCACCAGTGAGCAGCAGTGTCCTCTTGGTTTGTTTGTAGGTATGCACTGCATTTGCTCATATTTCAGTTAATTTACTATTAGTTTTCCAGCTGCTTTTCTACAAAACTTGACATCTCATGGGCTCTACAGGCTGAATATAATCAGCCTACAACAAAATCTAGCTTAAGAACTTGGAAAAAGATAAGCAGTATTTTACAAATTAGCACAGAGGTGATACAAACAATGGTTAGAACAGTGCTGTTTGGCCCTTTAATGAAATATATCATTAATGCAAGCTTAAAAAGTGGATTTGAGCTTCCTCTCAGTTAAGCTGGTCTAAGTCAGGGTTAACTCCATTAAAATAATTGGTGTTGCACAGATGTAAGACTTATGTAACCAAAAACAATTAAGTGTGTTTCCTTTTATATATAATGGGAGTCATTTATATTTTCAAGTTCCGGCCCATTGTTCTCATTTTCCCCCCATCATAGACAGAGCGTAAATCAGATCAAAATCTAGTCCGCCATTTCAAAACATGAAAGAAAAGAAAATAATTACTGGTAATTTGTCTTCAATTTTGCCTGAAGTGTGTGGCTGGACCAGATATTACTTAAAAGGAATTTGGGATTAGGTAAGAAGGCAACTCGGAGAAAACCCTTTCTTGGCTTGGGCATGTAGAGGACAAAGTTGACCTTATTACAAGAGAGTTTCCTTCCATCATCTATTCTAGATTTTTTTTTAATAGTTCATATATTAGTCCACAAATGTACTTTGGGTAAGTTTTTACCCTTTTTCACAATCTGTCTGTTCTTGAAAGTTCTTAAATGTAATCCTTCTTGGATTCTCAACAAAGGGTTATGGGTTTTGCAGAAGTCAAGACAGGGAAACCCTCTGGCATAGATATGGCCCAAAACCAATTAAATATGAGCAGTGCCTAAAAGATTTTGCACAAATGAGCTTGTCTCCGGCTTTTTAAATAAAGCTGTTATATAGCTGTAGAGACTAAATATTTGAAGACTGGCTTGTAAATTGTGTTTGTGCATGTTTATGGGAGGTTCCAGCAATAACAACCCAGGACATATTTTATATGTTAAGATAAATAAATAATAAAGTCTCTCTCACATATACAGTTGAATTATTCACACAAATAAATGACAGTGGCACAAAGTAATAACATTTATTTAGCACTTTAATAGCCCCTTAGGTGAAAGTAATTCAAATAGCTTCAAACAATATAACTTCTTTATGCAATAAGGAAGTATATTCCTCTGTTTTTAGGCATATAGCTCTTCAGAAACTTGCCTAAAATCACCCAGGAAGCCTGTGACTGCTAGGTGTTGTCATACTTCTCATCAAAAACAGCAAAACAAATGAGTTTCTTAGTTTGTGGTACTTCAGTTTTTTAGGAAACCCTTGTGTAATAGGGTACTTGTCACAAGAAGGCATGTATCTGCATAATTTGAAAGACCAAATATGAACAGACCCTCTTTTATTACCAACTTTTAAATCATAAGAACAACTCTGTCCACATTCCCAAGACACATTCTAGCCACTGTGCTTAATCTACCAACTCAAAATTATCATTGTGGGAAAGTGGTCCCTGGACGCTTCTGTGATATGAGGCTTTTTTCCATTTTATATTTATTTTATTTATGTTCTTACGTTAATGGCTTAATATACATCCCCTCTCATAGGAGGAGGCTGTCAGGATTACAGGGCTGGGGCATCCCTGTCCTATTTCTGGTCTCTCTGGCACTCCCATTCCCAGGTGTCAGACTTTGTGCCTCTGTAGATTCTCTAGTGCATTTCCACAATTTGAACTCTGCCCTGGTACCCTATGAATCAGCTGTGCTTACCCAGGACGGTTGACTGAGCTCTGGCTCCTAAAAGGTTTCTTTCCAGCATTATCTAGTGATAAAAAAATATTTTTTAACCAGCCAGCATACGAACCAGCCACACCCCCATCCAGATCTCACCATGTCTGCAGCATTAGAAGCTTCTGTTGGCCTGGGAGTGAATATCTAGGCTTGAGTCTTGAATTTAGATTTCTTTGCATGGTAGGCCATAGTGCTGAAGCTAGACTAGACTAGTAAGGCAACTAGTTTCATGAACCTGTAAGTTCTGGTCAGTTTGACAAAAATATTTTGTATTACTCCTGTTTCTCTTACAATTTTCTCTCGGTAAACCACATGGGTCAGCTTATGAAGACAAAAAAACTGTCCTTTACACCAGTCAGGGTAAAAAGAAGAAGGAATATTTAGTTCTCCCTACTACAGTACTGTACTGTAATTAGAAGGATAAGGATCTTGGCCCAAAGGCTCAATAATCTGCTCTGAATCAAAAGATTCCTAGCTAGCCCCACTAGTCTGCGCTCTGGGTTATCTGTTTCCCTGTGCCTTCATCTATTTACCAGTGTGCTGCACCTGCGTCTCCACCAGGGCTTAACCGATCTGACTCTAGTCATTAGTAGCCAAGCAACCATTAACATTAGCTTTTACATAGGCATATTTATTTGCCTATTTGTCCTCCCAACAAGAGTCGGGGAAGAACAGAATGAATAGCAGAATGATTAGCAAGAAAAGTTTTACTGTCTTTATACGTCATTCATTCTAAACAAATCAGCACAACCCAACACAGGAAAATCTAAAGAAAGAAGAAATCCAGGCAGCCTTTTCAAAAATCAAGCTTCTCTGCTCAAATAATACTACTTTATGGTTTTGTTTGGAGTATGCTATAGTGCAGCTGGCTTGCTATATATATAGGTAGTTCAATACAGAGGTAGTTACAGATTCTTAAAATTTGTATTAAACATGTTTTACATTTAGGTACATGGAGTTTAAAAAATCATGCAGGTAAACATATATTTGCATACAGTACTATAACTGTTTTGTTGTGCAATTATAGCCTTATAGCAGTCTTCAGAAGTCTGGCTGTACAATTCTTGCAAATAATGTAGCCAAGGGGACATATTTTCATTAGCTTAAAAGAGTACATTCTGGGTTTGGTGCCTCTGGTCAGTTCTGTAAAGAGATTACTCTGTTTTAACACTTAGATAATGTTACATAATCAGTTGCATGTGGCCATTTCTTGTTTGATAGTGTATCCTAGGAACAACTAATATACAGCTAATCTCAGTTGCTCAAAAAGTCATGAGTCTGGCCCCCAAGTCATTATATTGACTTTAAAATATGGTTTTTTTAAGTGCATGTTTGGTCTTTGTATTTACCATTTGGCTTTTTAAGCCTTTTGTGTTCATGTTTTCCATTTTTTCTTTCTCACCTAAACTTACTTCTTAAAAATTAAAAGCTTACTTTAAAAAAAAATTAAAGCTGAGATCCTTGCATCCTAAAGCTTGCAGTGCATCAGGATAGTTTGCAACATTGAACTAACACAGTATCAAGAAATTTTCAGTATCAGAGCAGAGAAAAATAAGAAAATATTCAGTATGTTCATTTTGGCAGAGTTTGGCAGAGTCTAGTCATACAGATAGTTACTGTGTGAATAATATTCACATATTTCATACTAGTGAGGTCAATGAAACGCCCAGCATACGTAAAGATATCTTTAAGTATTTGCAGAATGAGGCCCTTGGCTTGCAGTAGGGCTTGACAAGCAGCACAGGTTACACTGGGTGGACAGGAATGTTTTATTTTAAGCAAGGCGGCACACCCAGTTTCAGCTCTGCGTCACTGCTGCCAATCAGTGCACGGCTCATTTTATCAGTTCAAACCCCCTACCCCATGCATCATCGTTCCATTAAATGCAAATACCTCTTCTGATTGTTTGCCAGGCATTTGTGCATTGTGTGTACGTCACACTAGATTTCTGAAATTAACAATAATTCATTTTTAAGTATTGTAGGTGCTGCCTGGCATCCAAATGAGTTACTTGCTGCTTTTAAATATGGGGACGATATTTTTCCCTTTATCCTCCTTTGATAGCTGGTGTCTTGAAAACTATTATCCCTCTATGCAGATGGACTGTATATTGCATTCTTTCTGTCTAAGCACAATGCTTTATATGTTCTCTATAATGCAGAGGGAATTGGGGAATCAGAATGCAGTGTTCATAATCTTGCTCAAGAATGAGTTGTTGCCCCCTCAAGCCATGTCAAGTCCTTTGGTACTTCAGATGTGTCTATCCACCAGGCAAAGATTGCCTTAAAGTACCAGTTCAAAATGTTCTCATGGACTTGTAGCATCTACTTCGAAGACAGCACATGCCACAATCAATAACCCTCTTCACTGGCACATTTGTATGAAATTCACACAAACCTGGGGAAATAATAACCCCACCAAACTCCTTATCTGGTATTAGGCTACCCAGTAAACATTTTGTTGTTCAAAGGGACATTAAGACTATGATGAAATTAGCTGTAAATTGTGTTTCAGTATTTGAAGCTCAATTATTTCTGAATCCATGGTTCTTTTAGAAATTGTGACAGCATTTAAGAGCTTGGATTATGTAATTTTAATGTACGTGAGGCAAAAGAAATTTAATTATTCATGTCCAGTATAGTGCTCTGGAGTTTTTATGAAATACATTCAATTAAAAGCTCTTGATTTCACTGAATTGCTTTCAAGTTTGAACTTTTTAGGAAAAATGTCAAGTTTGGTTAACAAATTCAAATTCAGATTACCATAGCAGAGATCAATTATATGGGTGTTATTTTGTACACTAGTATTCATAATAGAATTTAAATTATTTATAACTTTTTTTGTATTCATGATATTTAAAATATTATAAACATTTTAAGTTTTGGCAGTGAAATGACTGCTTAATTTACTTATATTGCCTTTGTGCATTTGACACTGATAATTCTCTCCTTAGTTTGGACACCAGGACCTGTTTGACTGAAGGACATACTCCTAAGTATCCAAGATATTAGTTATCCTATTCTGTAGAGTTATACCATGTGCCAAGTGAAACATGTCAAGTAACTTTGATAAAGATGAGAGATAGGAGGAAGTCTTTCCTAGATTTGTACTTTGTGCAAGCCCAGGTCTATTTCCTGGCCTGAAACATGACTGTTCTTTTGGCCAACAGATCCATGTATTAGCTTGTTGTGGACCATTGTCAAGGGAAATTATGAGTCAGAGGGACAAAGTCTTAAACCTGGCTATTTTCAGTTCTGCCCATTAGGTTCTAAATTAATTATGTCAAAGGGAACTGTGACAAGTCTAAACACACAATGGAAATGATGTGTTTGACTTCTGTAGCTCTTTTTATTCTCAGCCATGTTTAATATCCAATGGGCTGCAGTATGCATGGACCTATTTGCTCTATGTATTTCCTTCATTCACACTCACTAGATCCAAAATAAATATTTACAGTCAGAAAATCTGGAAGGACTGAGATTGAAATCTGGGCTCATCTCCAAAGCAGATATTCTTAAACTCTGAAGTATCGGCTTGCAACTAAATTCATGCAACTAGTCACTTATTTACCAATGGCTGATCAGATTTTAATTTCCTTGGATGTCATGAGGACTTAAAATAGGGATATTATTAATGTAAAAATACATTAAATACAGAAACTTGCATACATTTTAGGGGTACAGGAGGTATAACTACTCACTAATTTCTTCTTGCCTCTATACTCCTCTACATCGTAAGCATCCCTGATAGAGGAATGAGGAATCTTCACATTCCTACTTTAAATCCTTCTGGAATAATATACTTTCCTTCTAAGTAAGAATTAGGTAGAAGCCCAAATGGAATATGTCAGTGTTACTACTTGATCAGCTAGAGGATTGTTATTAAACAATGCTAGGCTCTGCATAGGCAAATGTTGAAAGCACACATCATGTTTTCTGTGTGATCTCATTTTCTTACCAAAAATAACTTTATAGTGCACATAAATAGCATATAACACAATTCTAAAGCATGTGTCATATGGGCCTGTCCCCTGGTAAGGATATATAAAAAAAACCAAACGGATTAACTTCCCGATGCTTTAGTTTATCACTGATATACAACTAAGCAGAACAATATAGAATGGAATGTTTGACATATATAGTTTATGAAGCAATAAAACCACTTGGCAGAAAATATCTATATAAATTGCAGTTACACTCTGAAAATGTGATTCTAAAAAATATCAGGACAGAGTTCAGAGTTCTGTGTTTACTTTCTTGAATTGGTGCTGTAGCAAATGTATTCAGTTTACATGTAAAATTAGTGTACTTTTCTAATTGCCTGTCCTGCAGACTGAGAATCAAGGTATATTCTTTGTGATGAATGCGTCACTACTCATTACATAGGTCCTTCAGTTGGAACATAATCAGTGATTTTACTGATGGTGTGTAAGGTAGGGTAGCATCTAGCCAGTGCTGCAGCAAGGAAGGGGCGAGCCGGGCAACTCCCCTGGGCACCAAAGCAAAGAGGCGCCAATGGGCACTGCCCAGCCAGGGCAGGGCATGGGACAGAGTCAGGAGTGGCTCATTTGGAGAAGGGCATGGGATGAGTGAAGGGTGGCTCCTGCCATTGCATGCACTTCTGGGCAAGCATTGGGGGGCTTGTGCCCCTTGGATCTGTGTGTAGGGCGAGGGTGGGCTGCCTCTGTGGGCTTTGCCCTGGGCACCAAACTTCATTCCTACAGCACTGCATCCAGCCCACTGAGTTGTGTGAACTCTGCAGAGATAACAAGAATATGGCTTTGTACAAATGGAACCAAATTATACCTTGCTGCAGAAGAAAAAAGTATGTGTGTTATGGGAGAAGGGAAGTCCTAGAGATAGGAAAATACAATGGGGCTTCCCCATCATGGGATTTTTGCTGAAGTCATTTTCGGATCGTGTTTGTTTCCCATTGCAGATGCATGAAAATACACTACACTACACTAGCTACTCTAGATCCCAGGCTCCTGTCCACCAGCACTCTAGCAGCTCGATTTCTAGTACAGCCAGCTTGTCCATGAACTTTCCATAGACAGCAGCTAAGGGACTCTGTATACAAGGGAAATTGTACATCATGGCAGGTTCTATCAACAGATAATAAAATCTTGATCATGGGCCCCTTGTAGGGCTTGAGGAACCAGACCTGTACGTAGCCCTGCCATGCTTTCATCATGGAGATAAAAGTACAGTACAGCAGTGCCAGGGGGAGCACATCCAGTACGCCAACAGGGACAGTACTGCATTGGGTCAGCCCTATCTCCTTGTTCTTTCCTCAGCCATGTTAGTGCTAGGACCCACAAGAAACTGTTTTTGCATTGAAGGACTTGCACAGGACTGTATTGGTGGCTGGCACTGACATGGAAGGAAGTCTTTTTGCTCCATCATTTCCCTTTGCATGGAGTTTAATGTTACTGCAGTTTCCTCATTCGAGCCTTCTGTGTTCTTGTGTCTTTTGAGTTGGGGCTAATCAAAAGCCCACTGAAATCAGTGAAAGACTTCAGAGAATTTGGGATCAGGATAATCTAAAAGGTTTCCCACAAATCTAAAAGGTTTCCCACATGTGGCATTTTTAAAGGGGATTTTAATGATGTCATGGGGCACGTCCAGGCAAGCACGGACATTTGGTATATGGCACCACAGACCCATCTGCGGCCCCACACGCCACACATGCAGGTGTTCCCTGTGCTGCTACTTTGCAGCATGGAGGGAGTTTTTTACCCTAGGGTCAAAAATCCCACGCCAAAAAAAAAAAAGTAGGGCAGTGCACATGGTGGCAACGCACACCACCCAAAACCGGAGCCTGCTGGCTGGAGTTATGCTCTAGCTGCTAGCCAGGCTTCCTGCTGTAGGAGCTCTGTGCCTGCAGTTCTTGGAGGACCCCAGGTAAGGTTGCTGGGGCCAGCACAGCTGCTGGCCCAACCTCCCCTGCCCCTCCTGGGGTAACTTGCCACATGCCAGAGTGCACATGGCATGGGCGTCCTCCAGGGATAAGCAGCAAAGGCACAAGATGTGCCCTTGCTACTTGTACCCAGGGAAACCACATGTTCCCGCTGGTTTGGATGTGCCCGTGAAGGCTACCTGGCACACAGGAGGGCACTGAAGTCTTGGGATAGAGAGCAACACTATAACCAAGGATGGGAGAAGAATACAAAGGAAGATTGAGAATAGATACTTAGAAGTAGCTGAGGCAGAAGGGAGAAATGATATAGGAAAATAATGCACACTTGTATAATGTAAGCAAAAATGCAGAAAGCTTAAGACAAAAACCAGATCCTTCAGGTTGGTAGGAAGAGCAAGAGAAAGCCTGCAGAAGAATGCAAAATTTTGAGTAAACAGGTCAGAGTGGATGGAGAGAAAAAGATCTTAGGCAGCCGCAAGAGAAGCAGAAATTATACAATACAAAATGGAGGGAAAAAGCAAAGCAGGTGGAAAAGTGGCAGCAGAGAAAAGGCTGCAGGATAAGAACATAGATCGGCAGTCACTAGATCAAGAAATGGCTTACATATTGCAATACATTGCCATATCATCAGATATAACAATCCTCCATTCACATTTGACTGCATCTATATGTATAAAGCAGTATCAAGTTCTCTAGCATTGCAGTTCTCTCTGACCACTTTCATGTCTGAGAGATCTATCCAGTTGGCCTTGAATGAATAAAAAAGTCTGCTACACATCCCAGTTTTCTCTAACAAAATAAAATTAACTCCATCCACCAGTCTCCTCACCAGTCGATACATGATAAAGGAGGACACTTACCGTGCACTGAAGTTTTGAATTTCTAATCCCCACGATAATTGGTTTCAGTGCAGAAAACCATTTCTCACCCAGCTCTACATAATGTGAGAATGTGAGGCAATAACACAAGGTGGCCATGTTCCCCGACCTTTCACTGTTTGGGTTTTTTTTGTCGTGATGTGGTTTTTGTGACAGTCCATCAGGAACTCAGGTGTACGAATCTAGTAGAATGATACTGAGATTGGCATGGTTTTTTTGGAGTCACACAAACATTGTTGACAATGGATAAATGAACTTCCTCTAGGGTAATGAGAAAATGATGCCATTACATTTTTTATTTTATTTTACTTTGTTATCAATTAACTCTTTTAAGGTTAAACTATAAAGAATGTTCTTTAATCAAATTGGTTTGTTTCATGTTTTACACATGATTTTTTTTGTCTTAGATGTAATTACAAATTGTTGTTGCTCACGCTTTTTGTTGTGCACCTCTGACATAACTCTAGGGCTGTAACCCACTCGCTGAGACAGGCAGAAGCAAGCTACAAAATCAAAGAGCCATCCTAAACCAACAGATCCTGAAAGCAGTAAGGTTGAGAGCTGGTGCAGAAAATCTTCTAAGGTAGGTTCCCACTGCTCACTTCTGTTCTGTCTGAAACAACAAAATGATCTTTGTTCTTGCTGCCAGAGTACCCTCCAGTTCCCCATCAGGCTCCTATGTGCTCCTGTACCTTGCAGAACGCACTGCAGTTGGATGTAACAACTCAACAATGTTTTTACAGCCTCCTTCTATAAAATCATTAACTGTTCCAAAATGTTTTAGGGGCCTCCAAGGTGCACTTTGAAAGTCTAGATTATAGCAACCAGGCATTGGACTGGAATCTTAAATTACTTTGTTTAAAGACTACTGAAATGGTCCTAATTCCATTTTGTTAGAATCTTTCATTGGACAGTGATGGTTGTTTGCTTGATTCCTGCCTATAAAGAGAATAGGTGAATATCTTTCTCATCATTAGGTCTGTGTCCCGTAGTTAAAGAGGATCCCCCCAGTGCAGTTGAGTGTTAGCCATCAGCTGTCTATGTGGCACATGGCTGATTGCTGCCAGCTGTTGCTCACACTAGACATAGATTTGTGGTATTACCTTTAATTTCAAGTTGCATCATGAAAGAAGAGGGTGGGAAGATGATGTGCCAGCCACTGGGCCCCAATATTCAGGCTCTTCTACTAGGCCTCTTCCTACAGAGAATCTGCAAGAATCTGTGAATACTTTTTAGTCTCCAAGAGCAAGCAGCCAGAGTTTCTTTAGAGCAGTAAAGATTACTCTTGTAATGCTTGCTTCCTTAAAGCTTGACTTTATTTGATTGGCTTCACATTTGCCTGCCACCCACTTTTCTCCTTGACCTTGGGAAGTGACGGCTTCTCAGAGGCAGATCTTTATTAGCATCATAGTCTCACTGACTTACGTGGAACTATGAAAGTTTCCGTAGCGGTACCTCCATGACTGGCTGTTCTGGTGCTCACTGTGCTGGTTAAGACTGTAGCCTACATTTTGTTGTGAGAGAGAATATTTAGATTTGCTTTTAAAGAAAGCGCACACACTTTTTGTTGAATTAATTTTATTTTATTTGTATTAATGTCTAGGTGGCTCATGTTGGGACTGATTTGCAGAAGAGATGAGCACCAACTGAATGTCATTATTTCTGGTCATGCTTATCTGCTCTGAAAGTCAGCCTCAAAGTTGAGCTTCTTATATCAACACCCACTTTTGAAAATGCACTAGTGACTCTAGTGTCTAAGTAAGGAATGCCGAATAGAAGCCAGGTCTGGTATCCAAGGGCAGCACGTTATTAAGGGCAAATCACATCTTCAGTATCAAATGACGTCAAAACTTATTCAGTCAGACTACTAAAACATATATTGCTTACAGATGCCTCGGGTAAACAAGGTTCTTACAATAAACTGGCTATTGTGGGGTATTAAACAGAGCTGTACAAATCCACAGTGCTCTTCACAAAGAGAAGAAAACACACATTTCAGTTGTGTTTACATTTCTTCATTCTTCAGAAGCAGCAAGCCAGTCCTTTGTTCACAAAGAGCCTCTCTCAAGAAACTTGAAATGCTGGTTCTCTTACCACTGGCCGAAACGAAAGTAATCAGATCACATCCTTCAATGGAAAAGACCTAACTTCCCATTACTTCTATAGTCTGGGAGGCTTTGGCTAAGACTGAAACACGATTCTAATCCTTTGGATCTTACGACTATTGTATGGTGCTCAGGGCTGTCCTTCGGATTCTGGCATCATAGTTCCCTCGGAATCGAGTGGGCATTGCCCATTTCTGGTACCTGCAACCTGCGTGTTTTCTTATGATCCTACGTGGGTCATACATGGAACAGGTGGTAATGCTGCTTGAAAGATGGCCTTATGTCTTTCAGCTGCATGCATTTTGTAATTCTCATGCTTCAGTGTCTGTGCTGAGAGGAGAATGCTATATGATAAGCTACTTATACAGTAGTTGAATTAGATTTGTGAGGCTTAGGTCTTGCCAGTATAATCCAAATGCTTTATTATGATTTTCATTATAAAACACTGTCTAGATAAGAGGAATGATATACAAAAAAAATTATCTGGAGTTCAGCAAGGTGTTTTACATTTTTCTTTTGTCTTCATAATAAAAATATTGGATAAAAAAAATGAGTCCCAGAATAGTAATCAAATATTTTCTAAACAATGGTGGTGCGTAAAGCTGGAGGAGGTGACTCTGGAGGGGTCTTTAAGTATGTTACAGGTGAAGGACTGTTCACAGATCTCTATCCGTATTTAGGATTGACCTTGAGGTTGCCCTCATCCAGTCTGAGCCACAGGAGCCAACCCTCTATATCTGTATCATACCTCTATATGAGGTATGGCTACCTCAACACTATTCACATCATACTTCTTATTTACAAGTTCTTTCAGAGACTGGTTTGTAAACTATGTGCCTCTCTTTCCTTGCTTGGCTCTACTTAAAGACAGTAGAGAGAGGAAGTCAGGCACAGAGGCTGGATCCAGAGGCTCAGTCCTCCAGGGAGATGCTCTGGCTGCTGGCCAGAGTATTTCCCCTCCTTTAGTTCTGGCCTGGCTCCTCTAGCACACCAGGAGCCAGGAGAAGTGGGGAAAGGGAAGTTTGCCCAAAGCGAGGCATTTTGCCCTGCACTAAAGTGTATGTGCAGAGGTGTGTGCAGCAGCAAAAAGCAGCAGCACAAATTACTGCAACTGCAAGCACACACCTCTGCATATTGGGATACGCCCAGAGAAGCTAAAGTCAGAAATGGGGTAATGAAGGCTTTCTGCTGGCAGGCTTCCTGTGCTGGAGGCCTACAGGGTATAGAAAAGTTCTAGAGTTCAGAAAGGGGAGGTCTAGGAAGCTAGCAGTGGTAGGGTTAATTGATCTTGTTCTTGGAAGCTCAGCAGAGCGGGGATTCAGAGTGTAAATAGATCTCGTGTATGGGGTTGATGATGACCTTTAGGTTGACTCCAGTTCAGTCATAACCACTGTGACTTTACAGAGGAGGTATAAGTGCAAAACATGAAAGTAAAATAGTAGCAGCACAAATTTGTGCTGCTACTTTTTGCCACTGTGCATGCCCCCACCCTTGTGCTTTGGTGCAGGGAAAAATGCCCTGCTTTGGGCAAACTACCCTTTCCCTGCATTTCCCGGCTCCTGGCTTAGAGCCGGGGTGGAACTAAAGGAGGGAAGACACTCTGGCCAATAAAAGTTGACCTGCAGCCGCTGGCGTGTCCATTCCCTGCCCATGTGGCCAGCACAAGGTAAATCATGAGCCATGGAAAGCAATGGTTGTCTGAACTTACGAGGTACTACGACCTGGCAGCGGGGTTCCCACATCTTGGCATGGTTCTTTGGTACCCACAACCAACAGAGGAGACCCTTATCCCAGACCACGTGTTCCCTTTTATCTGGGGTGAACTCTGTCTCTTGCTCCTGAGCCATCTGCTGGAGTTCCTCCAAGCTGGGGTCCTCTAGAACCTCCTGCTTGAACTCCTCTTGCCCAGCTAAGCAATCAGCAAGGAGTTCTGGTGCTCCTGTAAAGAGTGCACCTTCACCCTTAGGGATGTCCTGTAACTTCTCCCCAAGAGTCTCAGTTTCCTCTGCCACTGACTGACCAGACTCCTTCCTGCGGCTGTCACTAAACCCAACCTTGAGGTCGCTAGTTTCCTCAATGGCTGGTGGCTGGTCGCAGTCTGAGGGAGTCTGAGTCTCTCCCTTCTCCCACTCTGCCCCAGTAGCCAATTGGGTGACTGGGCCCTGGGAAGTTTCTGCTCCTCCCATCTCAGCCTTTCTGCTCTTTTGATGAGTCACCAGATTAACATGGCAAGGCTCTAGGAGGTGGTCCTCCTCCCATTGCAGGTATTCTAGCTCCAAAACATCACGTCTCACCAGGATGGGAATAGGAGCCCCTTCCAGCACTTCTAGTTCTATGCACATCCTGCAGCCTCTCCACTCAATTGGGAAACGGGTTACCAGTACATCAAATGGCTGAGCCTGCACCCCTTGAATGGTAAGGGTCTTCCCCAGGACTATATCCACAGGTGAAACAAGGTTGATATCGATTAATGACACACTGGCCCCTGTGTCTAGTTCCCCGACAAGGGTTCTCCCATTTACCATTATAGTAGTTTGGTGGGCGGCCATCACCTCCTCTGGGTTAGTAAATCTGTAGCAACAGGTACACCCCTCAGAGTGGCTTGGGTCTCCCTCCTCACTGTTTACAGCTGTTGCATGTCTGACTGGCTTGGGTTTGTTGCTTAGCTTTGGGCAGTTGGGCCTGATGTGGCCCAGCTCCCTGCAGTTATAGCACCCCCTCTTTTCTGACTTGGGTGGTTTGGCCGAATCTGGGGCCACCTTGCGCTCAGCAGGAGGTGGCCCTCTTTCCCCTTTTGGGACTGGCCCTCCCTTCCCCCCTTTGTGGAACCCCTTCTATTCCTTCCCAAAGTAGGAAAGCTTTTGGTTCAGCCCCTGTCTATTCAGCAACAGCTGGTCTGCAATTTTTGTAGCTTCCTAGATTGTTTTAGGGCCCCTATCCTTGACAAGGGTTTTAATCTCCCTTGGGCATTTGTAATAGAATTGGTCCAGCACCATAAGCATGTCCACCTCCTCCACGGTGGAAGCTTCAGCTCTCTTTTTCCATTTCTAGTATGAGTCCCATAGCAGGGCCCCAGATTCGTTTATGGTCTTTCCCAGCTGGGGGCTCACACTACGGAATTTTTCTTGGAAGTAATCTGGACCTAACGTAAACCTTACATGCACTGCCTCTCTAAAGGTGTTGTAGTTATCCGCTGATTCCAAGGGCAGGCTATTCAGGACAATGGACATGTCGTCCTCGACCAGAGCAGCCATGTGTTTCATGAACTCTTCTTTTGGCAACTTCCATCGGTGTGCTGGGCTTTCAAAGTTGCTTAGGAACACTTTGGGATCATCCCCATCTTTGTAGCGAGAGAAGACTGGGGTGTTCAGTCTGGGGGTGCAGCTGGGTGCTTGTGGTTTCAGCATTTGTCTGCAACCAGAGCACTGTGACTTTGTGCTCATGTTGGTGCAGGGGTTCTCTAGTTCAGGGGTGGGCAAAATGTGGCCTGCGGGCTGGATGCAGCCCACCAGGCCATTCTATTTGGCCCGCAGGGCTCCTAAGAAATTTAAAAAATTATTATTTATCTGCCCCTGGCTGCCAGTCATGTGGCCCTCAATGGCTTGCCAAAACTCAGTAAGTGGCCCTCCGCCTGCTCTAGCTTCATGCTTGTACTATTCCTTCCCATGCTGGCACTGTGTCTCCCGCTGGCGCTGGGCCCCCAGCTCCATCCCTTTCAACTCTAGCTCATGTTTGAACCTGCACTCTCGTGCCTCAGCTTCTAGCTGTAGCTGGAATTTCTGGAAGTCCCACTCAGAGGGTGGCCCCTCAGTGCCACCCGTGGGTTCTGGAAGGACACATGGAGGTGATCTTATGGCCTGGTCATTATCACACAGGATTTTAATCAGGTCTTCCCTCCTTTGCTCCTTCCTCACTGGAAGGCCTCTCTTTCATCAGCTCTCTCAAGTCGGCCACCGTCATATGGTCATACTCGTCAGCCATCCTAGCTGTCTACACTGTCCAGTAGACCTGATGCCAAATTAGAAATTATTTGCTCAAGGATTTTCACCGACTCTATTCCTTTCCCCAAATTATGCCTTCAACACAGCAGGTTGTTGGATCCCACCACATGTGGCAGGCCAATAGGGGGTGCTCCTGCACTGAGCCACCCACCTCACTGTGCCTGACCACCTTCCAGGCTCTGAGTGCCTCCCCAGGGGTGCCTCATGTCTGGCCAGTCACCTTCCTGGAGCACACCTGCTAGCCTGGCAGTAGAGCTGCCACCACCCAGGGATGGGCTTGATTCTGGCACTGTGCCCCCTGGAAACACAGGCCTAGTAGCCCCCAAGGGTACTTGACTCGCTTCAAGAACTTGGGGTGCTTCCCTCAGTCGGAAGCACAAGTAGTGGTCTCCCTTTGTCAGTTGAACCAAGGGGACCCCAAGGCATAATCTAGACCCACACCCAATAAGTCTTCCACATTAGGTACAAAGGAGAACTTCATTGGCTACAAGGGGTAGGCTTGGAATAGGGTACAGAGTTGAGTAGTATCAGAGAAATCCCATAGAGAAACAGGGTGGTTGGAGTGGCCTTTGATCACATATCCGAGTTATTGCAAACGATATATCTAGTTAGATCTCAGGTAGCTTACTTACAAGTATCATCCAGAGGCAGGTGGAGATTCCCTCTGGAGGCAGGCAGTTCCTTGATCATGAGTTTTGAGAGAGAGACCATGTTTCAGATGGTCCAGCTCTTCTCTCTCTATGAGTCTTCCTCATGGCTGCTGCCCCTTCCCCATGGGCAGTACTTAACTTATATAGCCCTTGTGACCTCATTTACCTGGTCCAATGGAGGCCAGCACCTGTTGGCTGTCAGCCAACCAATTTGAAATGCATCACTGGTTGCTGGGCAGACTGGCAGTCTCTAGCCCACCAGGGAGCCCAAGCCCCTCACCCAGGAATGTGATGCCAGTCACATAGGCAGAGACAGCAGGTTTCCTCCCTCCCTCAGGAATATATCCAGCTCAGGTTGCCTAAAGAGATAGGATAGGGTGTGTACCCTCTGCAGGGCCCATCCTAACCATCACAAAGCAGAGTTTTTGGGGAGAAACAGAGGTGGCCTTCTGCCACACAGCTCATAATGAAACATCCATGCTTTCATGGAGAACTGTAGCAAGCATGTCCTAAGTTATAGGATATGCAGTACTGGTCATACAACTGTGCTTGTTAATTATTCAATTGACTATTTGGTTCTGTGCACTTAAGTTAAAGAGTATCAATTCAAATGCAAATAAACATTTTTCATATTTCATAAAGTACTTTTGTGTTGCCAGTAAATTGTTTATCTTTAAGCAGCACTTATGATAGATACCTTCATGAGGTTTCTAGATATAAGCCAGTATCGTGTTGAATGTGTATGATTCATGCTAGAAGAAGGTGATAGTACAGTTACGCCCAGAAATAATCAGATAAGAACACACAGAGAAATGCTTGTGGGGTTGTTTTTAAATGATACATCTGCTGTGCTAATGGTAGAAAAGGATGTTGCATATTTTATATATATATATGTATATATATGAATTACAAATGGAATGAAAAAATATCTTAAGCTTATTAGGAAAATAAAACTAAAGGGAAATCATATAACTTTTCTAATGTGGAGGGAAAGTGTTTGTTAAAAAAAATTGTACTATCAGAAATCACAATGGATGATTAATGAGGTGTCTTGTGAAAGAAAGGGAGAGTTTTGATTTTGATAAAACCAAGACATCTTTTCCTTTGCAGTTAATTTTAGAAGCCCTCATCATCAACCCTAGTTTTCTATTTTAAGAACATGTTGAAGATGTAAATTTTCCTGGTTCACTTTTGTGCTTTGTCATAATAAATTTAAATCTTAAAAATCAGTCTAAAAACATCAAGCATGTAGCAAACCTGCCATGTGTCTGCGTGTTTCTATCTAAAAACTATTCCAGGTTCTGTCTTGGCAACAAACCAAACAAATTCTGAAATATGAGTTCTCACATCATCTCTTAAGAAAAAAAAAAATCTTAGAAATGCCGGGAATGTCAGTTAGGGGGCTCAGCAGAAGTGATGTACAATACAGAACCTGTTCTCAAGGAAGCCACAGAAATGAATTATTTCTCTTTGCAGAGTAACCACCAACAATAAAGTTCGGGAGCAGGTACTTCTTGAACTGAGTTTTGTAAACTCCGACCTGCAGATATTAAAGGAGGAATTAGAAGGACTTAATATCTCAGTTGAAGTGTATCAGAATGCTGAGTAAGTGAAAATTGATATTATTCCTGTATCAACCATCCTCTGTTTACTCTGTGGGAATAAAACTGGTGCTGGATGAATGTGAATGCTGGACAATAATTACATGAAAGAATAGTGAATAAAGGGCAGACAGAAAGAGACAACATGTTTTCTGAGCACTGTTGACTAAAGGGTTAGTCCATGTATTTGCATTTATCTTGGGAAAGGTATTCAAAATAATTAATTCTTAGCCCTTATCCTTCAAGATCCTGAGTTCTGCCTTGAAACTGGCCTTTATAGGAAGTGAGAGTACTTGGTCCTCTAGGGAGGTGATCAGTACCTGGCAGGATTGCCAATGCCAGAATGGCTAACCTATTGAATGTGTTATGCAATGAATAGCATGTTGCACAAACCTAACGATGTGACATTTTCTCAATGGAAATGCAGTACATATAAGAGTCTCCTTCTCAGCTGGAGATGAGAGCATCAGTACTGTTTTGAGCCTGAAAGCAGTATTTAAAGGGATCAGTAAGCAGCAGAGATAACTACCAAAACGGAATTTCCCCAAATTTTGTGATTTGTCACTCAAAGCAGGATGAACAGCTGAAATATCAAAAGCTTTCATGGAATGCCAAAAAAGATATAGGTTGAGAATCATCAAAAAAAATGGACATGTTTTGTCAAAAGAAACATTCCTGAAACTAAACATTTAGTTTGGGGTCAATGTTAATTTTTACATCCTGCTGAGATCTCAAGGTAACTCACAGGAATAATAGTTGCCCAGCTGTCATGCCCTCATTCTTAGAGTTACCATATTTCCAGTTTCAAAAAAGAGGAGACCTGTTCAGGGAGGGTGTAATATGATTGTGGGGGAGGCAGTGATATGCCTGTGCCCTACCCCTGCCCCTCACTCCCAAGCCACAGCCCCACCAGCCCTGCTGATGCCCCTCACTCCCAACCCAAAGCTCCCTACCCCCCCAGCCCTGCTGCCCACAGCTCCCTGCTGCCCCTGAAGAACCCCCTATCCCCTTGTCCCTCTGGAGGGGCAGGCACTTCTCCTACCTTCCCGGCCTGCTGCAGCCCCAGAACCCAGACAGATTCCCCCCGCGCTGGCAGGCACCTGCCCCTCACGCACACCCAACCCCTGACACGCCCCCCAGCAGCTTCCAAGCCCTGGCCCTCCAAGTCCTGCCCCCCACAGACATAGCTGCCTGGACTCCTGGGATGCATGAGTAGATGCATGTGATGCCCTTACCCCCAATCACCCTCCCCTGCCCCCCCCAACCCAAGCAGCTCCTTACTGGGGCAGGCTGGGAAGGGCCAGGAAAAACCTCAGTGCTGAGCAGAGGCAAAGCAAAATCCTGGACATTTGTTGATATTTTAAAAAACTGCCTGGATGGAGATGGGAGGACCCAGAAAGAGGACATATCTGGGACAATTCGGATGTGTGGTAACCCTACTCATTCTTCCTTGTGGGCCTTACTGCCAGTCAGATATGTCTACATGACATTGTGAAGTCTCCTTGTAGATCAGGGCTGTCCAACATGTGGCCCACCAAGGCATTTTCTGAGGCCTGTGGTGCTGCTTACTTTCTGTTTACTTTCGTTCCTACCCCTTGTTCCTCCCCCAGCCCCTCAGCAGCTTCCTGATGGCTGTTGAAGGGCTGGGGAAAGGACAAGGTTCCCACACACACTGTATCAGCTTGACGTTGCCGATGCGGTGCGTGTGGGAAGAGGAGTAGCTGTGTGCCGCTCGGGCCAGGATGAGCCCAGCCAGAGCAGCAGGGGCTCAGCTGCACTTTCCCCTACCTGCGCCAGTTAGTCCTGAGCGGCACATGGCTCCACTGCCGCCTCCGCTGGCTGGTGCCGACCTGGGCAGGTCTGTCCCGTCCGGAGCAGCATGCAGCTGAAGCCAGATTCCCATGTGCTGCTGGGGATGGGAGGAGGCTGGCCAGGTTGGCACGAGACAGCAGAAGCGGTGGCGGAGCCATGCGCCACTGGGGCCTGACCGGTGCAGGCAGGGGGAAAATGCAGCTGAGCCCCTGTCGCTCCAGCCAGGCTCGTCCCGTCCTAAGCAGCACATGGCTCTGCCACCAATTCTGCTTCCCACAAGCTGCCCCCCTGTGCTGGCTTCCCACGTGCTGCTTGGGATGGGACAAGACCGGATAGAGTAGCAGGGGCTCAGCTGCATTTTCCCCCTGCTTGCACTGGTCAGTCCTGAGCGGCACACGGCTCTGCCACCGCTTCTGCTGGCTGATGCTGACATGGCCAGCCTCCTCCCATCCCCAGCAGCACGTGGGAAGCCAGCACGGGGGGGCCTTGGCAGGCAGGGTCCTGGCATGACTTCTGCAGGGCAAGGTGGTGGGAGCTGGTGTCTGCCGGACCTCACGCTCTGGACTCACGGTGCTGAGGCCACCGGGGCTGCGTGCGTGGGCAGCTGGGCACCATGGTGAGCGGGGCCATGCGGGTGGGCGGGCAGGTGAGGGGCTGCGGTGCAGCAGCCACCTCGCTCCAGCCCCTCAGGCTCGTGGGGCTGTGCTGCTCAGGGGATGGGGATGAGAAGCTATTTATTTCTCCCCTTCAGTCTCTGGGGCAGTAGCTGGCTGGATGCAGAATGGGTCCCTCCTGCCCCTGCCCACCAGCAGCTACCACGAACCTTGCAGTAACAGGCAGGTGCAGTAGGGCTACACAGGCAGGGTCTCTCTGGCCCAGGACAGGGAGTGCTTGAATATGGCTCGCCGGCCCACTGGGTGATAAAAAGTTCATGATCCGGCCCCACACTCAAAAAGGTTGGACACCCCTGTTGTAGATGGACTGCCATCTTGGTTTGTTGTGGAAGTCCCATGAATCACTGCAGTGGTTTAGTCACAGAAGCAGTGTCACAGGGAAGAATGCTAACAAGAGGAACCCAGAATTATAGCTACCATGAGGCAGAGCGATTATTAACCTAAACCAAAATGAAACCGGTCACTTTTCCCAAAGTGAAATTCCACCAAAAATTGCTCTAATTCTCCATGGCAATTTTTGACAAAACTCCATGTTTTGCTTGGAAAATGTTTTGTTCATAGTGTGAAAAGCCTTTATATAATTTGACAAGTCAGATTATACCACAGATGTAGTTGGAAAGAGGGAAGTACAGCAGTATTGAGAGAGGTGGGAAAGCAGGTTTGTGACAGATCCCAGAAATTCAAAGGGCATTTTTACATGTGCCTTGGGATGCGGTGCCAGGCACTTTGATTAGCAAGCTGCACTAATTAAAAGCACTCATGCATCACATGCATCAGTGTCCCTGTGCTGAAAAAATGGTGGCGGGATGCTTTGAACTAAAGCTCAGCAAACGTGTTTTATTTCAGAGTGCCACAACACCATTTTTTCAGTGCAGGGATGCTGATACATGTGACGTGGAAGGCTGCTGGAGCGTGTCAGTTCCCGTGCTCCAGTAAACTTGATTAATCAGAGCAGATTAATGGAGTCTGCTGTGATGTGCTGGATTTCCACGTCTATAGGAGCCCAATGAGTCCTTTGGTGGATCACTTAAAATTGGTTTACTGTTTCAGGGAAGGGTTGCTGATCCTGGTCTTTACAGAGGCAGCACTGCTTAAGAGTAGTGCACTGTTATTTTTCCCACCCCTACCTCTTTTAAACAGTTTCCTTTTTTTTTTTTAATGCTGTTTATACAGAGTCCCAAACTGCAGGCCACAGGTTAAGTAAAGCTGAATAAAGGTGACATTTGTAGCTCCTCTCTCTCGCCTTAATTATAGGCCATACTTTTCTCATAGGGAAGTGGGGAAATACCAGGAAATGCTAAGAAGGGGGGAGCCATGTAGATGAAAAGGGTGGGAACAGGTATATTTTCACTTTAATTAGAACTGCTTTCTCTTCCCTCTTTGACCATTACAGGGGACCAGATCTCTGGGCAACCAACATATAATCAGGGAAAGGAAGAGGGAAGTTGGGAAAACAGTGTAAAATAGTCCCCTGTCAGAGCAGCAAACTTTTAACCCTCTACTTGCCTACCATTAAATGGGCTACCCCCAACCTGGCAGCTGCTAGGCTCTTAACAGACTAAAACAAAAAGTTTGGGACACAAAGCTGTCATACTTCCAGACAAAGACATAACTGAGAGTCACACTCTTGTTGTTAGAATGGATTGACTGGGATGGCACAGAAACAGATTATGCTTAAGGTCTGAAAACTGGAGAGCGAGTCCTCACTATTCCTGTGGCTGTCAAAGCTACTTTGGGAATGCACTAGGAGAATCACCACTCTTCTCTGTAAATCCAGTGATTTTTTTCATTGTCATGAGGTCATGATGCAGTCTTCTACCTAGCAGTAAGCTTTACCAGTTTAGAGACTATCCTGTCTCCTGTTTTAAGCATGATGGCTTAGAGAGCAATTAGGCAATGGTTCTTCATTATACAAAGACCTTTTGCTTATTAGAGATACTGTTTAGTGATACCTTGATGAGACCATATTTGAAGAAAGAATATAATTTAGGGTTCTTTATTACAAAGCATGGGTTGCATGTCAAGAAGACCTAAACGGGGAAAAAGGGTTTTTTTCCATCTAACAGCAAAAATGAGAGTAGAATCTGTCCCAGAACATTTTTGATGAAGCAACAGGAACTGTGTAAATGCAACCCCCACTTTTGTTTTTTGTCTGTTTTCGTTCTGGTTGACTGCTGAATATTGAGCACTCATAAGACTGTGAGAATACTGTTAGTATATCCCCTGGTCTGATACTGGCCGTGTGGTCGAAGGAGATTTTCATTTTCCCAGAATGAATCCATATAAGCAATGGATTTCTCTATTCTTAATCTATGGATTTGACATTTCAGTGACTAAAAACCAAAATTGTATTTGGAGAACTGTCTTAGAGAAACAAGGGCATGGTGAAAATTGTATACAGCCTCATTAGTTTCATTAACATGGATTATGAAAGACATGAATTAAATCAATAGGTCTTTTTTTAGCAGCTTGGTTTGTATTAGATTGTTTTTCCAAATGAACTATTGTATTAGCATTGCAACACCAACTAACTGTTCCTTCTAATTTCTGGTGAGGTGTAGGCAGTTTGCATTATCTACTAATGCTTATAAAGGTATTTGTGCCCCACTGTCATGGGGCAAAGCTGTCAACTCCACCAAGAGGGCTCTCTACATGCTGGCCTGAATAAGCACTGATTTTTGCTGCCCAGGTTCTTCATTACTCCTCAGCTGTCCCTGCCTACTTTCTGAACCATGCCAGTCAGTTCCAGGGCTTTCCTCTAAGGCACAAGGCTCATGAGTAGATGGCATTGCTGCTGCCTGCACAGACCTCATCACCAGAGACAGGCAACTTAGGTTCTCCTAGCTTTGCTGACTGGGAGACCATAAATGAATCATACCCTTAGTGTTTGTAGTTAAAATTAGGTCAATTTAAACAATGATTAGAAAGTGAGTCGTGCATTTGCAGGAAAAAGAAAAGATTGAATAAGCTGTTGATTAGTTGGGACTCAGACACAAAAAGGAGGCATTTTTCCATTCAGACTACTATCTATCTACTCAACACACTGTACAACTGGTGCCTTTTCTCCTTGAAATAGGATTTTTTTTTATTTAGAGAAAGACATATATAAACAGATTTCACATTTGGGGCTAAATGCTTGCTGCTGTCTCTATTCATATGAGATGTCCTACAAGCAGACTTCTAGTACTAACATCATATTAGCCAGATTTATCCCTAGATCCAGATGATTGTTTTTTCTCAAGGATCAGTTTTTTCTAGTGCTGCCATTCCCTGCCTTATCACCTTCAGTAGTAATGTTTTATGGGCTGCATTCTTCCCTGACCCTAACATTCTCTAGGAGCTAGAGTATTGCACATTTTTTCTTAAAACGTATCATCTGATTCCACTGGTGTCAGAACAGGTCAGACCCCCCCCTTCACCTGCACTAGAGACCAATTTCCATCAGTGGCTGATGCATGCAAACGAGAATGCTTAAGCATAAAAAATTAGCATAGGACTTACCTGGCATGTCTCCCTGCAATGGTAGAGCTGCTTCTGGCTCACGTGGCTTACATAAACAAAGGAAGCTGAATCTACCCTTTCTTTTCTCCTTGGTCCTTCGGGGTAGAATGACTCAGTATGGCAGGGTGCCAAAGCAGACCTTATTTTGTTGAGGTCTCTGCTGTCCTTTCTACTTGCAGAAGAGTCTTGATACAAGTGGGCTCTGGCTATCCTCCAGTGACCATGCTGGCTGGGTACAGCTTGGGTGGGGAGAGAGAGAGTCTCCCTTTTCACTGGGGATAGACTTTAGTTGCTGCCTACCCACACTGGGGTCAACAGCTCCCCCTACTCACAAACACATTAGTGGTGTCCTAATTTATCAGGAGACACACCATGATATATTTCTTCCCCATCATATGCTTCTTTCATTCCTGAAATTGGAGCATGCATTTTGGCTGTTTATGTTGCTTTTTAAAAAAACAAGGAAAATACATGGTGTGAGGCTGAACAATTATACTTAATGCTGCCTAGTACAAAGGAAAAGCTGCATGTTACATGGATACTCATGAGGAAGCCCAGCCAGTGGCTATGCAGAGAAAGAGAGGTACCACTGCCAAATGAGCAACAGACAACGAGGGATTCATTTTCTGTTTTGTCTTTTCTCTTGTCACAGAGAAGCTTTCAGCATTCCCTTGGTACCGCTTGGTTTGAAAGAGACCAAAGAAGTGGACTTCACTATCCCCCTTAAGGTAAATTACAAAGACAGAATATTTAGAATCAGTTATTTAACATGTAGGAAAATTGCAGAGGAGTTAAGTTGGAAGAGGTGTAGTGCTAGGTACAAATTCTAAACACATTTTTGTTTTATTTGCACTAACCTGATTTTAATGTGATCAATTAAGAATATAATCCATTAAGACATACCCGGTATTTGATATTAAATGTTCTTAAGAGAAACAGTTCTAGTGACTTCAGTAGCATGACTCTAGATGTGCACCTCTCTAAACAAAATTTTACCAGTTCTCTTGTGTCTAGGCTAGTAGTGATGATGACTTATTCTTTTTTATGGTATTCAAAAGGGCACTGGGCACTCCATAGTTCAAACCAAACCAGGTCCTTCTCCAGAAGAGCTTACCATCTGGATGAGGATCAGTTAAATAATCTGGTTGCACACACTTTTGTGCTTTTTTAGGGCAGTTGAGGGATAGTTTGGCATCCAGACAGAAAACCCAAATGTATCAGTACTCATATATGCCTAGATTCTCTCTTGTGAGGGGCATAACTAGCCTATGCTGGGCAGAGGAAGCAAAATGAGATGCAGAGGCAGCTATAACTCTGCACTCCTGGGACTGGGGCAGCCCCATCTAATCAGGTAGGGCAGTTTTAAGCATGCTTTGTACCACTACTTTCTAAGTCCAGGGATCTGATATGCAGAGTGGATCTTGTTTTCTCCCTATTATGTAGGTACTTTCCCTGAACTAGTAAAATAACATTACACCTGGGAGCAAGGATTTTGCTCAGACAAAAAAATGCCATCTTTAATATGGATTTAAAGGTGTTCTCACACTTTCAGGTTTTTGATTGCACAAAAAAATTTTCAGCAAAGATTATAAAGGTCTTCCCTTTGGCACAGGAGAGTGTGCCTTTTACAGATATTTATTTTGGTGGGGTTGGCTGTGTTTAGTGTTTCTGTGTTTGAATTATATGATGAAATTTGTGGAAGGAAGGCTGTTTTTGTTTCATTTCCCTGCCTCTGGCAATCAGCAGCAGCCCTGCTCCATGGAGCAAGTAAACAACAGCAGCTTTACTAAGCCAAGAGCAACTCAGTTTCAGCTTCCCAGAGTAACTTAATCTGCATTCTTCGGAGCAAAACACTCACTGGCTTCAATGGGAGTTCTGTCTCAGACAGGAGCATAGATTGGGACTTGAGGAGAATTTGGGTTTTCACTGAACGCTGTGGTGTAAGCCCCAAATACTCCTTCTTGGGAAATGATTGTTTGAATCAGAAAAAAAAATCTTCCCTCTTCTTTTGATCATTTTTTAACTTTACAGTTCAAATTCAGAGAATGATTTGAAAAGTGACTTCAGTTAAGCACCCTTAGACTAATTTAGAGTTCTATAAATAAATTGTGTACGCAGGTCGGATCCTGTCCACAGAGCCATGTTGCCTGGCTTGCAGGGCTCCACATGGGTCTGGGAACTTGGCAGCAGGGGAGCAATGGCAATTAACACAGCCACCACTCTGATGGCAAATCTCCAAATCCTGTGCAGCTGGATTGGGCCCAGGCCCCATGCAGCTAAATTGGGCCCTGTCTGTGCCTGCAAAGTGCACTTGATTAGGCTCACAGATCGGATCTGGTCCATGGACTGACCTGGCACCACTTACAGAGCCTGTGAGGTGAAAAGGTTGGGTGCCTTGGTGTAAACTGTTTAACTTGCATGTTGTGGATCCATGGAGTCACAATGGTGGAAATCTAGTAGAAATAAAGAGTTCATACATCCTTCTGTTAACATGCTGCATTAAGACTACTGAGGCTACTCTGTGGATGTAAGGGAGTCTGTCTACACTGTAGAACATAGGGTGGTGAGCTGGGTATCTTATGATCACTTGACTCCTTTGCTGTTTGTAGTTTTAAGTGTTTAGATGTTGCTTACAAAAGAGCAGGTTGTAAAACAAGTGGAGAAGATGTAATTACTGTTCCTTTACCCAGACTGGCATCCCTTGTATCTGATACCAAAGCAAGGATACCTGTCTACCTGCTCTGGGGTGGGGGTTGGGTTAATTAGGAGCAACTCCTGAGAGCTGCATCTCATGTATTCAGTGTCCCTGAATTTTAGAATAGCAGCTGGGGTACTTTTAATTAAAGCTTACTTGATGAGCTTTAGTTAAATTATTCCTGCCACCATTTTGAAATGCAGGGACATGGAGTACATGAGATGCTGCAGCTTTCTCCTTAGAAAGGTCTAATCTGAGTGTGTCGGAGCACAGCCAGCTTCAAACTGGCTTCTCTTAACTTTTTATACCATCACATAAGTATAAAACACTTGACTTTTGTGTCCTAAAAAACACATTCCCCTCATTGTGAAGGGAAAAATAGTTTTTAAATATTCAGGACACCGTTCATAATTGCAGAGAAACCTATTGCTTTGGTTTAAATGTTTAAGGCTATTCCCATATTTTTAGGATTTCATCCTGGAACATTACAGTGAAGACAGCTCAGAATACGAAGATGAAATTGCAGATCTTATGGATTTGAGACAAGTGGGTTTGAGTATTGCATGGTAATCTCTTTAGATAGTTCTAAACTTGCAGGTTGTAATTAAACAGTAGCATCAGATTATGTTTCTATTATCCACCCTGGCAGGTAACTGTGTTGGTCAAAGGTTAGCTTATTCTTATTTACTTTTCCTCCACACATAAGGCGGCAATAATAAGTCATATCAGATGACTGCTTCCACACCCTAACAACTTTACACTCTTAATTGATTTTAAAAAAGGGTAAAGAAAGGCATGAAAGAGTCATTACAATGTGACTGAATCCACCAATTAGACCCAACCTGCAAATTCAAAACTTTATCTGTAAAATATTTAAATTGTAATGGGGGAGGGGAAGAGCGATTAAAGAATTTTCAAGTGAAGTGTGAAAGCAGTAACAAAATTAGGAGAGCTGCAGCAGAAAACTAAATATTACTAATTATTAGCCATTTGTTAGATTTTCTTCAGTAGTTCAGAAAATACCTAGTGTTCAACATAGGCAACCAAGCCTTTTTCAAAGTGTGATAGAACTGCCTATCATATACTAGCCTGTGCTTTTGAGGCCGGATGCCGCTTCTGTGCATTGCACAACGTAACTGTTCAGAGCTGTGTCCATACATCAGGGCTGAGCTTTTGTCCTGAATTTCTAATTCCCATATTCTGGACATTTTCATATTATGCAGAAGTCTAGATGCTTTCAGCTAGAGCAGAGTTTTGCCCTCACTGTAAACATTTATTCTGAAATGAAACAGAATTCGTTTTGTGACACTGCCTTTGTTCTTCAAGGCCTGCCGTACTCCCAGCAGAGATGAAGCTGGCATTGAGATGTTGATTAGCTATTTCAATCAACTTGGCTTCATAGAAAACAGGTTTTTTCCACCTACCAGACACATGGGGATCTTATTTACATGGTAAGTTGTACTTTGAATTTTTCCACCCCCACAAGTAGAGTATTGTTAAACTAATTCTGTCTAATTTGAAACCATTTTTTGTACAGTGAATGTAATATTTATATTGATATGCATTTAGTACATGCAGTAGAGGTGAAGGAAATAAGGCCCATTTTATACTGAGAGTAAGGTCAGTAATAAAGATGGTAACATTGGCTATCTGCTTACACAAGGGAGTGAGGGTAAATTAAATCTTCTGCATGTGCTACTTGGACTTTGGGTCCTGGCTGATAGTACATGCAGCAGTGGACAAGGGAGCTGCTGCTTCATCTTCTGTAGTTACTAGGAAGGGCAGCTGAGCCAGGAGACTATTGTAAATTGTTGGGGGTGCTCTTGGGGTGGTGTATTTCCCGACCATATAGAAGCAGAATTTGACTCACTGGATTTAAATCTTTTACTTTTGATGAGAAACTGAGGTACCCACCCTTCGGTCAAGGAAAAGCTGTTGAAGTTCCAGTCAAACATTCCAAAAAGGGACAAAGTGCGTTTTAAGAAAGTCCCAGTAAATCCACAAGCTAGCTAGCTCATAGGACTCACATGCACTTGCAGTACATACAGGTGAATATCCTGGCCTTTAGCTTTATATGAAGCATGATAAGCATACAGAGCTTGCAACTCTCAGAAAGCAGAATGAAAACATTGTCTTGCTGTGCTTTGTGGTCCTTCTGGCACATTTAATCTCATTTCATTTTTTTCTCCCCCACCAAAGGTACGATTCTTTCACCGGAGTCCCAGTCTGTCAGCAAAACCTGTCACTAGAAAAAGCCAGCATTTTATTTAACATTGGAGCCCTCTACACGCAGATTGGTACAAGGTGTAATCGACAGACCCAGTCTGGACTTGAAAATGCTGTTGATGCTTTCCAGAGAGCTGCAGGTACAAAAAAGGAAGACCCTCCCTCTCCCCCCAAACAAACAGCAGTAGCTTGCTGGCATAATGCAATACCAAGGAGAAGATTTCTGTGGAAGTTTTGGGCTTAATGTGTGTGGTCTCAAGTTTTGTCCTCTGACGGACAACTGTAGTTCTTGTTCATTCTTAGTTTTAGTTTCACAGTGTCTTAGACAAAAAAAGCAGCAGGAGTGAAACCTGAAGATCCTAATGAAGATCTGGAACTAATCTTTAATTAAACATTCCCTGCAACATTAAACTAATGTTTCAAAACCTGGAGCTGCAGCCTGAACCAGGTTGATAACGACAAAATGAATACTGTGGTTAATAATTAGTGAGCTGTAGTTTGAAGATGTAGGTAATAGCTGTACATTAACCTGTTAATTGTCCACTCAGTTTTACCAGTGCAACAACTGGAGTCAATGTATTTTTGCTGGTGGAACATCTGAGCAATGGTTCTGACATTTAAAATTTTCAGTTTATCTTAAAAAAAAAAAAAGAAAAATTCTTCTTCTTCTTCTTCTTCTCAAATGATGTTTATGAGCCATATAAAAATCAATGAGATATATGCCTTTCTCTCTAAATGAGCAGAATCAATGGCCATAATTATATATTCATAATATTTTTTACTCTGCTAAGTTAGTAATAGAAATAAAAGGAGAAGTACATATTTCTCAGGTAGCATTCAGAGAGAGCTTTAATTTTCATTTGAGTGGGCTTTATAGTGGGACCCTTTATTTCTTGCCTGTAAGATCCTTGCATGAAAGTTATTATGTAAATCTAAAGGTATCACATTACTAAAAATATTTCTAGATGTTTAGAGTCTGCCAGCTTTATAGGTACATTATCAAAATGTGTTGCAAGATGATAATTATAATGTTGGACTGTTTGAAAGCCATCATAGCTGGCAACTACGAGCACAAAGTGTATTACTGTAATACTGCCAGCTCTTGTATTCAAAGAACTGCGCACAGATTTTGAGAATATGCTCCATGCATTTTTAAATAGATTTTTGTCTTGCTACTGATCTGCCTAAAAAGAGGTTTCAGCATTTATAATATGAGGTAGCAGAGGAGAGAAATTTCCCTTTAAATAAATCACTAATTAGAGCATTAGTCATGTAAGTGTATTTGTAGAACTGTGTTAGTTTACAAACTGAAGCATGTCATCTGCAGCCAAAGTAACATATCTTTTGCCGACTAGTCGTTGTACTTGTGCATGGCTCCATAGCACTTTGGTAACACAGCATACAGTGTTCCAATACAGTACATGCATCTGTAGTAGCCATTCCATGCAGCTAGATACAAGTAGTGGCACTGATTCAATCCATGGCAAAGCCCTCTCTCTATGCTATGAAAAAGTCATAAGACAAAGGAGAACCAACTCATATCAGAAAGTGAGGGTGGTTTTCTGGACTTTCTGAGCAAATTCAGTTTCTAAAGGAATCTGAGAAAGGCGCTTGGCTCAGATGGGCTTGACAGACATTTTTGAGCTCAAGAGCTCTTTAAAAGAGCAGAGTATGGCACTGATTACACTTTGCATAATTTCAGCTTCTACTTCTGAAACGTAAGATCATAGAACTAGCACTAATAATAGGAGCATAGCAGGCTGAACAGGTAAGTAGTAACAAGGAATAAAAAACACTTGTGATAAATGGGAAACTTCTAGAGCACTGAGTTCTGCCTTGATAGTTGTGCAGTAATATGGGGCAATTAGCATGCGAGTGGAACTTGATAAACCAGTTGGATGAGATGCATGTTGAAGGTTACATTTTAATCCCTGAAAGTGTTACTAACTGTTTACACTACAGTTGGTGTTTGTTTTAGGTTTCTAAATGATCAAAACTGTTTTTAGTTGAAATGGGTTAGAGCAGCTCTAGAATCCAAGCACACAATGACCCAGTATCCTTTGCGGTATGTGGTGTCAGTTCTTTCCTATGGGGCCTTACCCTTGCTTCCTTTTCAGAGTCCTTCAGATTTCTTCTCTTAAGTAAAACCTCATTCTGCTTGGTCTCTGAGGAACTGTGATGCTCCTAGTTGAGCAGCACTCCTAAGAACAGGCAGACAAGTTGTAGGCAAATCAACTTTTGCAGCTCTGGTGAATGATAACCTTGGGAATTGTGGCACATCCTGGTAATACAGGACACTAAATAGTAGGTCAATTTAATTGACTATTTACCAAGACTCATTTGGGATGACTTAATTTGCCTTGAACAGTCCCTAGATAGTACATTTTCAAATTCTGCAGTTATCTTATGTGCCAGTCATAACTGTTCACCTGTTTTCTTCTTGTAATTAGTAAAACATGTTAATATTTCAGGAATCTTGAACTACCTAAAGGAAACATTCACTCATACACCAAGTTACGACATGAGCCCAGCTATGCTGAGTGTATTAGCCAAAATGATGCTTGCTCAAGCTCAAGAATGCGTCTTTGAACAGATCAGTCTCCCTGGAATACGCAATGAGTTTTTTACACTAGTAAAGATGGCCCAAGAGGTTGCAAAGGTAAGCCATGAGACTGTTAAATCTACAAAAAGTGCTCTCTTTTTCCTTCCCAACCCATCATCAAAATCACTACTTCAGATCTGTATCGATACTGCCAATGTATTAAAATGTTAAAGAGGTTTTTTTAGCATTCATTAAAATTCTAAAAAAAAAGGTCGCAAGCTGAAAATGTGAAGGATTTGTGGCAGATGGCTGGCACAGTATTAGAAAAATTAGCTTACAGGGCTGTAGGTTCTGGCATATGGAAATACTTGTATAAGTTTAACATTATCCCTGTAACAGATCAGTTTATTAACACCACATCCCAATTGGAAGCCTGTCAAAACAGCAACTAGACACTGACTTCATTTTTTGAATGTGTATGTGGTTCATTTTAGCAGGCTGAAGTATGTAACTGTGCAGTTCTCCCAGAAATTAATTGACAAACTGACAAAATGTCTAGTTAGGACCACAGGGAGGGATTTTGTAAGCTAAACTGGATTTAGTAGAGCATCAAGAAATCTACTGACTGTTTAAGAACAAGAACCAAGTGGGTACATCTACATGTTCATTAGTTACTGTGCATTAAGTATAGCACTTGTATAGTCAAGTACTAAATCAATGTGCAGTAACTGGCGTTACTGTGCAGTAGTGTCAGCATATGCCTTTTTAGTGATGCTACTGTGCAGTAGCACGTCAGCATAAGTGGTGGCAATAGGCTACTGCGCAGTATTATTAGGCTCCTGTGAAGTTAGCATCTTGCGTAGACATGTCCAGTGTGTCCTAAATTAGTCTGATCGTAGATTAAGTATTAAAGGGTCATTCTACTAAGAGGTCTTTTCACCAGGTTCCACCAGAAGGAGGTGATAGTTTCTTACGTAGTACCACTGCATCCCTTCCACATCATCAAATTGCTAAATGCTGATCTTGCTTTAACTTTCTTGCAGCTGGAAGTGCAGCTGGGGTTGGCTAAAGACCCAAAACACCACAGTGTTGTTTCATTGACCCTAACCAGAATCTTTTGTGTAGTGGGGGAATTGTGGTGGGCAAGAATTGCTAGTGATTTGAAGTGTGGAGGCAGCAGAACTGTTACCTAGATTCAGCTAAATATGAGAACAATGGCTTTCTCAGAGAAAGAAATGTGAAAATTAATGGAGGTTGGCAACACCTGGGAATGGGTAGGCTGTACATACCTTCAGGTCTCCCTGAGTTAGTTCACATCAGTTCTTAAGCCCATACAAAGAAAATTAACCAAGGCTTGGTATAGTGTCTGAGGAATGCAGCTGTAGTGCTTCTAGCTGAGGAGGCAGCACATGCAGAGCTAGGTCAAGTATCTCTGCATGGTGCTGCTTTATATCTTCTAGATATACCTACAGTGCCTACTGTAGGCAAGGTACATTAGTTACCCTGCCAACCCTGAAGAGCCTTCATTGACCAAACTTATTTCACAGTATGAGATGACCTGAAGCCAGCTTTGAACGCTGTTTTCCAAAATTCAAGCATAAATTTATCAGTAACCTATTTGGCTTACTAATGCATCTGAAAGGATAATCTGTTTATAGGTTATAAAACATTGTATACTATTAGAGAATATTTATAGAACATACAGTAAAAGCACAAGTATCAGATATGAAGACCATACATAGCTGTACAAAATTATTCTATTTTCCAGGAGTCTGTTCAGTCAGTTTCAGATTTCATTTTCCCCTGATACGTGGTTTCAGTCATCCTTTTTAATTTTGGCCATCCCAATCATAATGCTGTGTAATAACCTAAACTTTCTTTTCTCCTGTATCTCTCTTTCCAGCTAACTAAAGGATGGTGATATCTGGATTCTCATACTTAGATTATATGTTTTATTGCAGGTTGGAGAGGTTTACATGCTTGTTGACACTGCAATGAATCAGGCTCCTGTCAAGGAGAACATCCCTTATTCCTGGTCAAAACTGGCACAGATAAAGTCAGACCATTACAAAGCTCTGGCACACTACTTTGTTGCTACCATCCTGAGTGACCACAAGTGTAAGAATACCTTGTTTTTTCTGTATATACAATATAAGCCACTAGTATTAAGAAATGCTTGTCTTGGGAGCAGGACTAAACATTGAGGACTCCGTAGGTCTCATACAGTCTCTCTCTCTCTCTAAAATCCCTTGTGGCCTTTATCTATTCATCCATTTTCCCCCTGGAATAGAGGTGCAATGATTAGCTAAGGCTTGCAAAAAGATTTGAGAAATGTTACGTGCACTAAATTATTCACATTCAGGCTGCAGACAGTAGGACTAGTTTTTCATGTAAAAGTTAATATAAGAAGCTTGAATCTCCCCTGAACCCCCTGCTCCGCAGTTTAGATGGATGTTTCCAGAGGATTTATACTTCCGCTCCTGAACAGTCAACCTGAGTGGAGTGAGATGCATGGCTAATTTTATATGTATTATTTTAGTGCAGTCCACTGATGATGAAGACCAGCAGGAAAAGATCTGGTCCCAATTGTATGATCACATGCCTGAAGGCCTGACAATTCTAACCATTTTAAAGGACAAAGTTCAACGACAACAACTAGGTAATTTCAACCTCTATTCAAACTATAACACAGCAGAAAAGTACTATACAGAAACATTTTAATATTGAGATAAAAATATATTATTCATTGTATATAAAAAGGAGATATGTACTGTGTACTGATACAGTAAAGTCCCATTATATCCCATATACAGAGATATAAATAACCAACATCTGCAGCTATAAGCATGTATCAGTTAAGACAAACTCAATTTTGGACAGGAAAAATAGCTTCCTATTCAAAATGACTAATGGGATGAATTGGGCTCTAAGTTTTATTGTCTAGCCTGATTAAAATTACTTGAAATGGGGAGCAGGATTTATCCTAATTTGTTTTTTGTGACCATGACTATGAGAATAATGATAAAGTTCTAATTTTTGCAAATATGTCTATATTAGTAACATCTAGGCACCGAAATAAATCAAATTAGTTCTTAAATTTGGGCTGAGCCTACAGGAGACACCAGTGTCTGCAAGGGGCATGGAGAGGTGTTATCCCCAATGGATGCAACTGTGCCAGCAGCAGCTCCTTGTACGGATGCGGTCATATCGGCACTCTTCCTGCTGTACCTTGTTTGGTTGGGATGTCAGGCAGATGGGACTTTACTATATCAGTACACAGCACAGCTTTTCTTGTATAAAGGCACTGAAGTGCTTTACCAAGATAGTATACTCCCAAGATAGTAAAACAATCCTGATGAAGAAATGGTCTTACTTTAAGTATCATAGAATCAATGAGTTGGAAGGGACCTAGACAGATCATCGAGTCCGACCCCCCGCCATGGGGAGGAATGAGCACTGGGGGTGGGAGGGGTCACAAGACCCCAGCCAGGTGCCTGTCCAGTCTCCTCTTGAAGAAGTAATACCTGGTTTCGCTGGTAATCGCACAGAAGGCTGCTCAGGTGAATAAGGAGCACAAGATTAGGCTTTCAACCTTTACTTCCTACAGGAAAAAGTGTTTGAAGATTGTTAATATCAACTATACTTTATGTAGCCTTTTGTTTCCAAGATTTCTAATAGTTTTTGCTTCCTCCAGGAAAAGCACACTTACGCAAAGCCCTTGTTTATCATGAAGATGCACTGAGAGCTTGTGGTCTGTGTAGAAAGCTTCGAAATATTGACATTCTTCAAGAGATCCTAACAGTTGCTCACAAGCGCTCACTACTCAAGTACGCTCAGCAGGAGCAGGAAGATGACTTCCTGAGTCTCATACAAGCTCCGGACATCCTTCGTAAGTATCTCCATCTAAAAATTAAAGTTTTTTAAAGTGACTAGGGATTTTTAGGCACATTTTTCACAAAGTGGCGGGCACCTTGAAAAGGGTCTGGAAGTAGATCTCAGACTTTGTGGTTAAAGAATGAACTATGTGGAGAAGCGGGGTCTGGACAGTCTGGACATTGTTAATTTAAACAGCTTTTCTGCTAATCAGATTTAATGTTTAGGAAATAATAATTAGATACCTTTTAAAACATTTTACACATGGTTATTCATTAAAATTAAAGGGACATTTTCGGAGGGAACTCTTGAATATGCTACCAAGGAACCTGAACCCATGGTAAAGGATGGAGGAGGAGACTGTATGAAATCAGAATAATACAGTAGGAGACTAATCAGGAGCAAAACTTGGGCATCATGCATGGAATAGAAAGATTGGGATGGCCCCAAACATAGAGAAGCTAGAACTTTTTCCCAAAGAAATCTCCACAGTGAAGATATCTGCAGTGTGTGGATGATGTGCTGGCATCCTTAGTTTCTGATAACACACTCAAATAGTCAGCACTTTCTGGATTCATAGCGGTGGGACAAGTTTCTAAGTTCTCAAGTATTTCAAAATAAAAATTACATATCAGCTATGTTTTTTGGGTTACTTCATATTACCCACATGCAAAGAACAACTTAAGATTTGACTACCTCAACAGAACTGAAGTACTTCAGATAAAGGCCTTTGTCTTGCACAATACATATATAAAGAGCCAGAAACTCATTTTGCAAGTGTTGCCTTAAACAATTTTGACAGGTAGGAGGTGGAGAGGCAAGTCCAATAAAGGGCAAAAAGATTATAGAGTCAATAGAAGGTTCACTGTGTGTACCAGCACAAAGATATTAGTAAAAAAAAAATGGTGCAATCTAGATACTCTGGTATTTGCATATATTTCTAAGTTATAGACTGGACCTATGAGATCAGATTTTTAGCAAGCCTTCTGAACTGTGTCTTCATATATTTAGGGAGTTTTGTTTAGAAGCTCTCCTGAATATGCATGAGTCTTCAGTGAATGGCTTTCTATATATAGAGGACAATGCTTATGTTCAGACTGGTAATGATATAAGAAAGATTGCTAGCTTGATATAAAATATATGTAAGCTTGAACTATTTTTGCCCATCCTGTTAAGAGAAGCATGGTCTCTGGCACTTGAGAGAACTAACGTATGTTTTTGCATTTTGTTCTAGCTAAAACAGAACATAAAGTGGACATGGTTAGTCCTCAGTTGTCCAAGGTGAAAGTCAAAGACTTCTTTCATAGGCTGGTATGTGAAATTTTATGTACTATTTGTCACATCACTAAGGGGTGTTCTAACCAGAAGGGGAAATGTATATCACTTTGCTTGAAATAATGTGTGTGTTTCTGTAATGCAAATATTTTGTTAACAAGCATTGAAAAGTTGTTCTTGATCTCAGACTTGCAGACCAAAGGATAATATGAGTAGTGGGCATTGAGCTAAATTTCTCCCCATGTCACTTTATTTGAGGTAGGATTTGTCCCACTGTACATAGAGAACCAGAAGGAAATCATGCCTGACTCTGGGTACGGAGCTCTTTTTGTAACAGAATTGGGGTGTGCAGCATGAGAAAAGTAGTGATGTGCACACTCCACGTGACACAAATCTAAGTAACAGGAAGGAATAGCAGACTAAAACACGTGATGCTTTCTGGAACAGCCTGTCCTCCCTTTGAAGGGGAGGGTTGTGGGGTTTACTGAATCCTGCAATAGTCACCTTGGACCTGGTCTAAATTGCCCAATGCATGCGCTCTTGCCTCACTTTAAGTCTCCCTGAGAGGTCCTTAACCCAGTGATAGGACTGTGGATTTCATGCAAGGTTTTGAGGTGAAGGGATACATTTCACTGACCTTCCTTCTAGTGAAGCAGGTGGGAGTTTAACATTCAAGTCCCACAGGCTTTATTAAGGATTGTAATTTAAAAGCGAGAGGCTATCATGGAAAGGAGACAAAGTTAGCCAACTTACTTGTAAGCAATAATGCAAGTCATTTGCCTGTTGCTTTGCTTCCTGCAGGGCCCATTATCAGTGTTTTCAGCCAAGCAGAGATGGACAGCCCCTCGCACTATTTGTTTTCATTGTGAAGATGGGAAGCTGGGATTCATTCTTAGAGGGGGTGCACCTGTGCAGGTCCATAGTCTTGATCCAATCTGTTCTGCAGCAGTAAGTAGAATATTGCTGTAGTAATATTTTTTTTCTCCAGGTTCTTCCCAAGTTTTTATGATTTTTTTTCAGTCTAATTAAGATGTAGGCAATAGTAAGGCATTCAGCTAGTACAGTGTGCTGTTAACAATTTAGTTTTTAAAAAGCCAAATCTAGCAAGTGGCTGGAGGGAAAAGCCTTTAAGAGGAGAGAACAGGGAGAAAACACAGTGCGTAGAAAGGAGGATTAGGAAGCAAAGGAGGTACATGTCGGGGGGAATGAAAATAGACTGTATTGGTGCCTTTAACCTATTCTTCCTTTTTTGTGCGAGGGGGGTGGAGGGAGAGAGAGATGTAAAGATTTTTCTGTGTAGGTTTGCCCCAGTCCACAAGTGGAACTATAGCAAAGTGGGAGATTGAATCATGAAGGTTAGATGTAAATAACAAATTGAAGAGTAAAATGAAGAGGGTGAGGGAAAGAAATAAAAAGGTAAAACATTAAGTAGGAAAATGCTAGGAAGGTCAGAGCAAGCAATAGTTTAAAAAAAATTAAAGGGTTTTAGAAAAAATGTAGAAAGAAAAATGGATGAATGGAATACAAAATAAAAGCTGAGAAGATTCAGTATTTATACTGGAATCACGTTGATATATAGGAGCTTACAAAAAAGGGTCCATGTTGTCACTTTTTATTAAGGCTTTTGTATCATGATATCAGGTTTTATACAGAACTGTAAAGGGAAATACCATTAGATATAAAACACCTGATATAAAAATGGGATTTATATTATTCACAGCTTCAGCTCATACTACTATGATTTCTTTTTTAAATAGTCTCTGGGTCTGAAAGAAGGAGACTATATTATTTCAGTTGAAGGAATGGATTGCAAATGGCTGGGAGTGAACGAGGTCTTGGAAAAGTTAAAAAGCAAGGGAGAGCAAGACATTGAGATTCAGGTTATAAGCTGCCAGGATACAACAGCTTCTATGGTAAGTAGAGAGGTGGCCTCTTTTCAAGTCTGAAAAGTATTCAATAAAATGGGGGGAGGGGTGGGGCAGAACCCAGTGTCTGCCACTTATTGGAGTCTTTCTTAAAAGAATAAGCCACACCTTAGCGTCAAACCCCAAAACCCAGATGCTGAAAGGACTGTACTATGGACATTTTCTGCCACTTTATTAGCATCTCAGTAACTTCAAAATTGGAACTGGACTCCACGTAAAAGCTTTTTTTCCCCTGTTAGGTATTAAAATGAAGTCCATGTGCATATGTTTACGGCACAGCCAGGCTGTTATAAAATGGCTGACGTGTGATCATGAGGCACACAGACTTTATCACACACTTTACCACCACTTGTGAGAATTGCTACTTATTAGAAGCAAAAGTGCTCTGCCTGATGCAGTTCTAGTAACTGGTAGACATGGTATGTAACATTTGTCCAGTCAAGGGCTGAGTCCCCACTGTACTAGTTACTACCCATGCATTTTAACAAAATCCCTACCCTGAGATCTTTCAGTCAAAGTAATCCATCTCTTATTACTAATCAGACTGCCTAACTACAAACTCAAAGACAACTAGTGGTATAGTAGGTTAAGACGGTTACATTTTAATTGTGTCACTTTCTCAAATATGCAACAAAAAAGTGCAAGCAGCAATGATGTTCCTTGTTCATATTTAGATATTGCTTTAATATCTAAAGATGGCTTGTTGGTGCAGGTCTGGAGCCCACAGGGTGAAAGACATTCACCCATGCCCTCCTTTTTTTCCCTGACCAAAAACCCTGAATTAAGTGGTGGGGAAGGAGGTAGAGGGCAAGCAGTGATGGTGTTCATGTAGTTCTGGAGCTGTGCCATGTGGACAAGCATACATTTTAGCAGTTTTTGAGGAGCCTGTAGCATACAAGCTCAATTGCCTTAACTTTGACCTTGAATGAAGTGAAGGCCAAGCTGGAAAAGTTTTGCTATCCTTATAGGGCTACAGAATCATGTAGATTCAACAGCTGCACAGTAGCATCTTGTATGGGCATCTTTTTGTTATCTTGCATCTTTATCCTTAGATTTCTGCTCAAGCCCCTGGTTTCCAGCATCCTCAACTTTTGTATTAGCTGGTCAAGGCTTAATGGAATAGTTTAATACTGCCAACCAAAGATATATAAAGTCAAAGTTACTTAGTTGCTATAGAAGCTTTAGATTATAAAGTAATGATCACAAGATTTAAAAATGTTAAGCTCAAAATAACTCATGAGAAATAATATCTGTAGTGTAATGCGATAAAAGCACCAGTAGTTTAGCCAAGTCTAATGCCACATACTTTCTAGGTTTTCAACAAACTTCAGGCACAAGCTGGCACTCAGTATTGTTGTCTTAACAAATGGCAAAGGCACTTCTGTTGTGCTTTGGCTTTGTAAATTGTTTTTCAGTTCCCTTGGTTTAAGGCCCTTTCTTTTGGTCACATTGAGCACATCTATGCAAAATGCTAACTGCACAGTAGCCTGATGCTACTGCGCAGTAGCCTGTGGCAAAAACCGTGTTGAGATGCTATTGCATGGTAGCGTCACTTAAAAGGCATTTGCTGGTACTACTAAGCACTATATAAATGCCCAGTAAACATGGTGTAGTAGCATCTCATGAAGATGATCCCACTTTGATGGAAATATTTTGCTGAAATAAAACCTTCACTTCCCCTTTCCAGCCCTTTGTGGGACAAAAGGCTGGAATGCAGTGTAATCACTCAGGGTGGGGCAGTGGATAAGTTCTTTAGGGGGATGTCTGCATCTTCTGTTACAGGAAAAGATGTGCTTTCCTGCAACACTGGAGCAGGCATGGTCGTAAGCCTGTAACTATACAAACTGGATGCCTGTCCCGTCCATCCCTTCCCCAAAGCACAAATTCCCATAAATATCTTTATGCAAAACCCATTTATTTAAGCTTTGCAGATGAGTTCCAGGACTGCCACTGTGATTCTGAATGACAAAGGAAACTGATTGACAGAAGGACTCACCTCATTACATATTCTTTTGAATGACTTGCATCCACATAAGCAAAAATGTGAAGAAAAATCAGCACTTTAGCTTGGCTTGCATTCAAGTAGACTGCAGCATTCTGCTTTGTTAATTACGCGGAGTCTTGGAAAACTATTTGCAAGCTTTGTAATCTTTTGTTATCTTCAACATGTCTGACCTCTCATGGATGACTGAGTTTTATAATGCTTCTTCTCCTTCCTTTTCCTACAGCATAGTAAGAGTGCAACTTACTCTGTGGGAATGCAAAAAACATACTCCTTGATCTGTTTAGCCATGGAAGAGGATAAAATTGACCACAGCAAGAAGACCACGACTCCCAAAGTCCCTTTTCTAAGTTGGGGGGCCAAAAATAGGCAGAAAGCTGCAAGCACTTTGTGCCTTCCCTCAGCAGTAGCTGGAAGTTCTCAAACAAAGAAGCTCACTTCTCCCTTTACACTTCTGAACACTGAGAGTTCATTGTACTGATTCTTTCAAAACAAAATTGTTGTCTAATGTGAAGTTTTCTGAATATGGAAGAAAAAAGAAAACCCATCTGTGCAGACCGGAAATGTGAAGTATATACATAAAATGTCCAGACATCTGTTTTCTTTAACACCTGTGTTAATCCAGTAAATGTACTGTATATGCACAGGAACATAACTGAAGGTCAGAGGTTGGCATGAATTGCAAAAGTATTTTCTTAAAATCTAAACCTACATAGTGTTTAGACTGAAGGAGAGGTAGTGTGGGAGCTGTTGGGAAATCATTTGTAGAAAAATTTAAATTCACTTTACTTGAAACTTGATTCCTTTGGAATTTCAATATGGGCTACACTGCAACTAATTCTGTTTCTATGCAAGCTGTAGGTAAGACTTATTTATTTCGGTATCTATGTATGTAGTAGTACTGAAAAAAAATGAAGGATATTTTTAACGTTTAGGAGTCACTAATGATCAATTTAGATTAAAAACTACTAAGTTACCTAGAGAACAAACAACAGGATCAGTAAAAGGACAGTTACTGTGCACTTACAATAAAACTTGCCTTCTAAATAACTGAAAATAAGATCTCTCTATACATCCTATAGCACCACTCAGTTTTGCCCTGTTCGAGAGCTCTGAGAAATAGCACACTTCATCCTAGAAAAGAAGCATCCTCGCAAAGGCCTTATGTTCATTTGAAACAGACCATGTTCCCAACTTGAAACTACTTAACCTACAAATTACAAGCTTTGTATTTTTGTTGAAATGAATGATAGTTGAGGAACAAATCTCAAAGCTGATTCTCAACTTCTAAAGCTAAAAATCAGCATGATTCAAGAGATGATCTGCAAGGCACTTTAAAGCTAGAGTAATTTGAAAATGGCTTTCCAGTCAGTCAAAAATAAAAGTTTACTGCATAGGTCCCTGTGTGAGCTAGATGCTTTACAGACATACAAAAGCAGAAAGTAGCTAACAACTCAATATTAAAGTAGGTGCAATTTGGGAAGGCAAAATATGTAATTGTGTGTTAATTTCTCTGTAAGTTTGTTTTATTTTCTGATCATTTAAAACTGAAAGTTGCTAACACCTGTAGTGTTAGACAAGGATGCTATCTACAGAGTAGATATATGCTGTTTGATACTCAAAACATTCTAAATAATAGTGGGAAAAATGTGTGCATGCACATTTTGAAAAATAAACTGGGTACAACTTTTTAAAATTAGCTCACTTGTTTTTAGGTTTCTTTGTTTTAAAATAGTTGTAAATATTTTAAATTAACTTATTTAAGCTGCTGCCATTTACTAGTAGCATTTTCATTCTGCTAAATATAGGATGATACAGTACGACTTACTAGTTTGACTGTTGACTGTGTTACCTGCATACCCTAATGTTCTTCACATGTTTTGTAAATACCACAACTGAGCTAACAAACTATGTTATCAAGCAAGTTGTGCAATATTGGAACTTGGTCTGTAAAGTTAACTCCATTGCAAAATAAAGAACTGTTAACAATTTTACAAGCTCTCTTTGGTCATTTTGTATAGTCCAGTTATCTTAAAATGAATACATTCTATTTAGGGAATGAATCATTTGTGCATATTCTAAGACGTTTATTGTATCTAAACTAAACAAGATTGCCATCTTGGGCCACTATAGGAAAGGCAGAATTTCCAATGAACTTTGGTAGTAGGTTTTTATACTAGTGACTGCACCTTGGATAGAATACAGAATACTGAGACTGACATTGCATGCAACAGACATCAATATTTGTTGTAAAAGGATTTTCTAATAAGAGCAAGTTACATGTGATGCATTCTTTACTAAATCTGTAATTGGTTTCCTGTAGCATTTTCATAACCCCTCAGCTCAACAAAAGAGAATATCATAATTCTCCTTTTTGTGGTTACTTTGCCTTTGTCATATAGGCCTAGTACCATGGTGGTGAGAAAAAAATAATCAAGAGGGGTGGGAGGAAAATGGTCTGTATGTTTTTAATTTTAAAATCC
>NW_017728915.1:23808021-23817385 GCF_001723895.1 Crocodylus porosus | reverse complement strand
TTTAAAACTGAGCATGGCCTAAACTCTTACAAGTATCTGCCCACAACAGACGTCTATGGCTGTTATAAAATCCTTAAAACAGAGGTTTACAATAGATTAGCAGCTCAGCTCCTCACTTCATTAACACTAATAGTCACTGTTTTAATTACCTACCTTCTTCATCTACTTAATCTACTGAGCAGACAACCATTTAAAATATTGCAGAGGAGGCTTGTCCTGCAGCACTAAATAGATAAACAGCCAGAAAACACTCATGTCAAGCCTCACAGTTTTTAAAGCCTATAATCTCCAGAAGTGCGTGTCGGTGAGAGAAGTGGGAACAAGTGGAACTTCACATGAAATTTAATCAACCTGCCAGCCAGAAGACAGCAATAACTCACGCCACAGTTCCAGGCAACTTGATGTTTGCCATTCAGTAGTTAAGTATTTCAGGCTAAATCAAAAGCTTACTAAGCCAGTTTACTGGCATCTGCTCTAGTAGCAGATAATATACAGGGTATAGACAGATGTAATAACTGTATAGATTTCAAGGATACAGACAAACTGTTAAGATGCAACTGTTAAATCAGCATGATTCTGTGGCAAAACTATTCCAATTAACCATTTCATTCAGGGTCAAATTTAGGGTGATTTAGCCAACTTGATAGCACCACAATCATGCAAACCTACTAGGATGCATGGACCTACAGGGAACAAGGAGCCAAGACCCCATCCATTCTCAACCTCCCCTGCTCCCCCCACCCACACAAAGGAGCAGCCAGGTGGTAGAGCCTGCTCTTTCCCTATGTTCTGACCAGAAATGCCCACACAAAGCACCACCTTAGGGATAACTCCTTAAACTAGTACATGGAACAAGAGACAGCCCTGCCTTTAACAGAAGGAGAGGATGAAACAGGTCAGGTCAGAAAAATTTTCTCTCTTCAGATAGGTAAAGGCTAGTATAAGAGGGGGAACCGAAGCACAAGTCTGCAACATTTTTCCATGCAGTTTATGCGGATGCTAGACTAGGCATTATTTCCATCTTAATCTAAACAAAACAAGCTTGCACAACATTGTCCTGGTAGCAGCCATCTTGTGCTACGGAGTAGGTGGATTAGAAAATGGACCAATGGAAATTAGAATGGAAATTTAACAATGAAGCAGAGCTGTCCAATACAGCCTTTGTCCTTGCTTTTTTCTGAATGTTAGTTCTCTTGTTAAGGCAACCAGGACAAATGGCATGACCAAGGGGTGCAAGACTGGGTCACAAAGGAGGCTTATACAACAAACCAGATGCAATTAATATATAGGGAAAGGGTGGGCAATTATTTGGGCCCAAAGGCCACATATGGTTTTGATCAGCTGTTGCACAGTGGGTCAGCGAATCAGTGCTGTGCATCCACACCTGCCCCACAACTCACTAAAACTTCCTATGGGGCTGTGGGTGGGCAGGAGCAGTGTTCAGAAGTGGAGTGGGAGGGACAGGAGAGGCTGGAATTGCATGCCCCTTCCATCTGGGGTGAGGTGGGGGGGGGCGCTCGGGTACTAGGTCTTGGGAGCCTGCTGTGAGGGGAGGGTGGGAAGCAGTCCCAGACAGTGCAGTCTGTGCTTCCCCATAGCACACCACATGGGGCTTAGCCCTGCTTGATCCTGCTGGGGCCCTCCTGCACTATGCTTCTACCAGTGACTACAACCCAGCTGAGTGCTGCTCTGCACCCCCTGCCTCCAGTTCCAAGATCCACAGTGGGAGCCCAGTGTGCTTGCTGGGACTGGTGCAGCAGAAGCAAGAGGAGGAGTTGCTGCTGGAGGCAGGGGGTGCGGAGCAGCACCCGGCTGGATGCAGCCACACTGGAATAGCCTGCTGGAAGCTGCTCCTGCCCCAGCATCTGGGGCTCCAGCTCCAGCTGCCGGGAAAGTGGCCAGAAGCTGAACCCAGAGCCCCAGCACCATGGCGGGAGCCACCTGGCTGAAGCTGCTCATCTACTTGCCTGGAATGGCATGGTATGATGGCATGGCATGCCACAGCAGGGGCAGCAGCAGCTTCTGGTGGGCTGTTTCTGGTCCAGGTGTTGCTCTACACCCCCTACTTCCAGCAGCAGCTCCTCTTCTTGCTTCAGCCACACCATTCCCAGCAGGTGCATGGGGCTCCAGCTGTAGATCCGGCAGCTTGGAGCTGAAGCCAGAACCTTGTGCACTGGGGTAGGCTATCTAGGCACGACTTAGCTAAAAAATAGTTGCCTGGTGTGGCACAGCGCAGCACGGGCAAGATCAAAAGCGGGAGCCACTGCTGGAGGCAAAGGCATGAAGCAGCACGCAGCTGCAGCCGCACCAGAAACAGCCCCGGCAGCTGTGTGCTGGCTGGGGCCTAGACCAACAGGCACCTGAAGTCCAGCGCATGCTGCCTCAGTGCAAATGTGCAGGGCATAGCCCCATGTGGACTGCCTATGGGCAGTATTTTGCCCACTTCTGACATAAGGCAAGATATACAGCTTGAGTCCATTTACAGGGAAACAAATGACAAGGTATAAGGGACTGCATACTCCACTTCAGAGAAAAATCAAGAGAGCTCCCGGGATTTGTGCAGCGATACCCATCCAGTTACATCTGCTGAAGCTGTGACAACACATGCACACTTGTGGGAAGGATGGAAAGACATCACAATCCATACTACTGCAGAACAATTCTCTGTGTAACATAACAAGGGATGGCCAAGCAAGATGCCAGCCCTGGGCACCAACAGAGAGGGGATGCCATTGCCATGGCAACAGCAGTCCATGCACAGGGAGGTAAGATTCTTCAATGCTTGATGCACCCCCCTCACCTCCCCCCCCGGCAGCAACATTTCTAGTAACGCTTCTGCTCCATGTTGTTAATTTCTGCTGAGGGGTTTGGAGTGGTAAAGGAGGCCAACAAAACAAGCCAAGTAACAAAAGGAGGAAGAAAAAGCAATCCCAGCACACCCAAAATAGATTCTCCTGCTACTTGCGTCACAATGGAGGCTTTTGGGATGGAGGATGCTTCACAAACAGTATGATCAGAAATGCTATCATGTGGCAGTATTTATTTCAGATCAGAGGCACAGGGAGAAGCATTTCCTACTTTCTGCACCTTCAAACATGCTCAGCAAAATAGCTTTGCTGAATCTTTTTTTCTATGTTTTCCAGTTTGCAATGGAGAAGACCATTTTCAGGGTCTTTTAAGACTTGAGCACAAGTGCAACACTAAATTGCAGGCAAAACCACAGACAGCTTTTTCACAGTTACAGTTTCACATTCCACAAATAAGAGCACTGGGTGTCGGCACTGAGCAACACAAACATATCAGCACTTAACCTGCCCGGCAACCCCAGTCAGGCTGCCAAGATTTTAAAAGATTAGATCAAACTCTGAGGGTGAAGGAAAAGGCTGTGAGGGCACCTGACCATCTTGTGTTCTGTGGAAAGGAAATTTAATATAATTTTTCTCCACTGATAAGTCACAGAATAAAAAGAGGAATAATTTAAATACTGCAAGTTCAATTTCCCTTTTTGGTGACACGTCTTAGCTGTGTAGTGAACATAGGTTCAAGGGCAGTAAGAAGAGCTTTGGCACTACAAATGGCCTAACAGAGATATACAAGGCTCTAACACGCATACAGTTTCTGAACATCCCAACACTTAAATACGTGAATACTAAATTTGCACTAGGAAGTCAAACTATCCCTTTCCAAGCAGTTTCACCATCTTCCATAATATTGTCCCTCTCCTATACTTAGGGTATTGGATTCTAGAGCAGGAGATATTAGATCTCTGTTTGCATATAGAAAAAAAACTATGCATGCATGTTTTCCATATATCAAAATAATATTCCATGAGCAAAGCTTAATCTAAAAGGAGTTAAAGTTCATGGCTTTCTGTCCTCACTTTGAAGCCACAGAAATAAAAGTTATGGAACAAACACATTTTAACCTGCCCAGTGTGGGCAAGCAGCACATTTCCACTAACAGCAACAGATTCTACATCTTCACAAGAAACTTCCTTCTGCCTTCAGCAGGTAAGGACACACACAACAGTCTCCCTTCCAGAATGGTGCAAACCCACAGCAATCACCTCAGACCCGCTAGTAACAAACAAATCCAAGCACATGCGTACAGAATAAGAGTGCAGGGGAGAAAGGCAAGATTAATTTACAGCACATGTCCCCCCTTTTCAACCAATGCAACTTAACTAAGAACACTGGACTGGTTAATATCCTTGAGCTACAGTCTTTGAGACCAGCTTGTACTTTGTTTCAGTATAAATGTGTTGATTTGTTATGAGTTTAACAAAGGCAAGGACAGGCTGTTACATCTGAAGTGGATAAGCAAAAAACTTCAAGTGAGCTGCACTTCCCACCAGCCAACCAAGCAACACTAATCATTCACAGCTTACCCAAGATCTAAAACACTACAAACTGGCAATGGATATTTTTGACCAAACAAGTCTGCAACCACCTAGAAACCTCCATCAAAACAAAACAGGAAGTTTCCCTCTCTTATAAATTAGGAAGAACTAAAGAAAGATGCTCTCTGTTTCTACCTCCAGTTGTAGGTCAGTCTGACTGGATTGAACAAGAATTTGCCAGCACATGGTCAGAAACTGGAAGTGTTTAACTCCTTTAATTTTATGTCAGTGCTTAGAAGAAATGATTCCCTTAGGCAAACGATAACAATCTTCAGGCAAGTTTAATCAAATCCCAAGGAGGGCAAGCATTTAGTGAAATGGGTCACTTTGTCAGGCACTGAACCATAATAATCCCTTAGAAAGACAAGGAGACACAATGGCTTATTTAAGACCACACATCTCAGAGAATCCATTACATTTTTTTGGGGGGGAGGGGGGGAAGAGAGGTGAAACAGGATCTGTGTACTTACAGCTACCAAGGAGGAAAAATCCTGGCTTTTATAGGTTTACTCTTTAGATTCCTTGGCAAGTAATGCTGCACATAGGATTAACTGTCTTTTTGTTCTATTTGTGCAGCATTGGGTAAAGCAAGTTCTTGGTCCTAGGAATATCTATTTGTATTGCTTAACTAGATTTCAGTATCCGGACATCTTCCTGTGTCAGGTTCTTTTCTTCCCATGCTCTTTTCCCCTTTAAGTTGATCTGCTCTGCTAGTGGAGCTGGGGAACATGCATTGTTTACTACATGGCACAACAAAAGCCACAATGATCCAGGTTCTGTAAACCCATGTTATGTGAAACCATAAACAATACAAAACACTTCCTTTCCAAAGCATTCCAGGATAATTCTGGAAAGGAAATGAAGCATGATGTAATAAACTACCAAGCTGCTGAACAGGTAAAACTACTTCTGTTCCTACTGTTCAACTTAAAGCCCCATAAAAAAAAAAGAGGTTAGTTTTATATTTCATCATTACTGCTGTACAGATAATTCCTGCAGTGACTTGATTTTTAAGGTACTTAAGGCACTTTAACTTCTCTTTTGAAATACATACCCCAAGAATTTGTAATACTGTTGTTCTTCTTTTCAGGCAGGATACAATATAATTTAGTATGTTTCACAATACATTTAAAATTATTACAATTAGGCGATTTACACACCATTTGGTCTCCCTGACCAGCAAGCTACATTTACCCTAGCAACTGTGCCCCATTTGCTTCTTTCTGTTCCTTTTACCTCAAGCCACTGAAAAAGGTTACCACCAGCATTCCCTCTAAGCTGTATTCATGCATGGCTGCAGACAATAAAAAAAATCATGCCGTGCAATAACTTTATGCTGTGCATAGTGGCGTACCGACCGGGGGTGGGGTGGTGGCAGGCCATGGCTCCTAGGCACTAACTGGGAGGGACAGGGGCATCTCGTGCCATAGCAAGGGGGCACCACTGCTCCGCCCGCCACCACCACTAGCTTTGAGTCCAACCACTCACCATCCACCCCACCCTAGCCACAGGCTGCTGCAGGAGTGGAGAGGGGCATGCAGATACCCGTGCGCTCCCAGTCAGCATTGCTCATGGATTGCTAAACCTTAGAGGGAACATTGAGCACCACAAGGAGTACAATTTGTCAAGATCAGGTATCACTATCTTCAGCACAACAATTCTTTATTACTTATATGTCTCTGAGCAGAATTGATCTTCTCCATTGTTACTAAATGCAAAATGAGTATCCTACAGTTTATCCTTATGGAGCGAGCAAACAAACCAGCTAGATACACCAAAATACACTGCTTGCCAAGATAAACGAAAAAGTGTCATTTTGATGGCCTTCTGTTCGTGGAAGGGCACATCCCACAGTTCCTAGCATTCCATAAATGTTTATACCCTGCAAGATGTCTACCTGTCCTCCTAGTATAAGATCAAGACCAGATAAGTGTGGTTAGACCAGTGGTAACATGAACCAAGTAAAATCTCTAAATCCCTGCTCATCTCTCCAGTTGCAGATCAGGGGTGACAGCAAACCCATAGCATGTGTGCTAGATGGCAATAAACAAAAACAGAGTCCAAAAAAAAATTCAGTCCTATTTTGAATGCATAACAGCCCTGTCCAAAAGGGAGAGCACTCGCAGCTGTCTGTGATAGCAGCAAGCAAATGTTAATTTGCCTGTGTGAAAAAAGCATAAATTTGTTGTGCTACTGTTTGTCCCACTATTTGTTCAAGCTCTTGAACAGATGCATTGCAGAGCTGGTGGATGCTTCCAAATCGCTGCAAGAGAAGTAGAGCTTTTGTTTTCCCAACACCTGGAATCTGCTGGACCGTCCGAAGTATGGATGCGTGGGTGAGCTGGGAACACTGCTTACGAAGAAAGGGGTTACTAGTGCGATCCTTGCTTTGCTCATGGACCTGAAACACAGAAGCAGAGGCAGAGCTCCCTCTAGTGAGGAACAGATTTTGCTTGGATCAAATCATTCCATTCAAATTGAAAAGGGAGTTTCCCAGCCTTCCTGAAAAATCAGGCACAGCTTGTGAACTCCTTCTTAGAACTAAGGCCGTATCTTTTATCCAACAGATTGTAGGGAGTTAGAGAGAAAGAGCAAGGGCTGATGCTTCCCCTCCCCCAGGTTATAACCAGGGAACTTTTTTAAACCTGAAAATTGGGGACTTTTTCGTATCAGACCAGTGGTAACATGAACCAAGTAAAATCTCTAAATCCCTGCTCATCTCTCCAGGTGCAGATCAGGATCCCTGGTTATAGTCCTCACCTGGAAGAGTCAGGTTCAAATCCTTCCTGTTCTCAAGGAAATCCTTCCTGTCCTCTTCCCAGTAAGTGCCCTGGCCACCTGAGGTCCAACCCTCTGGGAGGGGGCTGGTCGGTCTTTCCCGCTGAGATGTTCAACTTCGCAAGGAATTCTTAAATATTCACTAGAGCAGATATTAGAGCAGGTCTTCTTGTACCAGGGGAGTCTCCTGGCCACAAGACTATGGAGACACATGCTCTATCAGTCCCCAAAGCTGCATCTTCCCTATTGAGGCTATCATTCATTAGGCTCTGCTCAAAGTTTCTCCAGCTGAGACTGGTCTCTCCTGTCCTTTACTGACTGCACTTCCTTGCTTTGCTGAGGGGAATGCAATTAAACAAACTGATCAAGCACTCATCCTGGCAAGCATGGACAGACCAGCCAGGCCTCATAACAATGTTTTCCAACAGGCCTCCTGAATTAGCCTCCTTGTCCCACCAACTGCTTTGTTTCCCTCAGCATTAGAAAACAGATGAAAGAATAAAGCAGATGGAAACAGAATGACAGTACCAGATCTTAAAGGGGGTCTCCTTCAAAGTTTCCTACTTTATGAGAACTCAAAGTTCTTAGAGTGAATGGGCAGACTTCAAAGAAACCTTCTAGCACATTTCAACAGCACCAATCTTCAGGGCCACATGAAGGAACCCGAGTGATGGTCTCAAGTTTGGCACCTTGCTCCTACGCTGGCAGGAGAGTGCTATGATACCTCCATCCCACATTCAATATGCCAACCAGCAATGAAAGTGTGGAGAAAGTGGATGTGTAGGGACAGCACACTGCTCAGTCCAGAGACAGCAACGGTACGTTTTTAATCTGACTGGTGTTTCCCCAGTAGTGCAGGAAGCAGCGCTTACCAGCTGGATAATAAGCTGTGAGGCTTCCTCCTCGTTGGCCACAGGGAGCAATGTCATGCCAAGCTCTAGTACGACAAAGTTCTGCATGGCTGGAAAGTACTGACTGCTCATTGGGGTCCTCTCCGCCACCACGATCCCATTCAGATTGCTGGCCTTCGAACAGAGGAAAGCAGCAGCAAATGGATCACAAACAGCTTTTCCATGAAGCTTCCTATTTTCCCTGCCAGAGCCATGACCCAGCTCGTTTCCCCTCGCTTCACTTACTACACAACCCAAACTGGCCATGACGCCAAGCTCAGCAGCTGCCAAACAGCACCATGAGCATGAGGAGGTAGGGCAGGGCAGGGGAGCCCCACTCAGGAACTTGCCCCAAGCCTGGGAGAGTTTTGTGGGCAGTGCTGGCAAATCTCAGATGAGGAACAATCAGCTTGCAGTGGAGTCTGCACTACAGAGGCGGAGGGTGTCAAGCACAGCCTCACACCAGGCTGGGAAGGACGTGCTGCCTTTGCAGAGGCACACAAATCGTCACAAGTTTGGGGCTCCTCATGGAGAACTTCAGGCTAGACAACTTGGGGCCCAGAGCAGCAGGGAAGGGCAGGATGACAGACAGGACTAGTGTTGTCACCCCTCCCAGAAGGGTGGGTGGGCACTCACACTCCTGAACCGTGCCAGGCGTCTTCGGAAGCCGTTTCCCGCCACCGCATCGGCTTCAGACACGTACAGGATGCAGGTACCGTGGGGCAGGTGGAAATCAACCAGAGCCAGGTCCTCCTCCAGGACCAGCTGCACCCGCCCTGCAAGGGACACACAGAATCGTAGAAAATGAGGGTGGGAAGGGACCTCAGGAGGTCACACCTAGTTCAACTGCCTGCTCAAAGCAGGACCAGCCCCAACTAGATCATCCCAGCCAAGGCTTTGTCTAGCCGAGTCCAAGGATAGAGGGTCTTGGAAAACTGCCAAGGATGGAGAGTCTACAACCTCTCTGGGTACCTGCTCCAGCGCTTTACCACCCTCCTAGTGAGAAAATTCTTCCTAATATCTAAATTAAACTTCCCTTGCTGGAAGCTGGGACCATTGCTCCTTGTTCTGTCATCACTAAGAACAGTCCAGCTCCATCCTTTCTGCAGCCCCCCTCCAGGGAGCTGAAAGCTGCTATTGAACCCAGCGGCTCAGGCAGCCAGGGCCCCAGAGCAACCCCGCTCCCAAGGACCCAGCAGCCCACTCCCGCCCCGGCCGGACCTTGCAGCCCCCGCACCAGCCGCGAACCCCTCCATTTCTCACTGCCGACCACGTGCCCGTAGGGGACCACCGCCGC
>NW_017728915.1:23765766-23807911 GCF_001723895.1 Crocodylus porosus | reverse complement strand
GGTGGTTGGGTGGCCTCCGCCCGCGCTCATGGCGCTGAGTTTCAGGAGAGGCCGGAAAGGCCCGTTTGTGAGTGTTGTCCCTCGCGGTCCCTGTCCCGGGCTGGGGGGCGGCACGTGCATCAGGGGGAGCTGCGGGCGCCTGGTCCCGGGGTGGGGCGGAAACCAGCTACTTCTCATCGTGGTGTCAGGGATGAGGGGACCCGAGCCAGCCCTGACTGCACTGCACTCGCGGCCTCCTGAATCACACGGACACCACATCATCGTTATTATTATTATTGCACGTGCTCACTTTTTTTGCTAGTGGAAAAAAAACCAGCAGCTGAGCAGCGCAGTCTGGCAGTGCAGGGTGCTGTTTCGCTTGTCACCCTCCCTTTCACATCCCACTGGTCCTGTGGAGGCCTCCGTGGTCAGCCCCTTTTCAGTCATTTCACTGAAGCAGAAGGATGTGCGTGGGCTCTATGCTGGATATAAATCAACTGGTGTTTCTGGAGATGGTGGCAGCCGCTGAAGAACATGGAAGAAAGAGAAAGCTGTTGCAGCGTGGTGGCATAGGGTTGTGTGTTGAGTCAATTTGTACCATTGCCTTCCCAATTTGCGTGCCTGGCATTTTACTTCCACCGCAAAGAAAGGGAAAGCTGTTTTTGGCAGGAAATGATCCCGTTCCCCCGGACTAGCGAGGCTCGTTCCAAGGATAGGCTCTTAAGCTTGACGTGGCAAATTCCACGTCATAGGCCTGGGGAGTTGATAGCTTTAATTCTCAACAGCAACAACAAAAAAGTTAGGCTGTCGTATGGCAACACTTCATGAAAGTAGGTTATGGATAACAGTAATGTTCCCCCACCCCCTATATTAATCAAAATTTAGTTTGAAAGTAAGATAAAGGAAGAAATTACTACAGGTTTCTCAATTTATCCGGGTTTTGTGTATGTGAATTCACTCTTATGCAATGACCCTTCTTATACTCCAAATTTGTTATAGGAGGTAAATTAACTGTTATGCATTTGGTATAGGTGCCCCACCCTGAAGCAGATAAGTCTGTGAGGCGAGGGGAAAGGGCCATGGGTCCAGGACCCCACTCATCCCTGCCGCTGCTGCAGCTGCTGTGGGAGTGGCTGACACCAGCTACCTGGAGCTGTTGGACTGCACCGTACCCTCAACCCCCTGGGGCTCTGCCTGTCCCTACTCACCCAAGCTCCTGAGCTGTGCCGTACTGTGGTGCAAGCAGGTGGTTGTCAGCTGCTTCCAGGTCTGCTGCAGCAGAAGGTGGGGTGAATGGGAATAAGTGGAGCCCTGGGGGTTCAGGGCTTCAGGTAGCTGGCATCGGCTGCTCCTGGGTCCACTGCAGCAGGCTGAGGTGAGTGGGTAGAAGCGGAGGCCTGGGGCTGCAGCAGGGAGCAAAGCAGAGGGAATGTGACTGGGGACATGTCAGTGCGGGCATGGGATGGGGGACGTGGCTGTTACTGCTACCTGCGCCCTGGGAGGGCTGTGCCGGGCTCTTTCTGGGGGGTGCATGCCCCCAGATCTTCATGCAGGATGAGCATACTGCTGCTGCAGGCTGCAGCCAGCAGTAGCACTAGGCTCTTGACAGCATTTGGCGGAGGCACTGGAAGGGGAGCTTGGGGGGCACTGTGGCAAATTTTGGGGTGGCAGTAGCCCCCCTTTCAGCGGTGCCACCCACCCCAAGCACTAGGAAGAGCCTGGTGCTTCCCCCAGCCTGCAGCGGCAGCCTATTCTACCACGCACAGATCTGGGGGTATGTGTCCCCTGGGAAGAACCTGGTGCAGCCCCCCCAGCCCGCAACCTTCCCAAGGTACACGTAGCAGCAAGAGCTGCACGCCCCCGGACCTGCGCCCCACACCCACTGATCGTTTCTTTTGCTTTGCTCCCTGCTGCAGCCCTGGGAACAGTGGATGGGCTGTGCCAATCCCCCCTCCCTCTGCTTCCTTCCCTAGTCCCAGCCTTCCTCCCTCCCTCTCTCACTGCTGTGGGAACATGTTCCTATTTCTGACATTATCAACTGAGTTACCTTTATCTAAATTCAGTTTATTCACAGTTTTCTGGGAATGCATGTACCACATAAATTGAGGGAAACCTGTGTGTCTTTTCATGTTGCGCTTTCTGTGACCAACTGACAGATAAATACTGCAGTTTATTTTCCCTGTAGTCTCACCAAAGGGAGGATCAGATTGTGGTGATCTTGGGAAAATGGGGTTTAAACTGATAGAAGCTTGTCCTTTTAGTATCACTGCCCCTCTGTCACGCACAAGAGTAGGCTTTAAGGGAAGTCTATAGTTTAGAAACTCATTTTTGTGGATTAAAAGGGCATGGAAGAACCTGGTTTTTGTCTTGGATGAATCACAGATCTCTAACCAGTGTCAGCATCTCTTAATACATTCCTAAAATTGCCATACTTGGAACCAACTCATCTGTGCACATTAATTTGCATGTAAATGTTCTTCCCTTTTATGTTACTTTGTATAGTTAGTTTTTATGCATGTTCACAGTTTTGTGTAACTTCATTGTGATCCTTCAAATCATTGCCAACTAACTTTATTTTAAATTGTTTAGAAACACATAGCTCATGGCCTGGTCCCTGCTGCTACCATAGCTCCTAAACCTGCAGTTCCCCGCACCCCTCCCCCTCGTAGTCCAAACCCTTCTCCAGAGAGGCCCAGGTAGGTTTTAAAGTTGTGGTTTTTTATTTTGCATCTTAAGTTTCATAATAACAATAAACAGTAGAACCGTATGATTAGAATAGTTTAACTTCTGCGCTGTAGTTCTTACCTAAACCTTTTCTTAATGAGAATATTTTCTGTATGGGATAATATGTTTATTCAAACTGCTACTATCTATACACTTATCTCTCCAAGTAGTCTTAATAATTAGACCCATATCTTATAGACTAATATATATGTAACTCCTGTTGCAAAATCACTGGGAAATTACCCGTGAAAATGCTGTATAAGATGGGTCTAATGTTGGTTTGATTGCCAAGAGGGGCAAAGATTGTATTATTTCATATTTTACTATATGAGGATGAAAGATACTATATCAGAAACTCCAAGCACATTGGTTTTAAACTTTGGTATGCATTAATGTGTAATTGGAGTACAATAAGACTTTATCAAAGTTGCCATTTTATTTAAAGCCTGTTTCTAGAAACAGAGGATTTAGATATTGAAGACCTACAAGCCATCCAGCACCCCAAAACAAAAAGTCAAATGTCTTTAACTTTAAGAACCTAATGCTGGTGCTTCCACACAGAAAAAGTTCCCATTACTTTGTTTAAACAAGCCCTAGCTAAGACTAACTGCACAAGTCACCTTATATTGTAAAAAAATTAGGGCCTGTCTGGGAGCGCACACGCACACACACAGTTTGTTGGGGGCTACTCACTTTTGTGTTTGCAGGATCAGAGCATTTATTTAAATTCAGTCCAAATGTAAAGAGGCATAACTCCATACATGTCAAGTGTATGCTCAGTTTGAGCAATGAGTTGAGAGAGAGAGGTCCTGTAATTAAATTTCGTCTTTTGATTACCTGTCCAATCCAGGTACATTTTTGTGTACCTGTTACCACCAACAGGACCCATATTATAAAACACTTGTTAATTTATTTTATAACCAAGATAAATGAGCTCTGCCTATCAAATGGCTAGGATTACTTTGTTGTTAGTGCTCCCATTATAACAGCATAGTATTTAAGTGACATTAAATGAAGCATGGGTATTCTCTCTCTCTCTCATTAGCTCTTCTTTGGGAGAAAGGCTTTTTGAGGCATAAAGTAACATTTCCTTTTAAAAGGTTGCAAATGCTTGCAGTTATTTTAACCACAGTCTCAAATTAGAAATCATTAAAAAGCTATGTGACAACAATGTAATACATCTAATTTAAGAACAAAATGAAAAAAATTAGAACTAAAATAGAAAAAGGTCCCTACTTTACTATGCCAAGGTTTTGTCAGTCGTAACTTTAAAAGAATGGTGCTACAATCTGGAAAACTTTAAGCGACCTTTTGTCAAATGGGAAAAATGTATATTTAAAAAAATGTATCTTAAATAGGCATGAAAGGAAAAGACATGGACAATCCCTACTCTTCTCCCAGCTTCTACTACCCTTTGACTTAACCACCTACAACCAGGACACTGCACAGAAAAAAAGTGACTGCCATGTTTAATTTCTTTTCACATTTTCTCTTTCTTTTCTATGTGCTCCTCTTGGCTCCTGGTCATTTTCCAGTTTCCCTCCCATGTGTAGTATGTTCCTAGACCAGGGGTGGGCAATTATTTTGGGTGGAGGGCCTCTTACTGAGTTTTGGCAAGCCATCAAGGGCCACATGACAGGCAGCCAGGGGCAGCTAAATATTAATTTTCTAAATTTTTTTAGGGGCCCTGTGAGCCAGATATAATGGCCTGGTGGGCTGCATCCAGCCCACGGGCTGCATTTTGCCCACCCCTGTCCTAGACAATCTTTTTTCTCCTCATTTGGTCTCAGATTAGGAGTGGTTCCTATCACGATTCCTACTTGTTTTTTTGTTTTGTTTTAAACTCTCTAATCCTATTGTCTCCTTTCTTTTCATCTTATCTGACTTCAGAACCTTCTCCCCAAAACAGGCATATCCTACTGTTCTGTTCTAGCTCAGAGTCCTGCAAAATTAGTTAACTAGCATGAAAGTACACAGCAAAAACACTGGGGTAGAGAATAAAAGGGACTCACAGACTTAAGTATCTGGACATTGGTGTTCCAACTCATCATTTATCAGGAGCGCTTGTCATTATGGTCAACAATTGATACTGTAGAATATGCATCATAAATTCTGCTCTTGGTTTCATATATATCCAGCTTGAGTTAGGGATTTTCATTTGTGTGACAGGAAAATGTGACACAAGTCTCATTTTACTTTTGATCGCTACAGCATTTTAATACAACTGAGTTTGTGCCTTAACTGTCTCTGTGGTTTTGTGGCTTAAATAAGTCCCCTACATTCTTATTTGATTGTTAAACTTTGTCTGCTATTGCTTAGTTAGTGAAGGTACTTAAAGATACAAATAAAAGCTGAGCCAGAGAGGAGGGAAAAAAGTCTGTTTCATTTTACCGTTGTATTTTGGTCTCTTTTAGATCTGCCTTGGCAGCAGCTATTCTAGTGACAACATTAACTGGACGTACAGTAGCTATTCCTCAGCCTCGGCAGAGATCACTCTCTGAGAGTGATTCCACTTGTTTGGAACAAGAAGGTTTTGAGCCCTATGCCACAATCACAGAGCTCAGAATGGGGTAGCGTACACTTTTTTTTATTTCAGTGTCACTCATTAGTCATGTAATCTGAGAATGAATTACGGAATCAACTGAGTCACTGGCACCATCACTCATTTAAACTTCTTTCCACCCCTCCCTCCCATCTGTGCTAAACTGAATCCAGAAGCCCTGTCAGTTTCTTCTCCTTCATTTTCATTTTCCCATAAGTCAGTGTCATAGTTGCAGCTCCAAAAGACAAAGTTTGGGGAGTTGCAGGTAGCAGTACAATTGTGACTCTGGATTTCTACCAGCCAAACTTCATTTATACAGAAAATTACCCATTAGGGAATCCTTCAAGTAATTTGTCAGGTAATTCCTCCAGGTCATATTATCTTCTTCACAGTCTATGCCATGCAATAGTACTAGCAGTCCTGTCTTCATTCTGGCATTTCCACTAATGTACAAGAGAAGATATGCCTTTGTGCTTAATTCCAAATGTCATGGGTATAAACAGGAATGTATACCATTGAAAGTCTTTTTTTACTGTTAAGAAACTTGGGTTTTGGTGTTAGATATCTGCTGTTAGCTCTGATTATTGTTTGACACGTTTCTACTTTATTAGCTTTTTAAAAATCAGAACAAGCTTTACATTTTGTGTTTTAAAGTGTTTTCCACTTACAGGCCCAATTGGAAGCGGGAAGAGAGTGAAAGATCACCTGTGCAGTCTCTGGAAGTGACAGGCAATTTTTGTGAGGATGAGGATATGGATACTTATCTTTCAGACATAGAAAAGGAGCCAGAAACCAGCCATCAGGGTACAGAGAAAAGAAATGAAAACATTAGCAACGATGTCATTTATTCTGTTCCTTACAAAAATAAACAGGTAGGCTCCTTTGACTTCTTTTTTTGGCATTTTAATATAAACATGTATTTGAATATCTTTAAAAAGATATTTCATTCTATTTTTCTATTACATTTTATTTAGTTTATATTTTACATGCTTTGCTTACTACTGCTTGTGAATGAAATGTTCTTGGAGAATTCCAGTCTCGCTAATTTCTTATTAGGATGATTCAGAATTTGTCGAGGAAGATGCAATCTCTTGGCACCCTATAAAACATTTAGTGGATGAAACATAGGTAGTATACCATGAGCAATCTTCTGGCCCACATGTTGGGAGGCCAGGTTTTCAGAAGGCTGTAGTCCAGCCTTATTACACCTGGAAACTTGCAGGTACAATTGACAACCCGTCAGTCTCTTAATGAGCTGTGCAGATTTGAAGACGGTGGGCACAAAACTTAAACTGTTAACTTTCTGATTTCACGCCTGGGTATGAATTACAGTTGATGGATTCTAACTTCTGGCACTCAAGTTTTTGAATATTTAGCTTCAAAATTTACTATGGATCAGAGTTATTTGGAGTTCACAAACCTAACCTAGTATGTAGGTGCATGGAGGAGGGTTAGTTTGAGCCTAGGTCACGTAAATGATAAACATATTTTGTAGTTTCCAGAATTATGCACACGCACATAACACTAAATCTTCAAAGACTAATACTGCAAAGTTAAGAAATGCTGAATTTAAGGTTGCATATGAGAATATGCTTTAGGATACAGGTAAGCCCCCCTTAATAGTGTTTTACTTAGCGCTATTTCACGATAGTGCTTATTTCACTTTGATACCTGGTTTCACTTGGCGCTCACGGGTTTCACTATAATGCTTGGGGGTATCGAGCAGGGAGCATTGGCAGCACGCAGCCCCATTACCATCTTGCTTCGTCGAAAACTATTGTGCTCTGTGCTCTTTCATGCTCTTACGTGCTTGTGTCTCTGTCTGTCTTCATTTTTTGAGTTGAAATCAATCATCATGAGTCAGAAACGTGCAACTGACTCTGAGACTGCAAGTGCTGAGAAAAAACAGCGCAAAAGCATAACGCTGGAGCTTAAATTGGATGTCCTGAAGCGAATTGAAGCAGGGGAACGCCAGAATGAGGTCTGTAGAGCTTTGAATTTGGCTGGGTCAACTGTTAGGACCATACTGAAAAATAAAGACAAAATAAAAGAATGTGGTAGAATTGTAACTCCTTTGAATGCTTTGAAACTCAGTAGAAGTAGGGCTCCAATCATGTTAGAAATGGAGAAGCTGTTAAGTGTTTGGATTGAGGATACAACTCAACGCCGTATGCCCTTGAGTATGCTGCTTATTCAGAAGAAGGCTAAGAGTCTTTATGATGATTTACAGAATAAATTACCTGAGGGGTCTGCTTGTGAGCCTTTTATTGCAAGTAAGGGGTGGTTTGAAAGATTCAAGAGGCGCAGCAACTTGCATAATGTTTCTATTCAGGGGAAGGCTGCTAGTGCTGACACCCAAGCAGCTTCCACTTATAGAAATAAACTTTTAGAAATCATTGAGGAGGGGGGTTATACGCCTCAACAAGTCTTCAACGCTGATGAGACAGACCTCTTCTGGAAGAGGATGCCTTCTAGGACCTACATTTTCAGGGAGGAGAAATCGATGCCAGGTTTCAAGGTGTCCAAGGATCGACTTACTTTATTGCTTGGTGGTAATGCTGCAGGGGACTTTAAATTGAAACCATTGCTTGTATACCACTCAGAAAACCCCAGGGCTCTCAAGGGGTATCTTAAAAGCAGTCTGCCAGTCATTTGGAAATCTAATAAGAAGGCCTGGGTCACAATATCAGTGTTTCAGAGTTGGTTCAGGGATTACTTTTGTCCTGCAGTTGAGAAATATTGTGCTGAGAACAATCTGTCCCACAAGGCACTTCTCATTTTAGACAATGCACCAGGGCATCCTACCACACTTGATGACCTCAGTGATAATGTTAAAGTTGTTTTCCTGCCCCGAAATTCCACCTCCATCATACAACCAATGGATCAGGGTGTCATTGCTGTCTTTAAGGCTTATTACATAAGGAATACATTTGCCCAGGCTGTTAGGGCTACTGGTGGAGAGGGTGCTCAAACCCTAAAAGAATTTTGGAAGGGGTATAATATCCGCAAGGCAATAGATAACATTTCAAGTGCCTGGGCTGAAGTTGCCTCCAAAACAATGAATGGTGTCTGGCGAAAGTTTTGGGCAGGCTGTGTCCAGGATTCCCAAGAGTTTGAGGAACCAGTGGTGACAATTCGGGACAATATCATTGAGCTTGGAAGGAAAATTGGATTTGATGAACTTGAGCCTGAGGACATCCAGGAGTTGATCGATTTCAACAGGGAGGAATTGAGCAATGAGGACCTCATTCAAATGGAACAGCAAAGAAGCCACGAAGAGGAGGAAGATGCTGAGGAAGATGTTCAACCAGCAAGGGCCTTAACCAGCAAAGGCATGGCTGAAGCTTTCAAACATCTTGAAGCTTTTCTTTCCTACTTTGGTGAGAATGACCCTGACATGCAGCGCAGTTCTGCAGTTGCAAGGGGAGTTAATAACAAAGTCAATTGTTACAGGCTGCTTTACAATGAAAAGAAGAAGCCCAAAGTGGAGCTATCAATGGATTCCTTCTTCATGAAGCACACAACTGCTTCAACCACTGATGCCGCCCCTCAAAAAAATTCTCAGCCAAGCACTTCAAAATCCACTGAAACTGACACTAATCCTGACAGTCCTGATTCTGAGTGCTGAAGTAAGCCAAAAAAGCAAAAAGTGAAAGTGTATCTGTGCATACAGTTCATTACTTTATTTTGTAATTTTATACATTATTTCAAAGTTCAAAGTGTTAAATAAAGTATTTACATATATTTAGATGTCTGAATTCATTGATTTTCTTTTTTATAGTACTAGGGGATTTCAGTGATTTTTTTTTTTTCTTTTTTTTAATAGTACAAGTGGAGAGCCTTGGGAACAAATTATATTTATTTATATTTATTCCTATGGGAAAATTGGTTTCACTTAATACTGTTTTCTTAGCACTCAGTTTTTCTGGAACCAAATAAGAGCGCTAAGCAGGGGTTGCCTGTACACCAGTCTGGGTATGAACCCTGCTTCATTGTTGTTGATATTGATTTTACTATGCACAGAATGTTGGTGTATTTAATCTCTATACAAAGTTATTTAAACATTTTTTCTATGCAAAACAAATCAGCAAAAAAAGTGTCACCAATCAGGGCACACTATCTAACTTGCTTGAAGGAAAGAAATGGTGAAGGAGAGTCTCCATCCCAGGGGAATCCTAATATCAGACCTTCTGAACACGGCAGGCTTCGCTGTCTGTTTTTTAAATACATCTGATGAGCAGGGATCCTGGTTTTCTCTGATTTAAAATAATCCCCTATTTTCAGATTTAAAAAGAGTAATCCCAAATCCGTTACAAAAAATCCGTTACAAAAAAAGTAATCCAAATCCACATCCCATGGCTCTACCCTGCTGCCACTTGTCTAGCTGGCAAAGGGGGGAGTGCATGGTGGAGGCACTGCACTGCCCCAGAAAAGCGGTGCGCAGTGTCAGAGATGCTCCAGCCTCCCCACGCCTCCTGGACAAGCCATGGTTTTGCTCCACTGAGCGTTGGCAGCTGCAGGGCATGGCAGGGGCATGTGCCCCTGGATCTGCACGGAGCAGGCGGCAGAGCAGGGGCTATGGGGGGGGCTGCAATTACTCTAAAATTCCCCATAGCCACTGCTGCCCCAAGCAGATCCAGGGCACATGCCCTTGCCATGACCTGCCATTTCTCACCAGGGCGGAGCAAAACCGTGGCTCATCAGGGAGGCTGGAGTGGCTTCGTTGCTGCATGCCACTTGTTCAAGGGTACCGGGCCTTGGTTCAGGAACCAATCCACCATTTATAACATTGTTTCCTGTGGGAATATTGGCTCAGAGTTGTAATGTTTTGACTTACGACACAACTGGTTCCTGAAAAATGTGTCCTAAATCCGAGAACTGCCTGTAATATACACATTATAGTGAAAAAAAAGCCCAGGAGGAAATTTAATAATTGAAAGAAGGATTTGATAAGAGTGCAGTAAATAGGTCAAAACTACACATTGTTCAGCAAAAAAACCAAAACAAAATATTGGCTAACTGCTGCGTACTAAATGAGGGAGGGGATTATAAAGAAAATAGTACATGCTTATGCACTGCCTACCTGCAGTCCCCTGCTTTATTCACAATAGAAGACAGCAGCATTAGTCTACCCCAGTGCAGCCATACTGAAGCGCCATTGGTGATGATGGCAGTCTTGATTCTAACAATTCTATAGTCAGTGCTTAACTTTGCACCTTTAGTAATGTATTTTTGTTTGCAATATCCAAGGCTTCTTAAAAGAAGAAAAAGTAGCAAAATGGAGATACAAAGAGTACTTCATGCAGCATCATATTGACACTTGCATTTCGGATTAAGCAGAAGAATTTGAATGTTAGCTTCGCTACATGGAGCCCTACCACTTTGAATAACAAAGTAATCAATACCAATAGTAATCCATAGTAGGTTATGATCTTCTGTATGAACCAGCCATAGAGAACGACAACTTACAGTGGGTTTGCTGACAGCAGAGGACTAGTGAGGCTTGGGGATCTTGGGTTTTAGTCCTAGGCTTTCTTGATTAGGTTCTTTTTTTTTGCCACCCATTCCAACCAGTTTCTTTCCCCAGCCTATCTTCAAGCCGGTATCTTTTCCCAGTCTAGGTGGTCATAGTCTCTCTTCAGCTCCTGATCCAATTCTAGGATTCCCCTCCACTGAGCTGGCTTATTGTATTCCCCAGCTTAATTTTCCTCATAAGCTTTCGTTCAGCTTCCTTATTCAACCACTTGCAGCCTCCCCCATTACCTGTCAGTAGAGGTGCACCAATACATCAGTCCATGTTATATCAGCAACGATAAAAGGAAAATTGACGTTATCAGCAATCGGCTTTCTTTGGCTGATGTGGCCAACAGTGTTGCTGATTAAATACTTTGTGCGTGCATGCATGCAGCTGCAGCCTGGCACGTGGCCAGGAGTGTAACCCAGCATCTTGGAGAGAGGTGTCCAGACACTTAAGTCTTGGAAGAGGGGGGGGGAGGTGTCATGGAGAGAAGGGGCATGGGAGGGGGTGCAGATTGAAGCCCCCCAAGATGAGGGAGGGAGTAGGGCTGGGGCAGGGGCAGGGGCAGGTGTTCCATGGGCAAGGCAGCACGTGGGATGGAGCTGCAGCTCGTCTGGGAAAAAATGGTACTGTGTTTAAAAAAAATGCAGTTTTCGATTCCCTGCTGATCAGAAGCAAGCTGAGAGTGGGGCTTTTCCACCAATCAGTGGTGGGGGGCACACAAAGGAACCTGCAAGATTTAAAGGAGCTGTGAATCTGGTAGAACCCTACTCGTCTAGAAACAAGGGTTTCTGTCTGGTAGATCTTTCATAAGAGTCCAGTTCAGGAGCCATCTAACTTTCTTTCCACTACCAACAAGCTTACATATACCTGCCTTCAGTTTATTTCATCTGGTCCTAATGAGCTTCAGCTAAAGACTTTACCCTTCTCAACTAGAAGCCCTGGCAGTTTCTTTGGTATGAAGCTCTTCTTCCTTGTCCCCTATTTTAGGCTGTTAATCCCTTCCCAACTTAAAAAGAGCTTAGTTTTCCAAAAAGAGTTAGCTGCCACAATGCAGTGGCAAGCATACTACTTGTAATCAAAATTTCTACTTTTATAAATCAAGAGATAAAATATATGTTATTCCTAATGTAATGAAATGGCCTGCAATTCTAGTAAGTTGAAAAAAATGCATCCAGTGATACATTTACATCACCAAGTTCTTCTTTTGAGTTCAGATCTAGACTAGGAAATTAATCTCTGCCCTGGTGACACTAGCATAACATTGTTTTATGTAAACTTTGAGAATCTAACAGTACCTTCCTTTATTTCTGTTACGAATAAATAACATGCAGTTCTGACCATAAGGTGGCACTATTTTCATATTCCATGTCTTTTTTTATAATAAAAGTGCCAGATGAAGTCAAGTTTAAGATAAAATAATTAGTTTCAACATTATTAAATTATTTTTACATCTAATACAAATGTATAGGAATAGATACCGTTATGATTATTTGGCCTAATAGTTAATTTAATCAGCTGTGTTTTGATGCACAAAGTTAAAGAACCAGCCAATTAGTAAAAAAACACACAAGCTGAACGTGTCCAAAACTTATGTAATCATAATAAATAAAAAAAAGTTTTTTTAAAAAAAAGTTACCTCACTAGGTAGACAGAGTTCCTTATTTGCTTATTTATTTACCAAGCTACATAAGGTCCATCCCCCCATATTCTAAATACACATACCAATGAACTTATAAATACCAGTAATTTCATCACCCAAAGTCTCTTCACAATACAGTACATTTTAATACTGTACATCACCCATTTAACAAGTTAAGACCCAACATTTTCATAATAATCTGCCTTCAGCCATCCCTAACCAGATTCAATTAATCCCTTCCCCTAAAAAAACTGAGAAAATAGATGAATCTTTGCAGCATCCACTTAAGACACACTTATTTGTCCAAGAGTCATTTGTAGAGATGGAGCTGGTGGCTTGCACATCTTTGCAGATGATCACAGTTTGCTGCAGTCACTCGTTGAAAGAGGTAGACTCTAGGGAGTCTCAGCCCAGACCACAGTTAAAAAACTTTTCTTAAATTTTACCTGGAATATTATATTTTTATAATATTTCTTGTGCCAGAAGTGCCACTTCACATAGTTTAACAGATAGCTACATTGTATCAGCTTACATTCCTGAATATTAGGCTGTAAACTTGTGTAGAGAGCATTATAATAATTTAACCTTGAGGCAAAGATGACCTGAGTGATGGTAACAAGGTCTGCATCCAACAATTTAAGTGTGAGATACATAGCTTGCAAATTCTTAATCTTTGGCATCATTGTTTCAAAGTTTAGTCCCAGACTCAACTACCCAATTGTCTTGCTTTAGTATATACCATGAAGGTTGTTTCTTAAATTTGAAGTACTAAGAATGGAGCAATGTCATTATCTGTGATAGTGTCATGGTTTATGTTTAACAATAGAGACAGATTTAGAATCATACAATAGATTTTTCTATGTTGTATATTTGAAGTGTCTCTTTATCAGTGAACAGTTTCATATTCTTAAGATGCTTTTAAAGTACAAATGGGGGCTTTGTGCCAAAATGATATTAAACATTCTGCAGGCAGAGAGGAAGTAAGAGTAGTAAAGGGGCAGCAAAATGCTGTATTTGTGAAAGGGAGCAGGAAACACCCCACATGAAGGGAAAAAGAATAGTAAGAGAAGGAAGAGGGAGAGCAAAATGTGTGTGGCACTCATATGCAGTTGACATGTAAAAGAGCTGAAATGATACAATCTTGATATGTATTCTTGATGATCTAAATCAGTGGTTCTCAACTTTTTTTAGTTTCAGGGCACCCCTCCATAATTTTTTAAAAATTTGGCAGCGCCCTGGTTGAGAACAACTGTGTTACCTCTGCTTACTTCAGTGGTTTCAGCTGGGTGGTGCTGCAGCTGCTGTCTCCACTGCAGCCAAGTAGAACTGTCCATGTATATCATGTGGAGCCAGACCAGCAAAGTCTGCAACAGGAGCACATGCTTCTACCCGAGTTAGGATTATCTGATAAACCTTAAGCGGGCAGGAGTGTCTGCTCTTGCCACAGCCCTTCCTGGTCCAACCCTGCATGGCCCTTCTGGAAACAGATGCATGGGGTACATAGTTCCACTTAGTTGCAGTGGCAGCAGCACCTACACCAGAGCACTTGTGAAAGACTTTTGCGGCATCCCAGTTGAGAACTGCTGCTGTAAATGAAGCTCAATATAGTTTTATGAAACCAATATATTAGATGGAATATTATGTTCAGAGCTGTGGTTGTTAACCTTTTTAGACTTGAGGTACCCCGGATAGATGTGAGGCACTCCCCGGAAAATGCAGCTCTTAGTTTTCATTTATTTTTGATTACCAAGAAATAATAGAACAGTTTTCTGTTGTAAAGAACTCAGAAATACTACAACAGGATAGAATATTTTTAACATAGATTCCTATTTGAAATCTCTATCTTTATCTTGTGAATCATGTTTGCATGCCTAACAGTGCTAACATTCCATGGCATTCCGTGACGCTCTTGAAAGGATCTCAAGGTGCCACAGGGTGCCATGTCATTCTGGTTGAGAATCACTGATTTAGATGTTATGCATAAGTGAATGAGATGGTTTTACAGACTTAGTGGCTGGAAAACATAATGGGGACCATTGCTGTGCTGCGAACAAGAAACTACCACATGTTCCTATTGACTATTAAGGATTGTTGATATTTTAATTCTATTTTTGTATAAATCAAAAAGTAAAAAGTATGTATGGCACAGTTTAATTTATTATCTTATATTAACTTAAAACACTGTAGTGCGATACTCCATAAGAGGATACTGAGGGGGGATCTTGTGGCTGCCTACAACCTTATCAGGGGCCACCAGCAGGGACTCAGGGAAAGTCTGTTCACCAGGGCCCCCCTTGGAATCACCAGGAGCAATGGCCACAAGCTGAGGGAGGATAGGTTTAGGTTAGATATTAGGAAGAACTACTTCACTGTAAGGGTGGCCAGAGCCTGGAATGGGCTTCCGAGAGAGGTGGTGCTCTCACCTTCCCTGGAAATCTTCAAGAGGAGACTGGACAGGCACCTGGCTGGGGTCTTATGGCCCCTCCCACCCCCAGTGCTCATTCCTGCCCATGGCAGGAGGTTGGACTTGATGATCTGTCTAGGTCCCTTCCCGCTTACTGATTCTATGATTCTAGAGAGTGATGTCAGCATTTACTTTATGAAGATATCATTGTATGCACATGCCTATGTGTATGGGCTATTTAGGCTGTTTTCTGGATTTGTGTGTACTAGAGATACTACCTTGTAATGTTTTTGACCTAGGAAAAGCTTCTAGCCTCTCCTGGCATCAACACGGGTGAGAATGAAATTTCCTCTCCTGAAACTGCAGTTCAAACAATAGTAGACCAGTCAAATGTACAAGTGGAAGGTAAACTTATGTTTTAAGGTGAAGTGCACTAATCTTTAATGTGTCAGAGAAATAAAACTGTATTTTGTTTTTGATAAATTAACCTTACTAGAATTCAGTTTTTAGTAGGGTATTTAAGGCATTTTAAATGACTATCAATAAAATAAATACTGTTAAAGAACTCAGTCATTTGCAAATGAAGATTCTGCTTTTGAAATTTAGTGAACACTGAGGTTTATGGTTGTATAGGAACAGAATTCAGTTTGCATGCCCATAGATACTGTAGTCCTTCTGTACTTAAAAAAAAATCCAAAAAATAGCACATTTTTATGTTACAGAAGATACTAATTTTACTTAGGGTATAAGAACACAAAGAAGTTACTACTTTACCTGGTAAGCTAAGGTATAGAATCTTACTCTATGATTTACTCTGTATCTGCAGTTCAGTAGCTGGTGTCCTCACACTTACCCTGCAGTAAATGTGAGATTTCTTACCCCACTTTCGTGGAAGGGTAAGCTACTTGACATTTACTGTAGTGTAACAGCATGCAGTGGCAGTTACTATCTTTAATTAACATACCATAGGTCCTGCTCTACCTTACACAAACAAGTTACGATGAGGTATCTTTAAATAACTTTCTTAGCATAATTACTCCTTAAGTAAATGTGAGATCTGAAAATCTTCAGGGATAACAGCATTTTTCAATCAGAAGTTATTTTATGGAAATAATCTTTACCTATATTTTTATTTTTTTATTTTGCCTAGAAACAAAGACTTGCAAAACGCAAAAATACTGAACTACTAAGGAAAACATAGTAGCAAGTTAAATGACTGAAACCTTCCCTCAACATACTATATAACTGTTTTTCATTAAACAGTCATTGAATAAAATGAATCCACCCTGAACATGAATAGAAACAAAGGTTTTTCCTCTTCCAGATGAGTCCTAATCATTGAGTTAGAGCAGTGATTCTCAACCAGGGTGCAGCACTACATACATTCATAGTGTCAAGAACATTCTGCCTGCTGTGGTCTTTTGGAGTTCTTTGCAACAGAAGAATTGCTCCTTTTCTCTAGTCTAAAAAATTAGTGGAAACTAAGAACTGTGGCATTTTCCAAGGGGAATCTTGAGTCTAAAAAGGTTGAGAAGCACTGAACCACTGAAAGTAATTCTCCATGATGCTTTATTTATCTTTGCCTTGTGAGTTTTGAATGCTTTTTTTTTTTTTTTTTTTTTTTTGAAGTGGAAGAGCTTCAAATAGGAGAGATGGGGTAGAGGCATTCTATAACAGCCTGTAGCCAGGTGGTTAGGGTACTCCCCTCCAAAAAAGAGGTTTGAATTTGAAATCTGCTTAGGCTGAGGACATTTAATCAAGGCTCCCACTTCCTGTTTGGATGCTCTAATCAGGCAACCTATAGCCTGATCTGGCCTGCAAAGAGATGGAATCTGGCTATTGGCAGCTCAGCTCAGAGGATTGCAGCAGGTTTGGAGGGGGCATTCCCAAGGTCCTGCAGCCCACCCTGCAGTAGACAGGGTACCAGAGATGATGTCTCCAGAGTCCTAATCAGCTGTGCTCCTTGTATTCCCTCTGCTCAGTGCTCTCTGCTCTTTGTCATTGTTAAATTTAACCCTTTCCATCAGTGTTAGCTATTTGAATCAGCAGGCAGCTTGTGTGCTCCAGTGGGGCAGAGACTTGCAGTTCATGGTAGGGGCTGGGTTGCAAGCAGTAGCTGGCCTGTGTTTTGACTTCTAAACTCTATAAAGGGCAATGATTCTCTCCCTTTGTTTTTGAATGAAGGTGGTCATGGCTACTTTATTTTGTGTAGAACTTATTTGTGTTGGTATATATTGGATATGTTGTCAGTATCCAGCTATTATATATCCAGTGTATAATAGCTATGTAATAAGCAGGGATCCTGGTTTTCTCTGTTTAAAAATTGCAAGTTCTCTGATAAAAACGCAAATTATTTGATTAAAAAACCCCAAAATCTGCATTTTTCCACAATTAAAATGAAACACGGCTAGATACAGATATCAGTTAAATACAATGTTATATTTACAATTTTAGAGCAAATCGGAAGTCTACCAGTGCCTCAATCATTGTAATAAAATAAATTCTAAATACCTATATTTTTTTGCATTTGACTTGGGGTTTTTTAATCATGGAAAGTCAGAGGTCTCCCTGCCCGCTTTTGCTCACCAGGACACTGGTCCAGCTATGGCTGTCCTCCCTCACTGCTTTGTGGCACTGAGCAGCCCTGATACGCTGGTGCCCTGCCCATGCCGTTGCTTCTCACGCCCCACCCAGGCTGCTGGTGCCATTCACTCTGCACCCAGAGTCTGCTGGCCCTACCAGCGTCCTTCACTCCACACCCACAGCGCCCCACCCCCCCAGCCTTGCTGAAGGGGGGGCCCCAGCTGCCAGGGCTATGGGGCCAGGGACCCAGGTCCATAGCCCCCTGCCTCCACAGCTACAGTCAAGCCCTGGCTGCTGTAACTGAAACCACAAGTGGAACCCAGCTCCCCCTCTATCACAGGCAGCACGACTGGAGTGGAGCCCATGGACAGGAGCAGATGTAGGCTGCCTGCTGTGGGCTTAGGCTCCCTGCCCAGCTGCCCTCCTTCCAGGGCCTCTGCAGCCTAGCAGGACCTGGTATGGGAGGGTAGAACAGGGTAGGGAGGCTGAGTATTGCTGCCAGGAGCCCTGCACTGCCAAGGCAGCAGGACAGGGAGCCCTGAGGCTGGAGCCGCTAGCCTGCATCTGCCCCTGCCCCACACTCGCATCTGGGGGGGCATGTGCCCCCAAAATCCCCACTGGTAGTGCATGCAGTGGCAGGGAGCCAGCCCCCATCCCTGCCCCCCAGGCAGGGCACCTGTGGTTCCATCCCACTCCCCAGCTGGGCCTTGCTGCCATGCATTCCGGCCCCAAGCCTCACACACTGCCGCAGCCCTACCCAACTCACTATGAGGCCTCAGATCCTTCCCCTCGTGCCCCCACCCAACTTACCTGCAGGGAACTCTGGCCAGCCTACAAGGGGAAACTTACTAAGGAGAAAATCTATTTTTCTCCTTTAAAGAGAATATCTGCATTTTACTTTGTTTTTCTTTGGTGAATGGAAATCCCAAATCCCTGGTAATAAGGGAGAAGGGAGTAAGAACCTTAACTCAACTTTGGAACATTTTACTTCACTTTTATAATGTCATTATTAGTAGGCTTTGGTGTCAGCATCTATTAAAGGACTTTATGAAGCATCTGTCAAGAATGGATTGCTTTGCTCTGAAATGTTTGAGAGTAGAAGGAAATTAAATAAGGGCATATATAGCAAGTAAGGTAGAATCTTTGAAAATGCCACAAAATTGTATTGGCCTTGATTAGAGAAGCAGTCAGATCAAAGCCCAGTAAAACAAGAGAAATCTTTCATTTGGGCTTTGGATGGAATCCTGAATGAGAATACTAAGACAATCAAGAGGAGGACAGGAATCAAACTTATCATCCATATCTGTCTCTGTAGTGTTAACTAAAATAAGTGTAATATATCAGTCTTGTGAGATAATGTCTAGGGCATGGTTCTGAACCTTTTTAGAATTGTTGCACCCCTAGATAAATGTGAAGCATCCCTCAGAAAATGCAGCTCTTAGTTTTCACTTATTATTGACCTCAGCAAAATAATAGAGGAATCCTTTTTTTGCAAAGAACTCAAATTACAAAACAGGCCAGAATATTTTTAACACTACATATTCCTGTTTGAAATCACTGGGTGCATCCAGACGAGCACGAATATGTGGTATGTGGTGCCACAGAGGCTGCTACTTTGCAGTGTTTTTTTCTGATCCTGGGATGTCCCAGGGTCAAACAAAAAATCCACACCAAAAAAAAGTGGGTGGTGCATGCAGTGTCAGTGTGCACCATGCAAAATCAGAGCCTGGTCAGCCAAAGCTACACTCCAGCTACTGGCCACGCTTTCTGCTGTAGGAGTGCCATGGCTGCAGCTCCCGGAGGTCTGTAGGACCCCAGGACCCAAGGTAAGGCTCCTGGGGCCAACACAGTTGCTGGTCCCAGCTTCTCCTACCCCACCTGTGGTAATCTGCCACGCACCAGAGCGCACATGGCATGGGTGTTCCCCAGGGACAAGTCTCCAGAGGAAATGCGCATTCCTGCGCTACTTGTCTCCAGGGGAAGTGCACATTCCTGCTCGTCTGGATGCACCAATTGGGTTTGTCTTGTGAATCATGTTTGTACACTTGTCATAGCAATGTTAACACTGCCACCCTAGTTGAGAATCACTAGTCTTAGGGTATAATGGAAGAGGGTGCACATTTTCTAATTCTTGTGTTTTATATTAGAATGAATTTCTTAACATCTTCTATAGTAGCTTTTTATTTCCCCAAGATATATCCTTATAATTTTACATACTTGTAAGAATTTTTATTTTGAATGGATTGAAATTTATAATTTTTTTCTTTAACAGAAGATGAACTTCCTGCTTTGATTTTAAAGGTAAGAGTACTATGATTATGATAATGATTTGCAACACATTCTTTTAAAAAGTGTTATCAACGGCTAATGACTAAGAATCACTCAAATGAAAAGTGCTTTGTTTCCACTTGGGAATCTTTACACCAGGTAATAGAGCTAATCATTCATTTGAAATATCACAAGGCACATATTATAGACAAATGGCATAAAGGGATTGCTTTACCCTTTAGTGAAATACAGCCACTCCTCAAGTGAAACACAGCAAAAATGCAGGGCATAAAAATAACAGATTAGGACAAACACTGAGGAAGAAACAAAGTGAAAATAGGCGACGTGTAAGAACAAGAAGTGGCTCCGAGTCATAAAATTCAGATTATAATACAAATTTCACTGAAGTTGAGAGGTTTTGTATCTAGTGTTCTGGAAGGGCCCACTTCCTGTGCCTCGGAGCACCTCTGCAAGGGACTCAAGGAAACCAAATGATGTCAAATGCTAATTCTCAGTGGGTGCATGTACACATGCACTTTACTGTGGAGTTGACTAATTAGCTCTGCAGTAAAGTGTCACTGTCTATATCTGTACTGGTATTAGGGCACAGTAAATTAATCCTCTGTAAGATAGTACTGTTGGGGAACAGTTCCCTTACAGTGCAGGAAGTAACTGTGCTGAAACAGCGTGAGTAGATGGTTAGAGAGGCTGGCTGGGGCATGAGGGTGCTAAAGTGCAGGGGCTGCCTGCTGCCTAGCTCCATGGGTTTGCAGGGTCTGCACCCTCGTATCCCAGCCAGCCCCTCTGGCCCATGGCTGACCCCTCACTGAGCCCTCTGCCAGCACAGGGCTGTTCCACCCCAGCTCAAACTGCTGCGGTCCCAGGCACATGTGTAGACACTGTGCCTGGGAGCAGTTAACTCTAGCACAAACAGGTCCAGAGTTTATTGTGTTGCGTTAATTTCATGTGTAGATCCACCCATTGGTCATCATTCTTCATCTGTTTAGGCCTTGTGGCTCTCCTAGGTGCCAATGAAATTCATTGTTTTCTCTTGTGAAAGTCATTATCATACTGTGCAATCCTGGCCCTCTTATAGCATAGAAGAAATACCTCTTACATCAAACACTCCAATGCATATGAACGTAAGGATGATAAGGCTAAGTACAGCTTGACACTTCCTTTCTTTAGAAAATATACATGCCATATCAGCAAAACAAACTCAAGAAAACATACACGACAGTCCACAAACTGACAACTTCTATACATTTTAAGATATCAAAATTAAAGCGACAAAACAAACCATAACTCTGGAAGTAGCTTCAGTTTCTTCTTGTCCTAGTAGGTTGGCAACAATACAGAGTACACGTAGGGAGGTCTGTAGGTAGTAAGAAGTAGATGGAGGAGATGGCTACCTATTACTTTGTCAGTTATTTTGTTGAAGATCATAGAAAACTAGTGTTGGAAGGGACCTCAGGAAGTCATCTAGTCCAACCCCTTGCTCTAGGAAGGACCACCCCCAACTAGATCTGGGTCAAAGCTTTGGCTAGCTGGATCTTGAAAACCTCCAAAGATGGAGATTCCACTACACTAACCTGTTCCAGTGTTTTACTACCTTCCTACTAAGAAAATTCTTCTTCATATCTAACTTAATCTTCCCTGCTGCAACTTGAAAACGTTGCTCCTTGATCTGTCATCTGCCACCACTGAGAACACTCTAGCTCCATCTTCTTTTGAACCCCTCTTCAGGTAGTTGAAAACTACTATTAAATCCCCTCTGTCTTCTCTTCTCTAGACTAAATAAGCCCAGTTCCCTCAATTTGTCTAGGTCACTCTGAATCCTAGCCCTACTCTCCAGCATATCTACTACTCCCCCCAGCTTGGTGTCATCTGCAGACTTGTTGAGGGTACACTCTGTGCCATCTTCCAGGTTGTTGATGAAGACATTGAACAAAACCAGCCCCAGGACCAACCCCTGGGGCACTCCACTCAATACCAGCTGCCAACTAGACATCAAGCCATTGGTTACTACTCTCTGAGCCCAATGCTTCAGCCAGTTTTCTGTCCACCTTATAGTCCATTCATCCAGCCCATACTTTAGCTTGCCTGCGAGAATGTTGTGGGAGACCATATCAAAAGCCTTGCTAAAATCAAGGTACGTCACACCCACTGGTCTCCCTGAATCCACAGAGCCAATCATCTCCTCAAAGAAGGCAATCAGGTTGGTCAGGCATGACTTGCCTTTGTTGAATCTGTGCTGACTGCTCCTAATCACCTTCTTCTCCTCCAAGTCCTTAGAAATGGATTCCTTGAGGATCTGCTCCATGATTTTTTCAGGGACTGAGGTGAGGCTGACTAGTCTGTAGTTCTCTAGATCCTCCTTTTTTCCTTTCTTAAAGATGGGCACTACGTTTGCCCTTTTCCAATGATCTGGGACATCTCCTGATCACCATGAATTTTCCAAGATGATGGTCAATGGCTCTGCAATCATATCTGCCAACTCACCTAGCAACCCTGGGTGCATCCCACCCAGCCCCATGGATTTGGAAGTCCAGCTACTCTAAATAGCCCCTAACTTGTTCTTTCACCACTGAGTGCTGCTCACCTCCTCCCCAAACTGTGTTGCCAGTTACAGTAGTCTGGGAGCTGACCTTGTGCATAAAGAGTGAGGCAAAGAAGGCACTGAGCACTTCAGCCTTTTCTTTATCCTGTTACAAGATTGCCTCCCCCACTCAGTAAGGGACCCACACTTTCCCTGATCCTCGTCTTGCTACCAACATACTTGTGGAAACCCTTCTTGTTAGCTTTCACATCCCTTGCCAGCTGCAACTTCAATTGTGCTTTGGCCTTCCTGGCTTCATCCCTGCATGCCTGAACGGTGCTGTTATACTTCTCCCTAGTTGTTTGTCCCGGTTTCCACTTCTTATAAGCTTCCTTTTCATGAATTAGTTTACTGAAGAGTTCCCTGCTAAGCCAAGCTGGTCTTCTGCCACACTTACTGGATAGGAATTCTCCACAGATTTTGCCAACAAATACTACTTGACCATACAACTGTGACTAGTAAGTGGTTGTTAGCACTGTGTAGGGATTTTTAGTACTTTAATTAAGCAACTCCAAGAGCTGCTCTAATTAAAGTGCCTGTAGCATCTCATGTATCAGTGTCCCCACATTTCAAAATGGCAGTGGGGGCCCTTTAACTAAAAGATCAAATGAGCTTTAATTAAAGGGCCCCTGCTGCCATTTTGAAGTGTGGGGACACTGATGCATGAGATGCAGAGGCTGGCTGGAGCGTGCCAATTAGCTGTAATTACAGTGCATTTTAGCAGCCTTCAGGCACACCTACAGACACCCAACGTTTCTAAGTTCTGAAAATTGGTCTCTAAACAATGCAGCTGCTATGTGGATGCATTTATAGGTGCATTCATGTAGGCATTCATTTCAGTGGACCATGTAACTATTGTGGGTGCTATTGTAAGCAAATGTCCATCTGTCCGTCCTTCCTTTCTTCTGTCCATCCGTCCTTCCTTCCCTCCTTCCTTCTGCCTTTGAACTTTTCCTCCTTTTATCAAGGATTAACAATAAGAAGAAAAGATTTGGTATAACCACTGGTAAATACTACATAAAGCACTACTGCTATTCTGTTTTATAGGCAGATAAGCTTATGTGCAGAGAGATTACTGTATTTACTCAACTCTAAAACTAGGGTTTCTTTACCCTGTTCAGCATGAGGGAAAAAAAGGGCTCCTTATGTTGGATTTGAGTACAAGGTGGTACGGGGTGGGGCAGGTGACTGCTGTGGCTTTGATTCCGATCCTGATTTAGGACAGGAGTTTATAGGAAGGAGGTGGACTGTGTGTGGCAGGTACCAGGGGAGGCAGGTGACGGTCACAGGCACTGCTGTGGTAGGCAGGCTACAGAGGGGACAAATGATAGGGGCCGCTTGCCCCTCAACTCCCCTGCGTGCACCCTGCTGCTTCCTTCCCCACTGTAGCAGTGGGAGGCATGCATTTAATACAGCCCTTTGATAATTCAATTCTGTACCTGAAAAATTACAAGAAATTTTCTATATAGAAAATCTTATTATTGGAGCAGTTGTCTTGAATTCAAAGTTGTCTTAGATTCAGGTAAATACAGTAAAATTGCTTGCCACCAACAGGAACAGAGTAAATAGCAGAAGCTGAAATAGACTTATGGACTGAGTTCTTTTTTAAAGGCCACAATTTTCCTCTTATGGTTTATTTTGCCATCAGGTTATATATGAGAGTACCCAAATATGATTAGAGTAAGGGCTACAGTATTGTAACTGTATAATAGTTCATTCTTACATGTTTGCTAAATATTGTATTTTCTGTTTTTGAGAGTGATACTATTAGGTTCCTTTAAAAACTAAACACATTCTCTCTCTCTCTTCCCCCACCACCCCTTTTCTCCTAGGAGGAAAAATTGTCAGTTGAAAAGCCAGTAAGTGAAAAGCCTCCACCATCCCCAGGTACTGTCATTTTATGTTTGACATTACTATGAATCCCTTTACTTTAGAGATTAAATACACTGAAATGATTTTTAAAATTTTTACACATTGTGGTTGATTTGGGATAAAGTTATACTTCTATACTAGAGGTAGTAAAATATTGACTACTTTGTGTATAAGAGCAGTAGCTCCAGGCTTTTCTATGCATTAGCTATTTATATATGTTCTTATTTTCCAAATGTGAACAGTAGTAGTACATTTTGGCCGATTTGCTTATTTTAGGTGAAGAAAATATGTATTGGCTACCATCACTTTTCAGTGATAAAATCACCTCTGCTGATAAATTAAGAAGCCATCATTTGTATCAGAAATAAAGCATATTTACCAGATCTCCCAAAGAAGTAGGTTACAGATAGAGCTGTTAAGAAATACAAAGCCAGTAGTTAACAGTCCAATAGAATGAATATTTGTTACATGGAGTAAGGTATTATTGTCACATATGTCCTTCCGTCTACTTCCCAAGTTTGTGTACATTAGAAAGTGTTACCATTGCTACTTGCATAAATATAACTGAAGTGGTGCAAGATAAAATGAGGCAGTTCTTGCATACATAGCACTGTTTTCATTGACACCCATTGCTGACTCTGTGGATTGTTACATTTATTCAACAATTCCAGGCATAATACCCTTCAGGTTTTTAATGCATAATGTTCATCACATCATTATGCATTTTCATGTTTATGATCTTTCATTTTGTTTCTTTTACATGGTTCTGTCCTTTGCAGATAGCTGGCACAGCCTCATATTTGCTAAAGGTTAATAATTCCTACCATATCCAATTACAGTCTAGTGGCTTTCATATAGGCAAGCCTCTTTTTCTAATTATAGCCACCTCTTACCTTTGAACAGGTACAAACAGCTAGCTCCATGTTCTTCAAGTAGGAACTTCTGCAACCCGTTATATAACTTAGGCTAGATTTAGACATATGCACAACTGACTTATTCTCAGGGCCCTTGCTGTGGAGTCTGATAATGAAAGCAGGGGATGGATTCTAACTTTATGCCAACAGAGACATGAGAACTCAGTGTGCCAACAAAAGTGTAGCGTGCCTAACCAACCCACCAAGGAAACACATTCTGGTTGCTGGGATAGGTATTGCTGTGGCCCCTTTGTAAGTAACCACTTGTCCTTCTAGGGAGATGGTTAGAGAGAGAGAGATCTTCAGTGGGACTAATGGAGAGGGTAGATTCAGACTAGACATCAGGAGGTGCTACTGCACTGTTAGGGCGGCTAGGATCTGGAACCAACTTCCAAGAGAAGTGCTGACTCCTACCCTGGGGGTCTTTAAGAGGAGGCTAGATGAACACCTTGCCGGGGTCGTTTGACCCCAGTACTCTTTCCTGCCATGGCAGGGGGTCGGACTCGATGATCTGCTCAGGTCCCTTCCAGCCCTACCAACTATGAAACTAAAAGATGCATTCCTGTTATGCAACTACTTTCCCACTTCATATTTTTTCATAATCTATGTTCCCAAAATCCTGTGTCCTATGATTTTATTCACTTGCCAAATATTCACTTCTTAAAGTAATTTAACATAGATTCCACTTAGTTGACATTTATTATCCTAGCTAATAAAATTATTTTTGGTAATACAGTAATGGGAATTTGTGAAAAGAAGTTTATTTTCTCCTTTTGAGCTAATAACATAGTGCAGAGAAATTTGAATACCACCTAAATACTTTGTTTTATATAATGTGTTTTATTTATATTATTGATAGACGTAGCTGCTCGGGCACGACAAGTGTGGATGGGTAAAACTAAAGAGAAGTTCCAAGAACTAAAACAAGAAAATTGGTCTCTAAACAATGCAAACCAGACCATGTTGTGGCAAGTTGAGGAATTAGAACAACAAATGAAGGAACTGCAGGTAAAACTTAGGAGACTGGAAAAAGAAAATGGAAAACTTAAAGAAGCTGCAGAGAAGCCACAAAGGGAAGGTAAGGAATAAATTTAGAATAGGTTTAGTTGAAGGAAAAGTTCATATTGTTTTAGTTTTCTAACTCCTTCAAGACATCTCCCCTCATTAATAGAGTGTCCACATAAACTGATCCCAACAGTTGTCAGACAGAAATAGTTCACTAGGATAACAGTGTATATTCTGCTCTTTTTACTAAATAACTGCTAGTTCTAATAAGTTCAATATCTGCAAGTGGATTTGATGTCTGAAGTTTCATAAAAATGTCAGTGTTCAGGAGGCCCTCTGAAAGTTCTACTAGTAGACCAGATGATATTAGGAAATTATTTTTGAGTCTTTTATATTCTAATAAATAGTTTCACTATAGATGGGGTTCACTACAGATGGGGTTTTTACCTGCAGGTCCCTGCATCCCAAAGCAATACATTAGCATTATTACTCAAGTTAAAGGAAAAGCTGTAACAGGAAACTGTATTAATATTTTGTAACTGTTTGCAGGCCTTTGGCCACTGAAGTAGCCTACCAGCACTGCATGCTGATAAGTAAAATTACAAGTATTCCAGTTTCATTTCGTGGCAGTCCCTCTTCCATGTTAATAGTGAATTAGACAGAATCGCCTTGATGAGCACATTTTTGGTGATTCAGCATTTTAACCAAATCTAGCTTTCGTTACTGTCAGTGACAGAAATCTGTTTTACAGAAATGAGAGCATAGTTGGACTCTTCTGAAGTGCTTTACCAATGACCACATTTAATAGTACTTTTATAGCATATACGATGTTCAAATGAAACGTGTTTTTTTTGGTTCCTTTGTAGACTCTTTGGAACACAGGAGTCCATAGAGATAAAGTTTCCTTTTGGGCAGGAAAAGACATTAATTTAAATTACCTAGAACTAATGATGTATCCTTTTCCACTGTTTAAAAAAAAAAAAAAGACACTATCTTTCTTTGTTGTTTACTATCATTTTTAGCAGTAGGTAGAAATCTAGTTTGGGGATGGTTCAATAGAATATATCAAATGAAACCAATAAAAATCATATACAGTTAGTGTATCATTTCCAGGTATTTAAATTGTTTGAGATATGTAAGTATTAAATGTGGGAATACTACTTGGGGCTCCTATACAACCCCAAATGAACAAGTTATTACTCTATATAACATAAGAAATAGACTTTTTTTTGTTATTTTCTTCTTTGGAATCTGATTAATTTATAATATGTTTATTTTATCGTGTATTTATACAGTTACAGTACTTGTCAAGAGAAGTTATCATACAATTTTTCAATCTTCCTAAAGACTTTTAGCATTTCATCAGTTAATGTGCAAGGGTTTTGTATTTTCGCAGGAGTATATTGATTTATTTTTTATTTTTTAAATGTAGAGGAAGTTGCAGAATTGCTTTCATTAAGAGAACAAGCCCAGGAACTGGTGGATGAAAATGATGGCTTGAAAATGACTGTTCATCGTTTGAATGTAGAATTGAGTCGTTATCAAACTAAATTCAGGCCATTGTCTCAAGAAGAGGTAAGGTTTCTGATTATAAATACAACTATTACTTGATTGTTGAAAATCCTCATATCTTCAAGATCCATGGTGCTCAGCCTTTTTTTTTTTTTTCTTTTTTTACAAGCAGTCCAAACATTAATATCAGAAGTGGGCCTTCCTTCCTTTTCCTTTTCCATGTCCTTGTGACAAGGTATTTAACAGAATTTGTTGGAATCTGACAGGCTGGCCATAAGTTCTTCTGCTGTGGCTTTGGACTTGCAACCTTGAGCCATAAGCCTTAGTGCTCATGCTGTCTCAGCCCCCAGAAATGGGCCAGGGGACACAGAGAAGAGCATTATCTAAACTCAGGGCCAAATTAATCTTTTTGTGGGCCTTAGGCAAACACACTATGCTCCTAGTTGCTTTGTATAGGGGAGCAGCCTGTACCCGTAGAAGGGAGAAGGAGCCTGGCAGCACTGCTGCAGCAAAATAAACACAACTGAACCCCTTCTTACTGACCTTATGCATCTGCCTAGTTTGCTTATTCTTTAATCTGGCCCTGCCTGAACTCCACATGTCTAATGTGCTGTCTGAGTTCACCAGTTGGTAGCATGGGTTTTGGCCAGAGCCACTGCTTTTTTGCAGCCTCAGAGCCCAGGGGTGAATCTGCTGCCACTGATCTCTTCTTTTCTCCTGCAGCTGAATTCAGGAGGAATGAGTGGGTGGTAGTGTTGACCCCTGGGCTCCAGAGTTGTGGAAGTGGTGGTCCTGGCTAGGACCAGTGGTGACATACTGATGAGGTCTGGCAGGGGCCACACTGACATGCTGACTGCCTCCAGCCCAGGGACCATATGTTGAGCACCACTGTTCTAGACTGAAATATTGACTAACTGTATAGATATTTCATGCTTTGATGTTGTTTTGAGGAAGATAAGAAGTAGTGATTTTTTTTTAATGGGCATACTCATACCAGTGATTTTTTTTCAGTACATAGAAATTCTGTATTAACTATACTCTAATTTGTTCATATTTCAGAAACTATAGCATGCAGTCAGTACAACTTATTGTATAATTAATGTAAAAGGGAAACAATGTCTGTTTGTTTCTGATATCTTCAGTTGGTCACAGACAGCGTGTGTACAAGTTCCTTAGTGCTTGGTCTAAAAAACCTACTGAATGATCCTACTTATAAAGGAACATAGCACTGTGTGCCTGTCTGGCCTTGAACATCTGGTCACGTGCCACTCGGGCCTGGATGTTTGGTGGTGTTCGTCTGTCCATCCCTGATGTTCCGCCGAGTGGGTGTCTCCTTCCAGTGTAGTCTTTCCCCAATCTTACCTGCCACAACTTCAGATCTTGTTCCAGTCTGGGGTGTCCGACCACCAGGGTCTCTTGACTATGGGACATCTGTCTGGTGATTTTCTGCAAGGCTCCACCGCCCCTCTATCTCGCCCTTACACCCTGCCTTGACGGGTTCCAGATGTCCTTCAGGCCAGTTCCCCTCTTGTTGAGGTCCCATGTGCGTTTGCAGAGATGGTCCTATCGCCCTGCAGGGCCTAACCCCCAATATACTCTCTGTGCCTCGCAGCTCCCTATCCTTCCCTGAGGCTGTAAACCACCTTTAGGTTTAAACAACACTCGGGCTCCACATGCCCTGCACCACAACCCCTCCACCAGTAAAATACAAAAAAACCCGCTGAGACATTAAGAGAGGCCCGCTGCCCCCTTATCACCTGCTCCCTTGGCCTAACCACCAGTGTTGGGCCCCCGGTACCCAAGGCCCCTATTTGGCCCTAAAATGGGTCAGGGCTCGTCTGCAGGCTACTCTGTACTCCTCTTCCCTCTTCGCCCAGCCTGTGGGTTTGCTGGACCTGTGGTGGTCCTTCTCCATACACCTGTCCCCACGTCACCTGTCGGGGTGGCTCTATGCCACTAGGGCCCATATTCTGCAGCCCCTCACGCTGCTTGTGCCCTTTGTCTCCCACCTGAGGCTCCTCCTCGAGTCTTCTGGAGCCCTCAACAGTCCCACCTGGTCTGGCATCTTGGTATATGCTGGACCCTCCGGCTCCTCGGTGGTAACCCCTGGCGTCGAGATCCTCCTGCTCCTTGGTGCCTTCCAATCTGGGTCCCCGATCAGGAAGAAATGCCTCTGGTCCCTCACTCCCTGTGCTGCCTCTGGCAACGTCTTCCCCGTGGCGGGCTTTGCTGCGTCCTCCTGTGCTGGGAGGGGCAACTTCCTGCGCTTTTCCTCCCCTATAGGGGTTCAGGAAGAACCTTCCCTGCTGGCGCTCCTGCGGGTTTCCATCCGCCCCCTTCCTTGCCAGCTGCTCCTTTTGTCCCTGCCGGCCAGCTCCTGCAGCTGATGTCATCAGCCGTCCGCAACTGTATAAAGATGCGGCTAACGAGCCGCACGGGTCCCACCTCCAGCTCCGGCTTCGCTGCGGATCCTGCTGCAGGTAAAAAGGCATCATTTTCTTTTCTTTTACTTTTGTTTGCTTCTGAGGATTCCTGACCCCAGAGCTCCCGCCTGGCTCTTTGGGGTCTTCCCCTTTGTTCCTCCCCATGATGCACTGGAAGGAGTCTCCTGGGCCATCAGTCCTAGTCTTCAGCATTCATGGGCAACCATTTGCCCAAAGGGTTTACAAAGATCATTCTCTCCATCCTCTCTCATATGCCACTGCTGTTGGGAATAGTCCCATTCAAGTCGGGCTTCAGTCCTTGAATCAAAATGCCCATGTAGAGTCCCACAGGCTTCACTGGGACTTAGCAAAGACACGAGGGTCTGTCCACATAAAACATATTGGTGGGTTGAGGGGTTTTGTTTAGCAAGTTGTGTATTACCAAGTCACCTACTATAGGAAAAATAAATCTTAAAAATACCTGTTTTATCTTGTGGGTGGCTCTGGGTCTTCTTGTGTATGACTTCAGAAGGTCAACTCGTCCACCCATTTAAGAGTAGATCCATCACTATTACTGCAATCTTTCAGACTGTTCGCTCCCTCTGGTGGACCATATAGAGGGCAGTCAGTATATGTTGGGCTGTCTGATTTCCTTTGCCACACAAGCATAATGGTGAGTTTTAATTTTCAATTCAATTTATTAAGGATTCTGGCTAAATGCTGTGCTCCTGAAAACAACATAACACACATGTACCCATAATATGAATAAGTTTGAACAAAGTGACCAAATTATAAATATTATACTAAAAATAGACCCCACCAACATAAAATCATGATTAATATATAGTAGTAAATCAAGACAGGAATCTATAATATTGTTGTAAATAGATCCACAATTGAGACAATAAAATCAAGTCTAATGTTAAAATGTATCACTCATATCAGTAATAAAGGATATTTAACTCGAATTGCCTCAGCCTAGTAAGTGAAAATTGCAAGGCAGCTTATTACATTTGGATCCGTTTGCTGTAAAAGCCAGATTAATTTCCCTGTGTTTGAGAAGTGTATCAATTTCTGCAAGTACAGTAATAAATAGGTTCTCCTTATGTCATTATATAAAGAACATTCTAGTACTTAGTGAATGGTATCTTTCACAACTCCTAGACTGGCAACATTTTTTAGCCCTTGTGATGGAAAATCTACATCCAGCCAGAACAGCTGCGGACATCTGTTCGGTCCTGAGTCTAGTCAAAGAGGATCACCATTTATTATTGAGATCCAGCTGTAGATACCTTTCTCCCCCCAGTCTAATTTCCAAAGAGTATATAAAGGGGCAGTGCAAGTAGCCTTAGCTACTGCAAAATCATTCTGCCTGGCAATATCTCATATCCTCTGGAAAACCCGAACCTTTTCTATGTGGGAGAAGGATCTTTGAGATAGTATCCCATCCCAGAAAGTGCAAAAGCAGGAAAGAAAAGCTAACCAAGGTGATTGGAGAGGAGGGGGATTATTAATATCTTCTATGTAGCATAATTTAAGCAGACAAGATGGTAAAAGGGTCAGGATCTTAAACCAAAATCCCACCATTCTAATAATAATATTAATTAAAATAGAATCCAATCCCATCTCTCATCTCAGAAAAGATGCAGGCGTTGAGGGAGGAAGAGACCTAAAAAACTTGTTCTGAGGTATGTCTACATCATTACTAGTGGGATAACCCCATACTTCGGTGCCATATAAGATCTGAGAGGTAACTTTGGCTTTGTATGCTGATATAGGAGTTTGGACTGATTGCCCTGCTGTGGTTTCATTCAATTTTTTTTTATAGCTACAGCCAACTGGGCTGCCTTAATTTTAACTGACTGAATATGATGCTTCCATGATGGAGAAGCTGTGATAAGACACCCAAATATCTGTAGGTTTTCATAGTTTCATAGTTAGTAGGGTCAGAAAGGACCTGAGCAGATCATCAAGTCTGACCCCCTGCCATGGCAGGAAAAAGTACTGGGGTCAAACAACCCCAGCAAGGTGATTGTCAAGCAGCTTCAAGTTTGGTTCCCCCCATATTCCATAAATATTTCATCACACTGCTTCCCCAATAAATTACGATAAATCTAAAATAATGTATCTTTAAGTTATTTTGTCCACAAAGATACTCAGAAGTTGCAATAGCTCTCTGTAATCCAGTAGGAGTTCTTGAGAATGTGTCATCTGCATACATTAAAATAGGAATTGGGGTTCCTAATAGTTTTGGGTAATGAAAATGCGCATCCTGCATATTTTCAATATCATTCATGTAAAGATTAAATAATAAAGGAGCCAAAATACAAAAAGGGGTTAGAGACAAGGATGTATGTGAATTTTTTGTGTAAATTCACCATTCGAGCCCCACCTAACTTGGCCTGTGTATCTTTACAATATTTTATCAACAAATGCAAGAGAGAAGGGTCAGTCCCATAATTTATCATTTTCTCCCAAAGTTTATTTCTATCTATTCTCTCAAAGGCTCTTATGAAGTCTAGAAATGCAATATACAGTGCTGGTTTGCGCATTCGCGTATACTTACATCTCAAAAATTGAAGATTAAATATGTTATCAATAGTGGAATATTTGCCCCTAAATCTGGTCTGATGTTCACGTAATAAGTTTTCCCCTTTTACCCATGCTATGAGATGATATAACAAATGGCGCCCAAAAATTTTAGCTGAAATGTTTATCAGACTTATAGGATGATAAGATTCTGGTTTATCTTTCAAACCTTTCTTGAAAATTGGTACAGTAATACTCCCTTTCAAATATGAGATTTGGCCCAACTCAGTTATAGAGCTACACCATTTTTCCAAGATCAGAGTCCACCATTTGATGTTATCAATGTAAACTTCCACTGGTATTCTGTCTGGGCCTGGAGCTTTATTCTTCCCCTGTGCTTTGAGGAGTTATGCTATTTGATCCTTTGTTACCTGATACTTAATTGTATCAGTGTATTACCCCCAATAATGAGTTTGTAAGGCCCATTTTATGTTTGATTTTATTGAAGGCTCCATAGCCTGATCACAGGTGATTCAGATTTACCCATGCCTTATGTGGAAGTTTATGGCCATGAGGTGTGGGGATGGTAGTTGTATGTAGTTGTGCAGTGGGGTGTAGTTGTGATTCCATTGCTCTTCCGACCTTCTCTGAAACCATGATGACAGCATGGTGTCTCCTACTTCCTGGTGGATACTGGTAGTGGTTTTCTGCTTCTTAGACGTTTCTGCATTTTTCAATCATGTCATGTAGTGGAGGATCTTCCTGTTTGGGCTTTGGTTTCCAGGTCAAACAGTATTCCAGACGTCTTGATGTTATAAGGGGGGATTCCTGCCAAGATGAACATGTCTTCCCATTCAGTGTATGCCAGACAGGCACTTTATTGTTCACAGTGCAGAATTCAGGGTAGTCTCCAGTTTTCGGGTGTAGGTGCTATTTGCCCTCACAGGGAGGTATTATTCCACTAGCGCGTAAACCATGGCTAGTATAATTGTTCTCAAGGTAAGAGAAGTCAGCTCCCCGTGTTGTATTGAGATAATATCAGAACGTTCTGTATCTGAACCCTTAGAAAGAAAGCCCTGAGGAAGCCAAGTGTAAAAGGAAAAAATGCTCCCCTTTCTGGTTTTTAGGTTATTACTAGGCTTCTATTCACAACATTTCTTTCATATGTTGTAACAGTTTGTAAACTCCAAACAAGCTGTGCACAATCAAACCCATGCTCTGCTCCCCCAGCTACTTCTCCTCCCACACTTGCAAGCACTGGTAGGCTGAAGGAGGCCTACTCAGCCTTAGGACTCTTTTTGTTCCTTTCCTTCCTCTTAGACACAATTCTCTGCAAGTGTTAAAACCCGAGGAAGAATGTCTTACATTCAAAAGCTTGTCTTAACTTTATCCCAGCTGTATACTTGGTCCAATAAAAGATCACTCTAAGAAATTCTTGTCTCTCTCATAATTTCTGGGCCACTGCAGCTACAACATCATTCTTACACTACTGTAACATGTTAGTTGAACATTACTGCCGGTCCATAATGTTGCATCAGCTGTAGAAAAGGTGTCTGAGGTAACTTGATATTCATATTTAAATTTCAGGGAACTTGTCATTTGATTTTCCCTCAAAAGGTATAACAAATGTAAGATCTGAATGGTTGTGTGACTGATTTACAAAGTAAATGCTGTTAGGGAAAGTCCATCAAGCTGGGAAAATGCTTCTGCTTTTAAAATATTCCATTTAAAGACTTAGACTCGACATTTTAGCTGTTTTGCTGTTCGTTATAAGGAAAAAAATAAATTATATGCAAGCTGGCAGTTCTGTTCAGCTGCTCCTCCTTTTTCCACAATTCACTGCTATCCATCCACAGCAAATGCTGAAAAGCTCAGTGAACTGTGATTGAAACTTCTATTCACTAAGCTGTTTACAGAAGATGAAACAGCCAATCTGCAGCAGAACCACCTTGCCACCTGCTAATTCTTCTTGACAGCAAATCCCACATCTGTACTCCCTAGAGATACTTCTATTCTTCTTGATATTTCTCAGCTAAAGCCTTTTTGTTCTTATTGTTCTTATTAAGGATATGACAATGACTATGAGAGTCAACTGCGCTTCTATATCTTAAAATATATTTTTTATAGTTGCTGTCAATACCATGTGTATTTTAAAGTGTTTATCACTGTTTTGGAAAAAGCAAGTACTAATCTAAGGAAAGTGGAAATGCAAGCTTTACATATGAAGCTGCCAATATATATGCAGTGACTTGTTTGAAGAGGCAAGTGATTAGCTAGCGGCATACAAGTATTTTATTCTTTCCCTTGCCTCTTTCTTAGTTTAATTCCATTTAGACTTAGCCAGCCGAACCAAGCATACATGGATTTAAAATTCTGAAGAAGATTAACACAGATCTTAGGTAGGGTTTGATGTGTGGGAAGTAGTATTAATGGGTCATGATTTGCAGGATGTGAATAAAGATCCTTAATCCTTATTCGTGTTAAAATTCTATTGACCTTAATGGGAATTTTGCATTAATGAAGATTTAAGCACTTGACAATCACTTTATTTCATTCACAACATAGAAGGATTAAAAATTTAAAATACCAATTACTGAACGCAGAACAAGTATTATGCAAGAATCTTCAAACTAGAAGACTAGTCATCCAAGTTGTTAAGAAAGTTAAGGCTTTTTTCTTGTCTTCTGATATAAAAAAGAGAGAGGTACAGATCTAAATTCCAACCCCATCCCCTGAAATTCCTAAAGAAAGTACATCGTGTATGTCAGTTGCCAAAATCCGTGTTTTAAATTAAGTGTTTTGGAGCAGGGGTGTCGAACATAAATCCTGTGGGCTGGATATGGGCAATGATGAGCTCTGCGGCCTGGATCCAAAGGTTAGCTGTAGGAGCAGCAAACTAAAACTCACTGAAGGAGTTTTTGCTCTGCCCAAAGTCATTTAAGGCGCATTATGCCACCGAATTTCCTACAGCAGCTGGAATTAATGCACAATCTGCTGCTGAGGTGTACAAACACCAACACCATTAAAGCGGTGCAAAAGCATTTAGCCCAATTTAAAGTGTTACACATACTTGTTTCATCTACACGTAGCCCAAGAGAAAAACTGGAATGCCACACTTCAAATTAGAGTTTATTTTAAATATGTAAGTTCCTAGAAATGCTTATATTTGTAAAGGTATTAAACTATCTACACCAATTCATCTGAAGCTTACAATAATTTACTTCAAAGTGAATTATAGTGCATGTCAGAGATGTCAAGCTGACACCTGACTATTTACAGCTATAGATACAGAACAGATTGAGGATTAAATGTTCCCAGAGAATGCTATCAACATTCTCACTGTTACAGAGGGTTATGAAGTAAGATCATATCTACCCTACGGCTCTGTTGTGATCGCTACAAGGGATATAAACAAATGCTAATGATGATGGAAAATATCATGATTTCTGTTCTTGACTTCCATTCTTGCTTATTGTTACTTCTAAGTTGTTATTTAATGACAAATTATCTAAGCTGGGGCCCTGTATGTCAAACACTGATTCGGAAACATGCACAGTATTGAAGTTTTGTGTCCTGTGGCTCTTGGCTATGTCAAGTTTTTGGTTTGTGGATAGAAGGGTTAGGAAATTTGGCCATTAAACTTATACATATTAGTAAATAGTGTACAATATTGGCAGCATTTTAGCAATATTAATTCTAGTTACTTCTTACATGCTTAAAAGAATGGGAGTCATTTTCCTATTTAAAAGTATGCAGTAGGTCAGATTATATAGCATTTTAAGAGCTTTTGATTTTCTGCTGAGCACTACAAGATCACTTGCACTATGTAATAAGTAATTATTATACCTTACTACAACTATTTAAAAAAAAACACATACACAAGTATTAATTTGGTAAAACATAAGGACAGAGTTCATTTTTCTTTTTTTGAACATTTCAAGTGCCATCCAGAGACTCAGAAAACCAAATTCAACTCCCTGCTTGAGCATCCTGTCAAACAGGGATAATAATACTGCACTAATTCTAAGGGGCTATGAAAATAAATACTTTAGAGATTGATATTATGGTAATACAGGCCACATAGTACAATAGATAGTGTGAGTATAATGGTCTCCTTATTAATGTTTAATTGCAACCCTGTTTGGTTAGATTTTTCTTCATAGAATTAACATATGAAGAAAGTGTTTTCCTCACCATGGTTTATTTCACCCTACGTTTCTGATAATGCCAAACGATTCCTTTTATAAGATGAGTATCATCTTATTTCTGATTGATAGAGATTTTTAAATGAAAAAATGTTAAATTCTTATGTATTGCAGAACTAGCCTGGATTAAATTACACTTTACACTATCAATAAATATTGAAAACAATTTTGTTGAATTCAAGTACTGTATGTAGAAACCTAAGCCTGATTGGGTGCAACAGTGACTGAGTTGTCTGGCTTAGCAGTGTATGTTGTTTGGGGCTTTCAAAAACAAAATAAGTTCATTTTAGTTCCATTTTTTTTGTTTTTTGTTTATAATTCTCTTAGAATCTGCAAGTCAGAGGTCTGCCCCTGAAAGGACCACCACCACCATGGCTGGTAAGTAAAACAGTATTTTCTTTGCTGTGTATTGATTAATTGTTGCATCTAACATTAGTTTTTTCTAAACAAGTAATTTCCAAATTAGTTTGAAATACCAATACTTACATTTAAAGCATACTGCTTGATTCTAGTGGCGAAATATCAGATCTTGGTGGTTTCAAGGAGATAGGTGTTTATGTTTGTATTGTGGTTTAATATGTGCAAGTTTATTGAAGTTAGTGTAAACTAGGAATTTTGTAAAATAACTTAGCTTGATCTGTTAAGTATTACATAAGTGCTGCTTAGTTATTATTTTTGGAACATAATAGAAAGATGTAAAAAAAGGCTTATGTATAAATAGGAACAAAAATAGCACATCTCTGAGCAGGACAAATAGCATATATTATTCAAATACTGTAAAGTAGACAGTAGGGCTCTGCAAACATTTATTTCTTTTAAAGAATGCAATCGTAAATTAATAATAAATATCATATAAACTATATTATTTGTAATACGCAAAGAAAAAAAACTTTTACATGCTAGCTAAATCTGAAATTCAAGATATTTTCTCCATCTTCAATTAATCATAAATGCTCCACAGAGTACTGAGAGGCAGGAAAGAACTTCCTTGACTTCTTAGGTGTAATGACTAAGTTCTACTTATTTATTAATACTTCTTTAATAATAAGTAGGGGTGCACTGATAAAGATTTTTTGGGCCTATACTAATCCCTGATTATTAATGAGCCGTATCAGCCAATACCACTCCAATTGTCAATATGCAGCCTGGCAGCTTGGAGAACAGTCTCTGGCTGCTAAGTCTGTTTGGGGGAAAGGGAAGAGGTGTGGCAGGTGGAGATTGAGGCCCCCACAGTGATGAAGGGAGTGGGTACGGACTGGGGCAAAATCAGATGCTGCCCAGCTGGGGCAGGGTTCAGGACAGAGCCATGAGTGGCTCATTTGGGTGTGGGGGGGAGCGTGTGCCCCCCACATTTGTTGGGAGGGTGAGGGCAGGATGCTTACTGGGGCCAGGGGCAGTGCTGGGATCGTCCCAGCAGGGGGCTGGGCCAGGGCTGTGTTCATTATGGGTGGCAGTGGCAGCACTAAGAGGGGGGCTATGGGATGGGCTACAGCCACCCCAGAATTTACCGTAGACCCCCTCCCAGCACAACCACTGCACAACTGGAGCACAGCCCTGGTCCAGTTGCCCCTGGCCCCAGCCTGTAACTGCAGCCCACCCTTGCCCTGCGCACAGATCTGGGGGGCACATGCCCCCCATTCCTCCCCCAGGGGTGCATACACAGGCAGGAGCTGCCCCCCCCTCCCTGTGCCCCCAGATGAGCTACTCGCAACTCTGTCCCACACCCTGCCCTGGCCAGGCAATTCCCCTCCTTTACTGCAGGGGCTTTGATTTGCACCCCTCATGCCCCTTCCCTCTCCTCCACCCCTTCCCCCGCAACAGACTTACCATCCAGATGCTGCTCTCCAAGCTGTCAGGCTGGCAGCGTGCATGCTGTGGCTGTGCATATGCATGCGACATTTATTAGCTACCTTATCAGCCACATCAGTCAAAAAAGCCAATTGCCAATAATGTCAATTTTCTTCTCATCAGTGCCGATACGATATGGACATATGTATCAGTGCAACTCTAATAATAAGCATATAAATTGTTCCATTGGCTTCAATGTGAGTAAAGTTAGTTATGTAAAGGAGCATTGGTAGGACTGGAGCAAATACAAGTTACCCACAGTGCCAGGGGATACAAACACCTGACTTTAGAATCTGGCACCTGAGTGATAGAAAGACTTTTAGCCTGCAGCCATAGCAGCTTCTTATAAAGTTTTGTCTGGCCTCATGAAATAAACAGGGTCAAACATGGTCAATACTTGGCTTAGGAATTTCCATGAAAAGTTCTTGAATGTGCTATATGTCAGATAAGATGAAAAAGAAGTGTCTGACCCCTCATGGCATATACATATATATTTTTCTATGAGGTAGGGATGTTAATCCTATTAGTTAATTTCAGCATTAATAATTGATTTCTACATACCCAGAATTCCCTTACCACTTTTTGTTTGTAAGGTTATTCATTAGTTTTTCCTTTCTGCTTTGAATATGTACCGTCATATAATTGTTACTTTTCAGTGACAACTACAAATATACCATATGTTATTGCACACTACACACCCCAAAATATAATGTGTAAATTGTTTTTGAAAGAGAATGAATTAAAAAAAAAAAAATCTTTCCTTGGGGTAAATAAATGAGGTTACAAACAGACATTGCCCTTGTCCTAGGAGAAAATGTTCTCTCACAGCACAAACTGCAGTTGTTCAAATGTTTTTGTCGCTTGTCACAAAACTAAACCCCTAAAAGGTTAATGGCATAAGAGGTGCTAACAGTTTTTCCAACACTACTGTGAAGGTTGTCTGAAATGTTGTCACTCAACATCAACCAGAAACAAGCAGGCCAATCAGTCCTCAGTGTACTGTTTTATCCCCAGTCCTGGCCACTTTTGAACTCTGTGCAGCTGCTCTGGCTCTAATTGCAGAACTCTACTGCCTAGAGGTAAGAGGCCCCAGGTGGCTACCCTTGCCTATTAATTGCTCTGTATGACTATACCAACCATTTCATGCTTGCCACCTACCCAAGATCAGCTTCAGAGTCTGCATCCACTGAACCAACTGCAAACACTAGTTACCAAAGACCTCCACTGACCTAATCATCCAGTTGTTGGGGAGGTCATCAGACCCATCCACTGAGGCAAGATTGTATTACTGTATCTCCCCCCGCAGTGCCATAGTAATGGAGTTTGGCACTTGTGGCAAAGGCCGCAGTGGCATCCTGCCCTCTTCCTGCACGTAGATCTATGTGGGTCACACACCCTGCTCCCATGCTTGCCTGGGAGTCCTCGTGCCAACCCAAATGAGCTGCTTGTGTCTCGATCCCGTGTCCTGCCCTGGCTGGGCAGTGCCTGTTGGCGCCCCTTTGCTTTGGAGTCTGGGGCAGTCATCCCACTCACCCCCCACTTGCTACAGCACTGCTTCCCACATACCCATACATTCTGCCTTTCCTTCACCATGGCTTCACAGTATGAGTGCAGCATTCTAAACAAGCATCATAGCAACTGGACCAGTGAGAAGGTAATCAATCTCACCATCTGGGATGAGATCAAGAAGTAGTGGGCAGCCTGGTCAATCCACTAAAACAAGGAATCTGAACAGAACACAAATGCAGCAGAAATACAGGCAGGAGGCCAGGGTCACAAGTTGCACAGTGAATTGCACCAAAATCTCTCCCACAAAAATTCTGCCACCCACAATTTGAACACCCAGTGGTTGCTTTTCTGAGTGCTGATACACTAAGGGGAAAATCTACAGACATTTGATCAACACAAAAGTCACTGAGATCTGGACTCACCGGCCATAGGCTAGCAGAAGAATGTCTGTGCATTCAGTCACACAGCAGTTTGTCTAGTTTTAGGCCTCACACTTGAAGGAGGATGTGAACAGTTTGGAAAGAGTCCAGAACAGAGTAACAAAAATGATCAGGGGCCTGGGAGACAAGATTTACAAGGAGAGGCTGAAAGAATAAGAGTTATTTAGTCTGGAAGAAAGAAGATTGGGAGGGGAGTGAGGGGAAGAGAGAGAATTGATAATGTCTTCAAATACCTGAAGGGCAATGCAGCAGGGATTGGACCCCAGGGGCAGTCATGTTGTGCCCTGGTGGCCATGTTTCTCCTGCTCTGCTCTGACCACCCGGGTACCTTCTCATCTCTTTCCTTTCCCATGCCTTGATGTAATTGGTTGATGTGTAATAAGGGAGGCTGCCCTTGGGTCCCAGGTTGGGCCCCTGTCTGTCCTTTGGGCAGCAGATCCCTCTTGGACCCTGCTTGTCCCAGTCCTGCTTCTTGAGCACTAAGTGGGCCCTCTTGGCCTGTCTGTGTCCCTAGGGTGTCAGTTGCTTTAAGGGCGATTTGTGACCTCCAGCTGTCTCCAGTCACACACATGCCTCATAGAACACCTTGACAGGCTGGACAGCTTCAAGTCAGCTGGCCCTGATGGTTTACACTCAAGAATACTCAAGAAGCTGGCAAGCATCATAGCTCAGCCCCTGGCACAGATCTTTGAGAACTCCTGGCGTTCTGGTGTAGTGCCCAAAGATTGGAAGAAGCCCAATGTCGTGTCTACCTTCAAGAAAGGGAGGAAAGTAGATCTGGCAAACTACAGGCCCATCAGCCTGACCTCTGTCTGGGGAAGGTCTTGGAAAAGATTATCAAAGAGGCCATCCTTAACAGATTAGCTGACGGCAATATCCTGAGATACCCAACATGGGTTTGTTACGGGTAGGTTCTGCTTGACCAATCTCATTTCCTTTTATGACCAGGTGACCTATCACCTGGACAAGGGGGAAGAGATTGATGTCATATATCGTGACTTCAAAAAAACCTTCCATCTGGTATCCCGTGATCACTTCTTGGCAAAACTGGCTAACTGCAGCCTTGACCTCACCATGATCCACTGGCTGGGGAATTGGCTCTGCGGCAGGACCCAGAGGGTGGTGGTCAATGGAAGCCAATTGTCTTGGTGCGCAATCACCAGTGGGGTCCCTCAAGGCTCTGTCCTAGGGCCTATACTGTTTAATATCTTCATCAATGATGTGGACATTGGTGTCAGAAGCGGGCTGGCCAAGTTTGCTGACGACACCAAACTCTGGGGTAAAGCATTCACACCTGAGGATAGGAGGGTGATCCAGGCAGATCTCGACAGGCTCATGAAATGGGTGAACAAGAACCTGATGGTGTTCGACACCAAAAAATGCAAGGTTCTCCACCTTGGGAGGAAAAACCTGCAGCATCCTTATAGACTTGGCAGTGCTATGCTGATTAGCACTACAGATCAAAGGGACTTGGGGGTCAAGATTGATGATTTCATAGATTTCATAGACATTAGGGCTGGAAGGGACCTCGGGAGATCATCGAGTCCAGCCCCCTGCCCAGAGGGCAGGAAGTCAGCTGGGGTCATAGGATCCCAGCAAGATAAGCATCCAATTTGCTCTTGAAGGTGT
>NW_017728915.1:23756503-23765666 GCF_001723895.1 Crocodylus porosus | reverse complement strand
CTGACTTGAAGGTATCCAGCTTCTCAAGGTGTTCCTTCACGAGGTCAGCATTGATGGAGGGTAGGGGATCCCCCTCACCCAGATTTCAAGATGACAAGATGAACATGAGCCTTCAATGTGATGCTGCATCTAGTAAAATGAACAAAACGCTGGCTTGCATCCATAGATGCTTCTCAAGCAGATCCTGGGACGTCATTCTTCCATTGTGCTTGGCCTTGGTGAGGCTGCAGCTGGAGTACTGTGTCCAGTTTTGGGCTCCACAATTCAAAAAGGATGTGGAGAAGCTTAGGAGAGTGCAGAGGAGAGCCACGTACATGATCAGAGGTCAGCAAAACAGACCTTACAATGACAGGCTCAGAGCTCTGGGAGTCTTCAGCCTGGAAAAGCGCAGGCTCAGGGGTGGTCTGGTGGCCACCTATAAGTTTATCAGGGGTGCTCATCAGGATCTGGGGGAACATCTGTTCACCAGAGCACCCCAAGGAATGATGAGATCAAACGGTCACAAACTCTGCTGTGACTGATTCAGGCTGACATAAGAAAGAACTTCTTTACTGTCCGAGCCCCCAAGGTTTGGAATAGACTGCTGCCAGAGGCGGTTCAAGCACCCACTTTGAACGCCTTCAAGACTCATTTGCATGCTTATCTTGCTGGGATCCTATGATCCCTGCTGACTTCCTGCCCCTGGAGCAGGGGCTGGATTCGATGATCCTCCGGGGTCCCTTTCAGCCCGAATGTCTATGAAATCTATGAATACATGTTTGCTTTAAGGGATTTTGCTGATATTGCTCTACCCTGTACCCTATTCCAACCCTACTCCTTATAACCAGTAAAGTTCTCCTTTGTGTACCTAGCATGGGAGACTTATTGGGAGAGGGTCTAGATTATGCCTTGGGTCCCCTTGGTCTGGCTGACTAAGGGATACCACTATTTGTGCTTCAGACTGAGGGAAACACCCCCAGTTCTTGCAGCGGGTCAAGTATCCTCAAGGACTACTTGGCCTGTGTTTCGCAGGGGCACAGGGCCAAGATCAATCCAGACCCTTGGTGGTGGCGTTGTTACCCCCAGGTTTGCAGGTGTGCTTCACGAAGGGGGTTAGCCAGACGTGAGGTGCCCCTGAGGAGGCACTTGGAGCCTGGAAGGTGGTCAGGCACAGTGAGGTGGGCAGCTTAACTCAGGAGCACCCTCTACTGGACCACCACAGATGTTATCAGCCAGTCACTCTCCTCAAGCCTTCTTCAGCCTCTCAACCCTTGTTGGGGCCTCAGCCTTTTTGGCCTCTGCCCCCTTCCTCAAGCTGGGGCTCTGGACCTGCTTTCTGGGCTCCAATTCTAGTCTCACCCTCCCAGACTCTGGTTTCATCCTTTTGGGTTCCTTGGCCTTTTGAACATTAGGCAGCTGGCCCTGGTTCTTATCCCTCTTGGGCTATGGCCTGAGCCCTTCCAGCTTCAAGTCATATCCATCTTATTCCTCTGGGCTTTTGGCCGTCATTTCACCTCTCGGGTTCTGCCCCTTAGCCCTCCCTGGTTTCAGGCCACCTCTATTGCTCTTACAGCTCCGGCTTGGGCCCTGTTAGCCACTTGTGCCCCTTGGGCACTGTTGTGACCTTTTCCTCCCCTTGCAGTCACTTCCGGTTCACAGGTATAAAGCTGAAACAATGTAGCTTAGCCACTGGCTACAACTAGAACTCTCCTTATACTGGGTCACACATCCCTGCAGACTATAAGCTCCTTACCTGCAGTTCCCAAGGCAGCTCAGGTAGCAGTGAGCCATCCTGCTCAGGAGTTCCTCTTTGCCACCTGCAGGGCCAGGCTGCCTGACAACCCTCAGGCACCGGCTCTATGTGCTTCTAAAGCCCCACCCTTTCCTGTCAGGTGGCTCCCCAGCCAGCTATAGGGTTTCCATTCTGGACTTGATAACCAGGCTGCTTTCAGGTCACCTTACTGCTGCTACCTTTCCTGCCTTAGCAGTGTCCCTGCTGCTCAAGCAGGGCTCTGCCCTATTGTACTATTGCTGGGCAGGCCCTTTTGCCCTATTGTACTATTGCTGGGCCCAGCAATAGGCACTCACAGCCTGCAGTTCCCTGGGCTGCCTGACCAAGCCATCTCCACAGCCATTTGACAACATGCAGGTCTCCCCCTGTCCCCCCCGGGTTATCCCTGCTGCTGCCTCTGCCTTCAAGTACTTAGAGCCTCTGACTCCCTGTTACAGCGATTATAGAAGATGGAGATGGGCTTTTCTCTTTGGTCATAGGGAATAGGACTAGAATCACTCTCAAGATGCAGCAGTGGAAATTTAGGTTGGAGATTAGAACCTAAATTTTCTAAATCTAAATTTTTTAGAACCTAAACCTTTTTGACTTTGAGGATAGTCAAACATTTGAACAGGCTACCTTGGGAAGTTGTGGCATCTCCATCCTTTCAAAAGGGGGTTAGACTTAGCTGGGATGGGTTGGTCAGGGGTGCTCCTGCATTGAGCGGGGGGATGGACTAGATTACCTTGTGAAGTCCCTTTCAGCCCTACTTTCCTACTGTTCTAAATGCGATTGTAAAGGAAATGTCAACATGCCAATCTCACGACTTCTTTTTTATGGCAGAAGTTGCAGCATAGCTGGTTGTGGGACAAATACAATGTCTATTTATAACATGAGTAGCAGGAGCTAGGGAGCAGAGCCTGCTCATTGTTCTGCTTGCAGAAAGTTGCTCAGATGTAAATTTCACTTTTGCCCACAAGCAGCAGAATCTGTTCTTACTGTATGTCTCACCTGTAACATGCACTGCAGCTTCCAGCAGCTGGTTATTGCCTGGAATGTGCATGTTGTATACAAGAAAAAATGGTAGGTCCCTGTTCTGTCCCTCAGTGTTTGCTCTCAAGTGGTTCATTTAAATATTTCTGCAAAGTCATTTTCATAGTTGCCAAGGAGTGTTTGTACTATCCCTACACATTTACCTGCACAGAGCATACATGCTGAGGAAAGAAATAATTCAAACCAAGTGAGTGCATAGAAGTTCATTCAGTGAATTTGCCTTAAAAGTAGCCTACCTCCTGGTCCTTTTGTCTCTTCCACACTCAAAACCATAAAGAACCCATGGAGGCTGACACCCATTATTTTTCAGTTAGCCAGGACTAGAATATATCAAATGACCATTCCCTCACCAGGTATGGGTTTTCTTATTTATGTATATTCATGACAGCTGGAATTTGGCCGACAGGCTACAAAGTACTGACTAAAATACTGGGTCATCTCCTGGGAAGTACGCTACTGAGCACTTTCAAGTGCCTTTTAAGGTAATGATATTTTGAGTTTTCTTAATCCACGTGGGGTATCTTTCATATTGCAAATTACAAGCAATTTGATAAGCTAGTGGGTACCCTGACCTCCCAATGGAATCTCTTATGGATAAAGGTAGAGAGAGAGAGTTCAGTATAAAAAAAATCAAGCCTTACTTCTGTATGTACAGTATAAAATTAGTTATCATCAACCTTAGGCATTATATTGGCCTGTGTGTCATGTAGAATTCTACATTAGAAGCTCAAGAAAGAAATGCAAAACTCCAGAACTCTTGGTTCAGAGATGATACCTTTTATTAGACCAACTAAGAACTTGCAAAGAAATTATCTTTTTCTGCAAGCTTCATGCATTCATTTTACTTAAACCAAGGTTTGAATCTGTTCACATGAAAAGTTAAATATGGAACAGAAAAAAAAATCTAAAATATTTATAACATCATGCTTTTGAATATATTTCCATAGATTAAAATGCTTTGGTTCTTTTTCTTCAGTTGGATATGAAATATTTGTCACCTCTCCTGCTGGCATATGAAGACAGAATAAGAGAAAAGGATGATTTAAATGCTGCACATGAGGCAAGTTGGCAATTTAAAAAAACAAACAAACTTTTTTGCAGCAAAGTTGAAACAAATAGGAACACAACACAAGCTACTGAAGTCCATGTGGGGACCCTGTCAGCACTGATTAAGGCCTAAAATTAAAGCTTATTTTGATTTGGTTTTGCTTGAATACACATTGAGCCATTTTCCTTTCTGCCTGATTGTTCTATTTTGTGAACATTGAGCATTCAGCACACTGTACAAAAATGTTACCCTCAGAATGAAAACCAGAGAGAAAGTGTTCCATGGAGGGATCTAAGGTGTAGCTGGGATGGAAGGAATTCACCCTCCTATCTTATGTGGAACCCCCCGAAAGGATGAAGTGCAGCCGTTCTGTAGTTATGTTCCAGTCACAGGCTTTTGGGTTTGACAGAGCAGGTCTATTTATGATGGTTTAGGCTACGGACAAGTGTTACATTTGAACCGTCTTAAATAGTTACCATTCAAGTAAAGTTAACTAGGGCATGGCAACAAGGGCAACTGTCCCAGATGGTGACTTGGGTGGGGGGGTGTGGAAAAGTAGCTGCCCTGGGTGCCCTGCTGCCTTATTAAGTCTCTGGACCACTTGCTCTTTCTGCTGTCTGTAGGAATTCCTGGTCACTGTATCTGTGGAAAACAGTGACTGGTTTGTTTAAAGCCTACCTATAGAAGTGCACATAGATTGCAGGGACCTTCTAGAGCCATGCTCATATTCCAAGCCAGTATTTTCTTGCATATAGCATAGCATGCCTCTTCATATAATATGCATTTTGGTTCTAACAGATGTGTTGAAGAAAAAAAATTCTTACCTTCTGGGACAGATGAGTAACTAATCCAGTGCATCAGGTCTGGGTCCATGTGCTGGGCCGACTTCACACCGTGGATCTGGGGCCTTGTTTTAGGTCTGGCCATGGCCCAACCCCACACACCAGCCTGATGTGGCACACCAGGTCTAGGACCAAATTATGGGTCAAACTCTGCACCTGTGTCAGGGCTGTGCACTGAGTCTGGGGCTACATTCTGTGTCCAGCTACAGCTGGACTCCGCATGCTGAGTCTAAGGCTGTATTCTGGGTTCAAGGCAGTGTTCGGTGCCATGTTATCTGGCCAGGGGTCTGGCCATAGATCTGGCCACAGCTCTGGAAATTTGGCAGTATTAAGTGCCATGGGTCCTAAAGCCGCAGCAGTTAATACAATCATTGCTTCCCTGCTGCCAGTTTCCAGACCTGTGGGGATCAGTATTTCTTGCATATAATGTTCACCCCAGTTTTCCCCAGGTGATACCTGTTTTATGTGAGAACATACAATACAGTCTTTGAGCAGAACCCTTCATGTTTCATACTGTGCATCCTCACAAGTTGAGAGAGAACAGGAGACATCTAGGGCTCTGTTACTGTATGTTCACCCACTTTTTTTCCAATAATCAAGTATACTAATAGTTATTAGTAATATTACCATATTTACTTGATTCTAAGATGACTTTGCATGTAAGACGACCCCCAAGTAATTAGATTCTAGACACGGAAAATTATAAATTTGTCTAATTTTCCATGTCTAGAATCTAATTATTGAGCGAGTTTCTTAAATTTGTCCCCCACTGCTGCAGGAGGGTAGGCAATGAGAAAAGCAGCAGCAAGGGGGCAGATGCAGCGGAAGCAGAGGCAGTGAGGAAAGAATGGGTGAGGAAAAGAAGGCAGGGGCAAGGAAGGGGAAAGCTGAGGTAGGAGGAAAACAGGGGTGGAGAAGCAGGCATCCTGCCCCTCATCCCATACCGTCCAGCTGAGTACTACACCATAGTTTACCTCCTCCTCTTCCTGCTACTTTCTCTACTGATCCAGAACCACTCCTTTCCCATGTTGCAGGAAGCAGCTATGCTGGGAGCCTGGTTTAGCATCGTACAGATGTCTTCTTCCCTGCCATCCTCCCTGCACCTCATCCCCTTCTTTTTTCACCCCATGGAAAGAGAAGTGGGGAAAGAGAGCAGGGTTTGGAGTAGGGCACAGCGCACAGCCCCCTGCATAGCTATTTCCTGCCACATGGGGCAGACTGAAGACCAAAGCAGCAGCAGCATGCAGACTCCTCCCCTACCTGGCTTCCTCCCAGCAAGGGAGGGGAGGGAGAAGGAAGAGTAGGGGTGGGTGAAGGGGAGAAATCTGGTTAAGGAGTAGACCTGGTGCTGCTGTCCCTGCCTGAGCTGAGCTTCCAGCACTGTCATTTCTCACAGTTGTGATACTTGATTCCAAGATGAAGCTTTGTTTTCCCAATGATGAATGGGGGGGGGGAAACTTCCTCTTAAGTAGCACATTTACTTGATTCTAAGTCCAGTATCATCCATTTTCCAGAACTTGGATATTTCAAATTCTCTCAGGCCAAAATCTGACATACAAAAGAGTATATATTTTGCTAAATTTGCATATGCTTCCTTAAGCAACATGTATACTAAGAAGCTGAATTAAAAGATGGATAATAAGTAAGCCAACGTGCTGCTCTTCTATAGATGACATAAGTGTACTCAGATGTGTATCAGTGAAAATGTTTGTGATAAAGTGAAAATGAAGCAAAATATATACATTTTGCAGTTTTTATTTGTGGATTCATTTGCATTTCAGAAAGAGATGAAGAATTTTAGGGTAAGAGTAGAAGAACTGGTGAAAGAAAATGAGCAACTGTACCAGCAATTAAATAAAAATAGCACTACTACCTCCAAGGAATGGCAAGTATATTTCATTATGTTATTAGAGAAAAAGTACCCTACTTTGTATGTTTTTCTGACTTTTAAGACTGAATCTGCCCACACATAAGACAATGACATTTTGCCAAAGACTTCAAGGACCAGGATTTCATCTCATATTAAAAAAAATGGTTCTTCAGCTCTATAAAGAAGTGGAAAATAAGGAAGAAGCAGACTACACTGTGCAGTTAAAATGAGTTACCAGTGCTCCCTGGTTATGAAAAAGATGTATGCAATTCTAGGAAAACATCAGGAAAGGTACTTTCAGTATAAATTGAGACTTATTTGGTGCCATTATACAAAGTCCTACTGAAACCTCATCTCACTGCATTCGGTTCTGGTTTCCCACGGTCAAAAAACATTGACACTGAACCAGTTGTAGTGAAGGTCTGCTAGGATGGGCAAGGAAATGGAAAGCCGATTTTATGAAAGGAGACTAGAAGACATTGGCTTATTCAGTCTAGCAAAATGGAGTGAGAGGTTGCTCTCTATTGGTATACTGGGAATAGGAGCGAAGATACCAGACTGGGGTGCCTCAATAAAGATTTTCATGGCCAATACCAGTAGCCAGTTATTAACCAGTCATATCGGCCGATACCAATCTGATAACTGGGTTGAGTCATACCGGGCTGGGCCGGGCAGCTTGCTCCCCCTGTCCCAGTCACATTTGTGGAATTTGGTGCCGTTTACAGGGCCCACTCTGGCCCCAGCCCACAGTCATCACTGTGCCAGCACCTGGAACACCACAGCAGCTGCTCTGGCTCCAGCCCAGCCCAGCCTGCCCATGAGAGGATGGGGGTGTATTTGGGGTTACCTTGACTCATGGGAGGGAACCCTGGCATCCAGGGGCCACAGCCAGAAGGCATACTTATCAGAGAACATTATTGCTACAATGGCCAAAAAAAGCTGATAGCCAATAATGTAAATTTCCCTTTTATATTAAGTGTAAATATAAAAGGGAAATTTTGCTTTTTGCCAGGTCAGTGCCAATCCGATAGGCAACTGATATATCAGTGTAGCTCTATACCAGAATGAGAGAAAAAAAGACTAAAGAAATCCATTTCTGGAACAGCCTTCCGACTGAAGGAGTTAGGGGCAAAATATCTTAACTGCTTTGCAGGCAGAATTTGCTAACATTATGGAAGTGATGGTATGATGTAGTGCCTGGGACAACATTGGATTCATTGGCTCAGGAGGTCCTTTCTAGCCTATACTCTTAAATCCTTAAATCCTATGAAGTTAGCTGATAAAATACTAGGGTCCAAAGACTTTCAATAAGACTTAGACTCCTTAGGACCAGATGCCACTGTTGGCACTTCCGGTTTCACTTTGGCTGCGTCGACTGACGTGCCAGTTAGTAGAGCATGCCGGTTTGTAAGGTGCCAGATAATGTGGCTTTTACTGTAGTAGGAAAGTTTTAATGAGATATTTTTTTCCATTAATTAAGATTAGTAAGGTCTACCTAGCCACATTCTCTGTGATCTTTCCTTGGACTGTAGAACAGAATGATATTCAGTCATTTTGATCTGCTTTGAAGTGACATTTGTATTCAAAGGGTTCACTGATTTAATAAAGTGGACTAACCATTTTGCTTTATAAAACCTCTAAAGTTTGTAATAAACTGATTCGTAGACTAATTATTTTAATTCACCCATTTTACTTGGTTTTAAGTTAATTCTAAAGCTAATCAATTTTACTAGAATTGACCTTTTCTTTTAATCTCTTAAGTCATAGGTATTGTTTCACTGTGACTTAACTTTTTATAAATGCTGATGTTTAGATTTTGTGTGGAACAAGGGCAGCAGTTGGAAAATGTTTTAGGACCTATCTAGTAAGGAAAAATATTTTCCAAGGACACTGTCTTCTATAGGTAGACAAGTAAAAAGCATATCTTATGTGGAAAATATAGTATACTATGGCATTGTCATATAAGGGTGTGATCTTCATTAATTTTTCCTGTTATTTTGGAAAATAAAATACTATTTTATGTTTTAATAATTAAAATATTATTTTGCAATAAATTAGAATCTCAAGATATTGTCATTGCATCACAGTGCTAAGTGCAGTTTTAAAATTCACTTTTTTTTAATTAGTTTTCTGTTCTTCAGACACCTATTGTAGGGCAGAAATTGTTAATACATTTTGGCACCTATACATGAGCAGTGAGGTTGCTCCAATGCGCTGTAATTACAGCTGTGACTGGCTGGGGTGCAGTGTGCCTCGGTCTGGAGGCTACACATGCCTCAATGAAGCAGCTCTGCAGTTAAGCCCACCCCCACCATTGGAGTATGCAGAGACAGGGGAGCAGTCAGCCCAAGGCTGCCTGCTGGGGAGCTTTGTAGTGCATGGAGACAGGAGACCAGGCCACAGGCTGCCTGCTCCCCTATCTCTACATCGTCCCGGTACTCACCACTTTGGTGTGGGTTGTGCTGCTTTTTTCCCCAAGATTTTTTTTGTTACCAGGAAATCCTGATAGCAAATTTTGCCCTGGCACTGCAAAGTAGCAGCACTGTACACTGATTAATGTTCAACACAGACAAGTGCAAAGTGATGCACCTGGGGAGGAA
>NW_017728915.1:23746601-23756068 GCF_001723895.1 Crocodylus porosus | reverse complement strand
TGATATCAGGAGGCACTACTTCACAGTCAGGGCAGCTAGGATCTGGAACCAACTTCCAAGAGAAGTGGTGCAGGCTCCTACCCTGGGGTTTTTCAAAAGGAGGTTAGATGAACACCTTGCTGGGGTTGTTTGACCCCAGTACTCTTTCCTGCCATGGCAGGGGGCCGGACTAGATGATCTACTCAGGTCCCTTCCGACCCTGCAAACTATGAAACTTGTGCAGTTTGTGCTACTGCATATCTGAATCCAGCTTAGGGATCCAATTTTCCAGCAGAAACAGTAGTAGTCATACGGGCATCTATGATCATAGCCATCCCTCAGTTTCATTATTCACGTGCAACTACAACCGACCATCATGATCTATTTGGGTATTCAGCAGCAACATGGAATAAGTTCACAAAAACTCATAATACATTTATATGATAAATTCAGTTGAGTATGGAAATAGTCATTTTGTCCACTGTACTCACAAATCAAAACAAGGACAATATTCTCACACTATACATACAATCAGGATACAATTTTATCTTGTTCTGATCACATGAACAAACTATTTTTTGGTGTTAATATCATCACCAGAAGTCCTTGATAAAAGTTCAGTCCTCTGTTATATAGTAGGATAAAGTCTAATATAGCTAATGGAGCCTGTTGCTCTTTAACAAAGTTTTAATTAATAGTACACCTAATACCATCCCACTGAAATGCATCTAATTTTCTTTAAAACATCCATATTTCTTATTTCTCTGTTTGTATCCTGGGCAATATTTCTCTACTTTTAAGATATCATATCAGAGCCCAAGTACTTCATTAAACCTTCCTTAAGAGCAAAAAGACTTGTGTTGGCTTCCTTAAAGGCAATATTAATGTCCAGCACAGAGCTAAGGGTCAGTTCTGAGCTCAGGCTACATAAGTTTAAAAGGTGGTCTTCTCACAGTCCCATAAGTCTGTGCAACTGTTTCAAGATTTATAAATCAGTGTGAGCTGATGACTTTGCAAGTCTTTTGGACTCTGTCATGGGATCCAGTTATTAGGTAAGTAGCTTTCACTTCTCTTAACTCCTGGCATATTAGCTAGATACAGTTTTCAGATATATATATATCATTGCAATTTTTCTCTTTTTACTGGGTATCTTTGTACAGTCTCAGAAAATGCAGATTTGTTTTCATCCTTCCAAGTTTTAAAAACTATTTTTAAAGAGGTATTTTCACAGAAAGTTAGGCGTATACTCTATTTTAATTGTGTAGTGGGTTTAGACATTGTCCTCAATGAGTTTCCTGAATGGAAACCTAATTTAAAAAAAATAAGTTTAGACAGAGATCATTTGTGTTGTTCCTTTGACTATTTAACTTAGTATTTGAGAGGTACTCACTTCTAAATTACTTATCACAGGCAACAGCTACAAACTCAAGCCAAGCTGGTCTTGGAAGAAAATGGAGTGTTGATGAAACAGCTGGAAATTCAACAAGCTAAAGCAAAAGACAATCACAACCAGCATATCCAAGAAGGTAAGAGGCTTTGATCGCTACTTACTTTGACTGTGGCAGAGAGAATACTACAGTTTTATTGCATATGTACTACTAGGTCCAAATAAAACCATTATACACGAAGCTGTAGAGGTTATTTTCCTTTCTGAGAATATACTATCAGAACCAAAAGCCTTCAACAGAAAGTACTTTTTCTACTAGAAACAGTAATCAAAACTGTTAAATGTTATAATACATCAGGACTTGCTTGCCAGTCCTCCTTTAGTTTGTTCCCACCCCTTACTGTCAGATGCTGGTGCAGCTGCTCTGGTGCCCAGAACACAGCATGTAGAAGCTCAGCCCTTGCCTGGCCATGCAGGAGTGTTGGTGCTGCTGATCGGCCAGGCTAGGGAAGGAGCTTCTGTGTGCTCCATGTCTGGGAGAGACCCCAGCCTGAACCACAGCTTTTAACCATCATGACTACACAGGAGTAATGAAACAATATCTGTGACTCTTTTTGCCCAGTTTGTTGTTTTAAAGCTTAATCTAACAAATTACTGCACATTCCAATAAAGCTGTATTTGTTTTTGTTTTGGTGTTAAACCAAGTAATATAGCGCTTAAACACTACTATATCTGTAAACCTAATTTCTCTTTACTTAGAGAAACGTATGTTGTTACATGTGATGGTGCACCATACTATCTGCACCCTCCCTTCAAAATCCTAGATCCACCTATGGTTCTGGGTTCAGCTTTGTGTATATGACAGGGGTTTTCAGCTAAATTCAGAATGAAATGGGTGCTCCCTAAATAAATTTTTTAGCTTCCCAAAACTCAAATCTAAATAAGTCCTCCTAAATCCAACAATTTAAAATTAAATAGGAGTTTCTCATCCAACCTGTCCTGGGGTTGGGATGAATCAAAAACCTTCAAGAAAATCACCAAAAAACAAACTGTTATTTTGTCCAGAATACTCATATCTTCCAAACAGCTCCTTCAACATGTCTCAAACCTTTTGGGAAAAATACTACCCTGGTATAAGAACATACTTGTAAATTCCAGATATGTCTGCTTAGGTGTGATTTTGGCAAAGGCAGAAGTTGATGCATATAAGTCTTATAATAAAAGAATTTTTTCCTTAATCTGTTCATAATATTTGCCAGATAGATGGAGCGAAAAAAAAGAAAAAGTATTTATAAAAGTATATATACTGAAAAAAAAAAAAAGTATTTAATATGACAAGCAACATTTCTACAAGGCTTAATGGCAGCTACAAATAATGCGCAAGTGGTTTCATTGAAATATTAAGTGCTGTTGTATTGGATTTTTCTCTCCCCCAAAGTTTCTAAACTGACCAAACAAATAATGATGTTGGAAGCTAAGAAACAGAGCCAGGAAGAGGAGATATCAGAGTACCAAAAGAAGCTGGAGGCTTTACATGCTACATGTAAAGAGCTGGAAGACAAGCTGAATGGCAGAGTGACAGCAGAGAAGCATTCTGCTTTGGTGAAGGAGTTAAAAAAGTATGTATACCAATAGATAAGTGTCAGTCTATAAGCCTGCTACGATCAGATCTCGCCTCCCCCTCAGCAAGTCACCAAATACACAACAAATAAGAAATCCTCTTATTTCCGTTTTCCTCTTCCAAAGGAATAAAGCTAAAGGAATCATGTAGATGAGATGAAAAAGACTTAGGAGCCCATTGCTTTGACGAATCCAGTCCAATCAAACAAGCTTCAGTAATGGTCTCAGTTTTACAAGGATGCAGCAATATTTTTGCTTTTTACAATTCCTAAACTGTGGCTCTTAATAATAACAATGAAAGATAGTTAAATTTTCAGTACAGTACAATATAGAGAATTACAACTAGTTATTTCTAACCAACCACCAGTGTTTTGAATTTATGCATTTCAATTTATCATAAAAGTGGATGTTTAAGCTATTTTAATGAACCAAAATTATTTTGCTGTTCTTTGCCTGAAGGCTTGTAATAATTTATAGCTTGTTTATTTGAATATTAAATACCATATTTATGAGGGTTTTTTTCCCCAGAAGTTGTCCAGAATGTAGTGTATTAAAACATTCAACTAAATTATTTGTGTTTGAAACTAAGAACTGGAAAGGTATTCATCTCTTGGTTTTGTATGCTCTTGAACAGTCTTGTAGACATCCTTTTACCACAGCTAGTGATTCTTGCAGTTTGTGTTTTAAAAGTTACCCAAGAAGAGTACATATTGATCATAAGGAGTATGTATGTGTAAATTCTTTTCAAAGAAGGGTCAGAGGCATGCCTGTTTTAATGCCAGAAGAATTATGTATTTATGCTTTTTTGATCATTAGTAGTAAAGGTTTTATATCTCTCTCTATATATTTTAACACAAGTATCTTACCATAACTCATCTGTTTTTGTTCAATTAGGTATTTGATACCTGTTCCTTGTCATTTTTCTGCAGTCAGTTACAACAGGAAGAGGAAAACCGAAGTGCTGAGCTGAAGGATCTAATGGAAAAGCTAGTAACACTGCAAGCACGCAGTAAGAGCTTGGTTTTAGAGAAAAATGAGTTGGTGGCTGACAACAAAATCCTTGGAGCTGAGCTGGAAAAAGCACAGAAGGCAAACAGGTCCTTCTGTTTCTTTCTTCACTGAATTTGGACATCTGCTTCCCCAAAACACTAATATTTCTAAAAATAAAGTAACAGAAATATCTTCTGAGAAAATAATGGTCTCATAACCTCTACCAGCCAACAACATACACTCAAGATTTTATTGCTTTTACCTCCTGGAAGTTGTCTTTTCATTGAAATATGGCATAACTTCCAGACTACCTATAAAAGGCCTGAGTTTTAAACAAATCGAAAAAAAGTAGAGGAAAAATAAAATGGCTTAATTTCCTTATCAACCACTAAAAATAATGTATAATGTGTTTGTGTAGGGTTAAAAAGCAGATTATCAACCTATAATTAGAGGAATATCAAAATCTGTCAATACAGATTGAAAGCTGATGTGCATAAAACATACACATTTTTGAGGTTTTTCTACGATAGCAGTTCTGAAACTAACATTTTCCTCTTTTAACTTTCTACTAATTTTGTAGGCGATCACAGAAGAAAATAAGTCGTCTGAAAGAGCAGTTAGAAGAAACTATGGAAAAGGAAGTGGCAGCCCACCAATACCTAGCAAACCTTATCAGTCTGGCAGAAAATACAGCTCAGGAACGGGATCATCTTATACTTTTGGTAATTTCTTTTAGGCATATTTTGCCTAATTTCTGTTATTTTTATACAGGAAAAGAGGGAAATAAAACTATTAATACAGAGTAATATTTCAAAATGTAATGGGCTCCATCACTTTGGGGTGTCTGGAAAGAATTAATAAAAGGAGATGATTATAGATTAATCTTTCAAAGCAACTTTGCCAGTTCCCAGGATTATGACCAGAAGGTATGTAATTTAGGCTCTAAGGTAGATGGTGCCCATCAGAAATTCCACCAGAACAAACTAGTCCCAAGTAAAGCATTCAGAAAGACTGGATTTATTAGACTGTAATGCATACTCCTCTGGCAGCCTGTAGTTTAGGGGGTCTGATTATCAGGCTGTGCGGTTGAGAGATGATTTCTAGTTTAGTGAGAGGTTTGCTGCATTTGTGGAAAAGCTGCCACTTAATGTCAGAGAGGAGTTTGCCTTCGTAGCTTCTGGAGGCTAGATGGTAGCAAAGATGAACTGATGGACAACCCCAGGCACAGCCAACACATCTTCCTGTTTGCTAGCAATGATGATGGTCATATTGCTTTTATTTTCACCAAGGGCAAGGATCCCTATGAAATGCAGAATTTAGTGGCAAGTCTTCCTTTCAGGGGAGGAGGGTTGTTCATTGCCAAGATGAATAATGTACTTCATACCTTGAAGGACCCTAAAGCAGAGGTTTCCAAAACACTGGGCCATGGCCTGGTAGCAGGCCACTAAGGGTTGGCTTCCAGGTCATGGCACAAGCTTTAACCACTACTAGCATCCGTTCTATGCCCACACCACGCCTACGCCATGCTGATTGGCTGGGCGAGAATTTCCTTACTTGGCCAATGACTGTGTCTTTATCTTTTGAAATTGGACCACAGTAACTGTGGCTAGTCACTTCTGTATCAAATGCAATGGCTAAGAGATGGGCAAGCAAGCTTCAATGCATTTTTTTTTGGGAAAAAGTGCTTCTGCAAAAAGCACTCTGTTTTGCACCACGCTTCCACCTATTGAGTTTTTTGTGTCATATACTGCCTCCGATCCTCACAACCCTTCTCCTCCATGTAAAAATTAAATTTAAATATGTAAATTAGATAATTTCTGTACCCAGTCTGCCAAAATTATTTGAGTGATTTTGCCAGTCCACAGTATAAAAAAGGTTGGGAACCACTGCCCTAGAGCAAAACTCTGTTCTCCAAGTTCCTGAACGAAAGCAGTTTTATACACCTCCCCCCCTCCCCTTTCACCCTAACCCACAGGACCAACCCAACAGTCCTTTGTTTTCCTCCACTATAGATCCTCTGAGCTCCCTAAGGAAAAAAATAGCTATAATGTTAGCCTTTCCACAGGTGACAATCTCAACTACTTTGGAAAATAAGCAAGTGTTTAGATACGACAGTTGAAAGATCTGAATCAATCCACATAATTAAAAACATGTTTAAAAACATAACCAAAAATAGCCCTTTTGGGAATCTCCTGACCCACTTCAGATGCGCTTGGTCTTATATTGCCAGAAACCTAGTGGATCTCAGACTTTCTTGGACACCATGCAACAGCTCATTCAGTGCCTACTCAGTCCTGTCCCATTTCCCTCTTCCTGAAAAGGTCTCACTAGGTCCTATTAAAACCAGCAGACCTTTTCTTGGCGGTAATGGAAGTGCTTCCCTTTCAGTACTGGGAAGTAGTTATTACAGCAGTTACTTCATAATCTTGATGAGAAAAGGATAATGACCCACCCTGAAGAAACTGAACTTAACTGAAGTCCATGACAGCCATCATGCAACTGGTTCTTATCTCACAGCCTTCAAGATACCATTTCCACATTTTTATTTTACTACCACACAGGAAATACCTGAGGCCTGTGGTATGTGAGGAGCACAGCCAATACAAAGACTTTCTTTTTAGATCAGTGGAAGACTGAGATTGCTCACCAATGTACTCTCAGCACGGGAGCAAAATTGAGAAAGTTATCCTCTCTGATATTGCACTTTATGATTCTACTTTATTTCTGTTGGAAAAACAGTTCTAATAAGCAGTAACCATTGATTTTAAGTGTTCAGTAATTCATTCAGTAGATGAGTGGAATTATGTTTCAAATTTTAAGGTTCTTTGTGTACACACACACACACACACACGACCTTGTTTCTAGTAACTTATTTCTTTTGTCCACAGGAACTTTCATTATAAATTACATTTGGCTTAATAATTACTGTATTTGGCGGTATAAGAAAAGGGTCATTAACAACCGTTATGCCTTATTACTAGGGCTGTCGAATGATCGTAATGAGTTGCACAATTAAAAAAAATTAGTTGAAATTAATCACAGCTTTATTAGCACAGCTAAATTCTCAAAATTATGCAGGTACTTTGTATGCTGGGGGGGCGGTATGGGAATTTGTGAAGGTGTGCGGGTCTGTGGATGTGTGTGTGGGGTTTCGAGCCTGGGGAGGTGGGGTCTCCCCATGCCCTGGCAGGACGCAGGGTACTGTGGATCAGGAGTGAGGGGCAGCAGCAGGGCTGGGGGGGCTGTTGCTTGGGAGTGAGGGGCAGGGCCAGGACATGCCCCCTACAAACATTCTCCCTCTACAGGCATCCTCTTTAAGTGCAATGTGGTAACCCTACAGGAATGCAGCCCCACACTGTGTAGAGCAGCACCCAGCAGGTCAGTGTGGAGGGGAAGGGGCAGATCAAGGCCCCCACAGTGAGGGAGGGAATGGGGCGGGGGCTGGAGTGAATAGGTCCCAGGGCCAGAGTGGGTTGTGTGACAGCCATGGGTGGCTTGTCTAGGGGCACAGCAGGGGGTCTAGCTCCTCATGGCTGTGCACACCTCCAGGGGAGGCATGAGGGGCAGTTGCCCCCCAGATTTGTGCACAGGGTAGAGGCAGGCTGCCAGCTGTGGGCTGGGGCTCTCTGCTATGCCTTTGCCCCATGAGCCACACACTGGCTACGGCAAGAGGCACAACATGGTGTTATGTGGCTCCCAGGGCAAAGGCAGGAGGGTGCAGATCCCCAGCCCACAGAGGGCAGCCTGCCTCTGCCCCATGCACAATGAAGGGGGGCACATGCCTCCATGGCTCCCCCATGGGTGCACATAGTGGCAAGGAGAGACACCCTCCCTGGATAAGCTGCCACAGCTCCATCCCATAATCTACCTCGGCACCCCATTCACCCCAGCCCCTGCCCCACTCCCCATCTTCACTCTGGGGGCCTCGATTGCCCCCCTGCCCCTTTTCCTCCACAGACTTACCTGCTGGGCACTGCTCTACACACCACTGGGCTGTGTTCCTGGCTGTGTGCAGGCTGTGACTGCTCGTGTCTCTGTCTGTGTGCAAGTGCCTCATGTCTTTCCTGCTGCAGCAACTTGGAGCCTGCACCCAAGCTGCCCTGCAGTTCTCTGCCCTGCGCTGCTGCCCTGCTGGGCAGCCCAGAGGCAGTGGTCATGGTAGCAGAGCGGAGTCCAGGCACAGGTTCCAAAACCACAGGTGCGTTTAGCACATTAAAAAATTAATGCAAGCACAAATTAACACGTTAATCGCGCACGTTAACGGTGATTAATTGACAAACCTACTTATTTTCCTTTGGTCAAGTGCCAAAGTTCTATTATCCTTGACATAAAGAGAATAATCAGAGAGAATTTAGAAGGATTATATAGAAAAAAGCAATCCTGTAATAGTCCATGAACAACTAACTCTGAAACCTGATCCCTCCCTTGAAAAAACCATAACCAGGAGATAACTAGAACTGTCTGAGAGGAGAGGAAATCTCAGTGAAGTTTCTTTGAAAAGCTTTTCTTCAAATCGTTTCATTTGGCAACAGTGGCCACTTATAACCTTATTAAAAAACCTGGGCAGCCTGTCTTAGTTTTCCGACTGTGATAGTTCAGCTTCTTAACTCTGTAGGAGGCCTGATGGCTCCTGCGTGCTCTGGGATCCCTAGCATTTTCTTTTAATTCAGAAAGTGTTGGAACTGAACTTCTACCTCCTGTTATCACTGATGCTGCCTAAGAAGTAAGATTCCATATTGGGAAGAAGGAACAGCAAAGCAGCAAATGCAGCTTGGAGATGCAGCGTGTTAAATGTTGTGTACTATCCTTCAGCACTTGTATGGGAGAGGGAAGGGTCACTCAGAGATCTGCATTTCCTCTGGTTGCCATTCTGACTATGCGCAAAAGATCCATGTTCAAGAGTATCTCATGGAAAACCAGGTCCTCACTGAGATTTGCCCATACTCTTGGAAAAAGCACGATGGCCTCAAATTTGCAGAAATATACGTGTATACTTACCTTTACTGTTTGCAGGATCACAGCCATCATGCTGATAAATAAATCCAACAATGTAATATGGTAGTAACAAATTATTTTGAGCTATTTTGATGGTTTAGTAACAGTGTTGAATTCTAATCCTGATTTACAGCTGTCCATGTCACGCTTTCATTACATTACATGATCCAGCTGCCACAGTAAATCAAAATAACATTCTGTGACTGAGCACAAAGCTCAAAGGATTTTAGTTCTGCTACTGAGTTTTGATTTTTCTGTAAATGGTGATGCATTTCTGGAGCAGACAGGAATGATGTGTGTAGTTTACATGTAGTCAGGCTTCACTAATCCTAACCCAGCTATTTCTCTCTCGAATGCTATCAGTGATTAAGGAGTTCATTGTCTCAGACACACTGGGGCAGAGGCAGGCACAGCCAGAAGAGCCATGGGAGAAACCTCCATGACTGCCCTGCCTGGCCCCAGCCCCAACCACCCAGCACTTAAAAAAAAAAAAAAA
>NW_017728915.1:23731860-23746501 GCF_001723895.1 Crocodylus porosus | reverse complement strand
GGGCCTTGGAGGGCTCGTGGCAGACCCCCCCTACACAGCACAGGGAAGCAGGGATCGCCGCCTCCCATCTAGCACCTGTGAGCAGTTGCCCTATGGCACAGGTGCAGTGTGGCTCAGCAGCGCTCTGCGTGCTGTCTGGGAACTGGGACCACTGAGGCTGAGCAGTGCCAGGTTCTGGCACAGCGGTGGTGTAGGGGGGTAGGGCTGAGCTTTACTTTATTACATAATCCAGAATCCTAGGAAGCAGTTTTGTGTGTTTTCCAGCCATCACTGACCATTTTACAAGACACAGTGGCTGATTTTCAGTCAAGTTCTGCCCTGTTATAGGAGTTAACGTACCTTGTAGAGTTCAGGAAAGCCTTTGAATTGACAGGGCACTGTGCCAGGATCTGTGCTAGGGAAAAAAAAAAAAAAAGATTAGTAGAATGTGGATTGCTGTTTTTCTGCATCTCATTTATTATTCTTACTTATTCATTTATTTCAGTAGTTTCCATAAATATTAAATGACTGAAATATTACAGGAGGCTTTTACATTACAAGGAGCTACTAACTTAGTTCACTGACATTTACACTCCCCTCAGGGTAAAGTAAGAGCATGAAAGCAAGTAATCCTTTTAAAGTCAGTGAACTGAACACATAGGGTTTTTTCAGTCATGGCGCAATGCTGAAAGCCCTACTGCCATTGTTACAATTATTTTAATTTAATTCAGTTATGCTTGCACTGTTGATACCATTACAGTTAAAATTATGTTAACATTTTTGATAAGTCAGTATTTTTCAGGAGGTTTTTAAATTTGACATAACAGCTTTTGGATTCAGCTGAAAGCAATTTGCTACAAAGTGACTTCAGTGGAGCCATGGATCCAGCTAAGGATCTGGCCCAATATCTTTTTTAAAAATTAGAGTTTCTTCAAAAACAGCCTCTCTTCATTCCCTATCTTGGACTAGCTGTTGGAATGTGCCAATATGCAGCTTGGACCAGTTCAAAGAACTCAAGAGTGTAAATGTGTAGATCATCTTGAACAACTCCAATTATAGGTTACAAACCTTCATTTACTGAGCATAACATTATGTTTGTTATGGATACTACATGTAAATATTATAATGGTGGCGGTATATAGTACCTAATTCAAACAGCTGTAAACAGAAAGAAGGTTCTGAGATTTCTAAATTAATTTTCAGTTGTCTGACTTCTAATTTGGAGGAAAATTTTGAGGTTAGTCATATAAGATGCTTCTTAAAAATAAGTATTTGAAAAATAAGATGTATTTTGTATTTCAGAGAGTCTTAACTTGTTTGAAGGAACATATTTAAAAAAACCCCAAAAATGAAATGAGCTGTACAAATGACCATGTTTATCTTCAGTATTTGTAGATGAATACTTAATACTTATTTCTCATGTCCTCAAAAATATTCAAGAAAATTCACACAAAAGATAGCCCTGACCTAGAGAATTATCCGGTCCTAGTTTAACATGACACTATGCAAAAGCAAGTCAGAAATAGGCAAATGCAAATGGGATGGGGCGGAAAAACAGGGTGACTAAGAAACACACTCACATCTTGTTTGTTTGTTCTCTTCTAATTAGCATTATTTGTTGATTATCTTCCTTCCTCTTTGAAGTTATTCTCTGAGAGGAAAAGATTGCAGTAATTAAGGCAGGAGACCATACCTATGGTCTTGTCTGAGGTTTCAGTCAGGATAGATAAAAATTGATACTTAGCATGGGAAAATGCTGCTGGACTCTGAAGAATTTCTCATGGGCTCCGAGATCAGGCTTTGGACCTGACCTTAATATTTTGTAAGTTATTTTGGAACCCTGACCATGCCTGAAATGCTAGAATAGAGGATTTAGTTTGCCATGGAGCTGGTCCATTTTAGAACTGTTTCCAGATGGCCGAATCATAAATCTGACTTTTATTTTTTGTTTATTTTCAGAGGATGAAATTTATTTTCCAGACAATTTATTAGGAATTTACAAGGCTAAATGCATTTAATGCAAATGGTGCTAAAGGTGGATTCCCCATCTGCTTACAGGCAACACCCCCCCTGCAAAAAAAAAAATGGTGCTTTATTTTAAACTCCGTGCACCCCCCATGCTGAGCCCAGTGCATGCCCATAAGAGGCATTGCGTTAGTTGGACCTGGCTTGCCCAATGTCTGTATAGCTTGCACGGTTGCTTCAGTGGGGCTTTTATGGTGCTTTTATCTAATAGCTGATTAAATTAGCTATTAGATAAAAGTGCCAAAAAATCCTGCTGAATCGCTTGATCTATACAGACACTGCAGAGCTGGGTCAAACTAACAAGCTACTTCTTTCAGTACTGCCCAGGTTTTTCGGTTTGTTTTTCCTACATCTGTCAGTGCCTTACGTGACTTGAGCAGAGAACTGTCAGGACACTGGGCCACATCTTTAGACTCTCTTCTGAGCCTGAGACCATAGTTGTGTAAGCTTTGCTTGCTTCCTCCTGTTTCACATGCACCAAAGCCCAGAAAGGAGAAAGACTGAGCATGCGCCTGAATGCCAGTCTCAGCCTCTGCCACGTTTCTTGATGTGTATTCAGGCGTCCTGTAAGCTGGAAACGCTGCCTAATTGCTGGCATTTGCTGTATGTGGAAGCAATTGGGAATGACTTACTTCTCAGCAGTCCCAGATTCAGCAGGGAATTAGTGTTGATTTTTGTTCCCAGTTTTGCTAGTGGTTCAGTGTGAGATTTTTTGGGCCAGCCACATACTCTCTCCTATCCCTAATTTCTAAAATGGTTGTAAATAATACTCAGCTATTTCACACACAAATGTCATTAAAATGACATATATTTGCAATTTGCTTAGTCTTTGAAGTTTGCAAATTAGAAAATAGGATAAGCCCCAACAGAATTATCTTTTGGCCAATTTGACGTTTTTGTAGAACATTGCTCCCTTTACTGGTGTCCTATTGCCATATGACTGCAGAAATGCATTATCAGATTAGTCTTTTATAACAAAAAATACAGATTAACACAATGCTAAAGTAGCATTTTATGTCAATGTTGCAATTTTTCTCCTTTTCTTAAAAGTATCAGAATACGAAAGCACATTCATTTATCTGTTATGCTTTCAGACCAAGTGCTTGGAAAATGAGAAGCATGGTGTTCTTGACAAAATAATAGAAGGAAATGTACGCTTAGGAAGACTAGAAGAGAAAGTTAAGGTAAGCAGGCTTTACAAGTCAAGTATTTAACATATATATCTGGTGCAGGTTATTTTTGTTTTTGAAAAGTAAGTACTTTATCCAGTTCTTGCCAGTATATTTTTGTAATAACATTTTATGGCTTTTTCAGAGTGCATTTTATAAATTAACTGGCATGCTAGTATATTTTTCATAAAAATATTCTAAAACTGTCCTATGCTATTGTATGCATACACTGTACTAACTCTTTGTGGTCTGGTGATCTGCAGGAACTACAAAATGATAAAAACATGGAGATTTGATTTATATTTAATCTCTATAGGATATTTTAAAATTTCATCTTTTCACAAGTGTTTAACCAGTGGTGAGATGTGTACTTGAACTTGAAGTCATATTAAACTTAAATGTGGGAGAACTGAGATGCAAATGTTTGAGGCATTACTGCTGTCCAGATGTGACGGCTGGAGTTTCAGCAACCTGGATCTCAATTTCAGGTAACTAGACCAGTGTTTCCCAACTTTTTCCAGCCCCAGGCACACTTACATTAATACTTTTTTTCCATGGCACACCTGTTAAGGCATTCCCCATCCTCATACCTGTTGTAGCTCATTGCTGTGGCAAAATTCCATGGCACACCTGTTCATTTCTTATGGCACACTTTTGTATTGCAGCACACTGGTTGGGAAACACTGACCTAGAGCATGTCCAAAGGTTAGCCAAATGGGTAGGGCCTTATCTGCATTGGTCACTCAATATAAGAAGAGGTAAACTGCCTCACTTTAGTTTTCATCTACTGTAAGAATCATCTACAGGACAACTTACCAGTAGCAAATCTCTGTCCAATTCTATCTTTCAGTAACTAGTTTTTGCACTACCCTGTGGTGTTAGGCAGATGCTAGAAACAAATAGCTGTACCAGTCTCCTGGTTTCCCCATGCTTTCACAAGCTGTGAACCCTGTTACATTCTGTCTAAGAATGCTCAAGACAACTTTCTCTTGCAACCTGTCTGGACAAGTTAGTATAAAATTCAGAAAAAGGTATTTTTATGGCTTATTTTTTCTAATCCAGCAAGTTATTACTTTCCAAGTACGCTCATGTTCTTGCCCCTGCATGGATCTGACAGGAATTGTTGCTACGATCCATGCAGTAGTACCAAAGGAGGCATCTGTTTTATTACTCACATATATCAGTGATATTTTATCCCTGTGTTACTTAAGGGATGATCTCACTTTTTAGCAGAACACTGCTGATTTCAGTACAATCTTCCCTTAGGCTCTGCTTCCTGCCTTGATCACTCAAAGGTAGTTCAGATATTGATGGTCATAAATTACTTGCCTGCTTTACTTGGTTTGCAAATGCATCAGCAATTTACCATAACCTCTATTACTGAAACTGGTAGCACCTACCTAAAATTCAACTTTTGCTTTTGGAAACATTTATATAGCAAATGGAACACCTTAATTACTGCCTTAAAATAACATGCTTTGTTTTGTGTTAAATTCACTTTTATTTTGAATTGGATGGAAAGACACAAGTTACGTACAGTTTTTATACGCTGTTAAACTATCTGTATATTTTCATATGATGACAGAACAGCTACTTTAATAATCTGTCTGACAATGTAAAAAGCCACACAGTACCGCATCTGTATCATTTACATTTTTTTAGAGCTATTACAAGTGTGACAAACATCACAAGTCTCTAACATCAAATTAGCTCAAGGTGGGACAAACTTACCCTTTCCATTTCTTAAGCGTGTTTGCCTTGTTTCCTGTGTAACCTTAACTTAAATATTTGATTAAATGGAAGGAACCTGGGATTACACTGGCAGTCAGTCTAATTTTGTTTACCTTTATATGATCTTGGCAGAAGGCTTTTCCTAATTTACAATAGCTCACACCTATGTCAGAATGCAGTATGCTCATACCTTTTAAATATTTTGAGCAACTGGGGTTTTTACATATTACTAAATAGCATTTAAAAAGGTTTCAGACTTTGCACAGATCACTTTTTGTTAGAGTAAGAAAGAATGGAATAATGTCAAAAATCATGATTTTTAATGAAAATGTAAATGCGTAAGAACTGCTAGTAAAAATCTTGGCAGCAATTTCATTAATATTTTTCTTTAAATTATTTCAAATCTGTGCTCTATGCTTGGGTGATTTATTAAACCTTTCAGTCACCACAGTCACTAGCAGTAATAAAATCATAACTGTTTGCAACTTAAACAGGGAAGTTGACCATAAACTAACGGCAAAATGTTTAGTTCTTTGCATGTCCAAGACTCAGGAAGCAGATTTAGGCCACAGTGATTTTCTAAGATAAAGTTACACTCAATGCTATGCATGTGGTTGTATCTGAGTTTTGATTAGCCGTCGGTGATGGAGCACATAAGAACTATAGTAATTGCACAGAGAATTTCAGTACTTTTTGAAATTGAACTTGAGTAATTGTGAATTCAAAATCACTGATCCTTACTAAATTTTCAGTGTTCCTTGTTTTCAGTTTTTACCAAATTTCACCGATGAACCTGACTCTTTTATTGAAGTTACTTGGTTTTTACTGATTTACACCTGTTTTTCAGTTCATTCAGTTTTACCTGGTACAGTAAAATCCCTGTTAACCAGCATGAGTGGGGAATGGCAGGGGGTGCCAGTAAGTTAAAAGTGCCAATTATCTGAGGCACAGGTTTCTGGCTGGACGTGGTGAAGAGGGGGGTGGAGGGGTGGCTGCAGCTCCTGCCCAGGGGTGCAGGGCTCTCCCCGCTCTGACCCCAAGCAGGTTGGGAGGGGCTGTGGGAATAGCTCCTAGGGCAGGTAGATCCCAGCTGCACCCTGGCGGCCCCAGGTACTGGGATCTGAGAGCCCCACTGAGAGGGCAGGTAGGAGAACCTGACCCTGCTACCTGCGGTGGGCACGGCACCCGACCATTCCACATGGGCCCACAGGGTTGGAGCCACTGCCCAGGGGTGTGAGGCTCCCAGCTCTGACCCTGGGCAGGGCGGGAGGTGCCAGTGCTTGTGCTGAGGTTTGGACCGGGTCGTTCCCCCCCCCCCGCTTCAGCGGCCCTGGCAAAAGCTGACACCAACTGTGGAGGGAGCTGTAAGTCAGTGGGTGCAGGGCGCGGGGTCGTAGCTCTTGCTGCTATATGTAGGCTGGGGGGCTGCACTGGGCTCTTCCCAAGGGGTGCATGCCCCCGGACCTGTGCACTGGATGAGAGCAGGATGCTGCCCACCCTGAGCACTGAAAAGAGTCCAGTGCTGTCACCAGCCGCAGCAGCAGCCTTCTTTTGTCCTGTGCACAGATCTGGGTGTACGTGTCCCCTGAGAATAGCCTGGCTCAGCCCCCCAGCCTGCAGCCCTCCTGGGGTACACATAGCAGCAAGAGCAGTGTCCCCTGTCCTGCACCCACTGACAGTTCCCCCCGCTTTGCTCCATGCTGCAACCCTGGAAGCAGCTGACTGGCTGCATCATACCCCTCCCCCCACCCCTTCCCTAGTCCCAGCCTTGCTTCTTCACTGCCATGGGAACATATTATTTTCCCCGATTTAAACAGGGGTTTTTTTCCCCCCTTTCTTTTCTTCCTTTTATTCTGATTTCAACCCAGTTTTTGTTTGGAAAACAAAAACTGAAAATACGGAACACTATAAATTTTACAGCGTACACTGCAGGATAAAAGGTGGGTTTTGTCAGAGATCAGTTGGGTTTCTGAAATGTATATACATATTCAGCAGATTATGCAGATCTAGTCTGTGAGATTATTGTGTACTATATGTAAGGGGAAAAAAACAGCAACACATTACATTTTAAGTTTTAACCGAGCTGTTTAATTTAATGAGGTCTGTAAACTTTAAATACAGTAACCTGTTCCTTTAATACAGCCTTGAAGGGCTTCCATAAAATTCAGATCTTTGGAGCAGAATAAATACTTAGTTTAAGCTATTATATTATTATAAAGTTATCAAACATAGAAAATGGCTAATGTAAAGGAAGCAGAAATTTAGTTTTTAATCTGCAGCAGGGGTTGTCAACTGAGGGTATGTGGAACAGTCCTAGGGGGTATATGCAGGCAGGCGGGGATGGAGCGCCAGCACCCACCACCCTGTGCTGCCACATCCCAGGAGCAGGGCCAGGGAAGGGGGAAGGCGAGGGCTGCAGTGCCCCTCTGCGAGCTGCACAAGCACCACTTGGCCAGCTGGATGCGGGGCAGAGAGGAGAAGTGCTCATGCAGCAGCCACCGCCCACCTCCGCACCCTGTCCCTGCTGTCCACCACCACCACCAGAAAGGGTACAGTTCTTAAAAAAGGTTGAAACCCCTGATCTACAGGATCCTTGAGTGAATTAATTCCAGGACATTCAAAACAACCTTAATGACTATATAACAAAATCTGTATTTGAGAAACATATAAAACTGTAAGAATAAAACAAATCTATAGAAGAATCACGTCCATAATTTTGCTTATAAATAGAATTTGTACATACCTCTCAGTACCTAGTCAGCATCTACCCAGTTCAGATAAGTAGAAAATAACTGTTCGTATCTAGCAGACTATTAAAAACTGTGTTAATTATTGACCTCACGATGAAAGGAAGCCATTACTAAACGATATTATACAGCCAGGAATTATTAGATTTTAATAACATTTGGAAGTTTAATTTAAATTAAAAAAAAAATCTTTGAAGGACAATGAAAAAAATGAGTCTCCCAAAACCAGCAGTTGCCAGCAGTGTGTGTTAACTAATTTTATCATGTGTGTGAAATTCATTCCTTATAAAGAGACAGTGAATCTGAAATCCAGTGTATTTTTAAAAAGTCATTTGTGACTAGTCTTACCTCTAAATACCACTAGTTATTATTGTAGGTTTACAGTCACCTTCCTATATTTAAGGGTTTCTTACTACTAAGGAGTTGTTTTAAACAGGGAGCTTGTACATTAAAAAAAAAAGAAGGGGAAACTCAGTAACTTGCTATAAAGGAAATCTGAGTAGATGCACTAACTGCTATCAAGTGCTAAAGATAACAGAGCCAATTCCTCTCTATTTGTACTTTTTCATGTCAGCCTTTCAACAGTGAAGAGTTTACAATTAAGTAGAACAGGGATGAGACGGTTTCTTCAAGAACAACACATTATAATATAATAAATAAGTTGCAAAGAAAGACACACTTGTTAAAATGACTGGTATTTATACTGTGTCCCAAGAACCATTTGGATAGATGAAGAATCATGCATGGTAGGTAATTCTAAAATTCTTCCAGTAGAGCTACAAAATCATTTGCCTCAATTTTTTCCCTGTTTGCATGCTTCTGTGCTTAACAGATGTATCCCTTAAAACAGGGATAGCCAACCCAAGGCTTGCTTGCCATTTGTGGCCTATGCAGTCACTATGAGTGGCATGTGAGGATTGAGAGCAGGGCTGAGTGAAGGGGCAGATTGGGGCCAGGAGCTGGAGAGGAGTGTTGTGGCTCTCTCACCCTGAACAGTTCCCACCTGGAGCTTGAACAGCAGGGTTCATCCCCCCCCCACCTGCTTGGCAGTGAACTCAGCTGGTGCGGCTAGGCAGAAATAGTCCTGTGCAGGCGCAAGCTCAGGGAAAATCTGTACTGCCCAGCTGGAGGGGTGGAGAGGGGAGTGGAAGAGCCCTTGCTGCCTGGCAGGAGCTGTGTGCAGCACTCAGGTCTTGGCTTCCTCAGGACCAGTAAGACCCCCCTTCCCTCTCCCCATTGTCTGGCTCTCAACAACTACTGCAGGGACTGCCAATTGTGGAGGGGGGTGGAAACAGGGAAAGCAGGCTGCTTCAGGGGACCCCAGTGATACCTTGTAGGCACCTTTGGTGTATAGTTGCCAGTAGGTGCAGGTCACCCTGTCAGTGCCATGGGCTCTGAAGGCACCACCTCAGGAGGCCCTGAAGATGCCAGTGCTGCTCCATCCCTGGGCATGGAGGCACCAGCTGGTACTGAGCTACTAAACTTAAGGCAGCACCCTGTGAGGAAGGCAGGGCCCTGCTTGCTCTGTCCCATGGGAAGCGTGAGACCTGAAGCTGTTGCTGGGCACGTGGCAAATCCATCACTGAAAGTATCTTTAGATGCAGCCTTGCTAGGTGCCTCCATGGAGGCTGTCTTACTCCTGTTACAGCTGTGGCCATAACATAACAAAGCCAATGCAGTTGATAAAGGACAGAAACCAGCTCTGGACTTCCTTGCTAACAATGCATACACAGTAATTGCACAGCAGTGTTTTCCCAGACGGCTTTAAACCATTTACAAGAAATGCTTTTACTTACTTATTTTTTTTAATTTTCAGCCCCAGAGAAAGCAAAACAGGGATGGGCCAACCTGCAGCTCGTGTGCCACAGGCACCTGCTGCAAGCCCCGGATGCTCAGTAAAGGGCATGCCAAAATGGAGGCAAGGACACTCAAGCCTCTGGCCTATGTGGAGTAGCAGCAGGATGCTTCTGCAAGAGGAAGTGTTGCTTCCAAGAGCCAGGTTAAGACTTCGTTGGCCTTGCAACTGCTGCCAAATTAACAGCTTTAGATCTTTGGGTTTTTTTTCACATCAGCCGCCCTCTTCTTTAGGCAGCGTCCTGCCAACTGCTTTGCTCTGGGTAGCCAGAGACTGGTGCGCCATGGTGCAGACTATGCTTCTGGGGGGCAGGGATCAGAGTAGCACTTATGGAGACAGGGAGCTTAACTTATGGCATGCCTGCCAAAAAGGTTGGCTTTGCTGCTTTAAACGATGCCAACTAGTAATCTTCTTAAATAGCAGCAAATTTCCATTTACTTAACTGTATTTTATGTCATGTTATGCGACTCTTATGTGAAGGCATTAAACATTTTACAAAAATAAGCCAGTAATTTAGGTGCAAATATACTGTCAACTTATTTCTAAAAGACAGTTGAATCCAAAATACAAGAATAGCCTGAAGAAATAAAGACCCTCAACTGTTAAAGAACATTTGGAAAAATCAGAATGAGAGCTGTAATTATAACAAAGAAGAAAAACAACAAATAAATCTAAAAAGCAGTAAAAATTAAAACTTATGTACTTTCTTAAAAATAGATTGTAAACAAACAAACATTTAAGCATGACTTAACCAGTCAGAAGTAACTTCAGAAAACCTTATGGCAACATATTTTGCAATCTTAATTATAGTATAACTAGAATTGTGATTTTTATGTCTTTGTTATGAGAATGGTACATTTTTTTCACATCCCAATTTCACGTCAGATAAACTAACCTACTAAATAGAGGCTTGGACAAAATGTATTCACAATACCTAATATAGGGAAAGAAAAACAACTTGCATATTTTTTGGAGAGTCCAATTATTGCACATATAATGACAAAAAATAAACATATGTTTTGATCTGAGCACATTTATAATAATGTTTGTACATATATTTTTGGTTGCAGTAGTTTTTAGTTGCCACAAGCAGCACAACTTCTCACTCAGGGCCATATCACATCCTCTATTTTTGCAAGTGGGGAAGACAACAATTCAAGACAACCAAGTACAAAGGGTATGGGAAGGCAGGAGGACTCTTTGCTTGCGATTCACGTGTGTTAGTTGTATGAGCACTGAACTTCTTGATAGAAGCATGTAGCCTGAAGCTATGCTGCTCTGTATTTGTATGGTGAATACAGTGGGAGCCTTAACATTGTTCATGGGATCACTGAAAAGCAATGATAGGTATTTCTCAAGAGCCAAACATCTTAAGCTAATAACTAGTCCAGGAAACCAAAATCTTGAGCAACTGTGCCATGTTTTCTGAGGTATAAGAACAACCTGTGATAAGTAGGTTTTTTGAGGCAGCGATTGTCTCCAGTCCAGGACTGAACATTTAAAATTATAAATAAAAGTAATGAATAAACGCACTTCTTTTACAGAGAGGCTTGTGTGACACTTCATAGTGACCATTGCTGATTATTTGTGTTGTAACATTGCCTCTTACCTTGGAAAAGAGCATGTTTCTTTGGGTTTTTGCCATGGTGGATTATTGTATTGACAGAAAAGACCATAAGAAATAGAAACTAGATTGTAAGAGACATCTAGTCCTAAAATTAAGGAGAAAATTTACTGAGAGTTAGTTAGGAAACGGCAGCAGTTACATGAGTAGGGAATGTGTCCATAACAACCACCACACTTGTACATTTTTTAAAAATATGATAAATTCATGAAGTTCAGTTTTTGGCAGACTCATGTCCCTTAGCCCTGCAGGATCAAGCCTGCATAATGGATGAAGAGGTTGCGAGGAGGCTGTCTGTGGGGCTCCTTCCATCGAATTACAAAAGTTATTTGAGGGAAAGGGGAAGGATGAAAAAGAATGATGGTTCTTGAGTGAATACATATAGCACAGGAGCGGGCAATTATATATTTTGGGCAGAGGGCCACTTACCCACTTTTGGCAGGCTGTTGAGGGCCACATGGGTAGCCCCGCCTCTTGACAGGTGCCCTTCCCCCGGTCACCATCTTGGGACCAATGTCCCAGTGTTTTGGGACTTATCTCCCAGGACCAGCACTGGTGGGGCCCAAAGCAGGGCACAGGCTGGCAGGGGTCTGTGGTGCAAGGCTGGGCTGCACCAGCAGGGAGAGGGGGGAGCTGGCCCGGCTCCATAGAGCCCCTGCTGGCTGGGACCCTGCGCTCCTGCCACCCTGCTCTGGGCCCTGCCGATGCTGGCCCCGGGCCACTGGTGCGGGCCTTGTGCTCCTGCTGGCTCCCTCACCCACTCATACCCAGTGCCCCCCAGCCCTGCGGTACAGGCAGAGGGCAGCGTACAGCCCCAACCCCCTGCTTGCCAGCAGGGAAGTAGCTGGTGCTGAGCACAGGGAAAAGCTGCCCCTTGCCCGCCCCATGGCTGGTGCTCCCTGCTGCAGCTGCTCACAGCCCACACGGGGCTGTCTGAAGCAGGCACAGGCAGCCCTACATGGGCTGCAAGCAGCTACAGCACGGGGCACTGACCATGGGGCGAGCAAGGGGCAGCTTTTCCCTGCGCTCAGCACCAGCTTGTAACCCGGCCCCACTGCCGGTCTGGGCTCTGCATCAGCTCCAGGCTCACCTGTCAGTATCAGCAGCAGCTGCAGCCCCCTTGCTTGCCACACCAGGCAGTGTTGGCTGCTGCTGGCTGCCCGGTGCTCGCGCGCTGGACAGCCCACAAACAGTGGTGGCAAACACTGCCCAGCACAGCAAGTGGGGGGGGGGCCAACGGCTGTTGTTGCCACGAGGAGCCCTACTGGGTGGGCCCAGAGCTGGCACGGGGCTCAGGCTGGCAGTGGGGCTGGGTTACAAGGTGGTGCCAAGCGCAGGGGGGTGGGGGAAAAGCAGCCCCTCACCTGCCCCATGGCCAGTTCCCTGCACTGCAGCCGCTTGCATCCCACATGAGGCTGCCTGTGCTTGCTCCGGCCAGCCATGCATGGGCTGCAAGTGGCTGCAGCAGGGAGCGCCGGCTGCAGGGGAGGGGCTGCTTTCCTCCATGCCAGGAAGGAACCCAAGGAAAAGCTGAACACGGGGAGCGGCCCCTCCCCTGCCCCATGGCCAGCTCTCCCTGCTGCAGCCGCTCGCAGCCTGCGGGGCTGTTTGGAGCAGGCACAGGCAGCTCCATGTGTCCTGCGGGTGTCTGCAGTGTGGAGCACCAGCCATGGGGCAGGCAAGGGGCCACTTTTCCCCAGGCTCCTTCCTTGCACTCTCCCCCTCAATCTGCTGGCAGTGCTCCTACTAATGCAGCCCGGTATGCCGTTACCATTCTTGGCAACAAGGGCACACTGTTGACTCATATCCAGCTTACTGTCCACTGTAAAGCCCAGGTCCTTTTCTGGAGAGCTGTTGCTTAGTTAGTTGGTCACCAGCCTATGCCAGTGCATGGGATTGTTCCATCTTAAGTGCAGGACTTTGCACTTGTCCTTATCCAACCTTATGAGATTTCTTTTAGCCCAAATCCTCCAATTTGTCAAGGTCTCTCTGAATCCTAGCTCTATCCTCCCTGCATATCTACTACATCCTTCTGCATATCTGCTACTTGGTGTCATTTGCAGGCTTAATGAGGGTCCAATCCATCCCATCTTCCAGGTCACTGAAGAAAATATTGAACAAAACTGGCCCCAGGACCAAATCCTGGGGCACTGCACTTGATACCAGCTAGATATCAAGCCACTGATTACTACCTTTTGAGCCTGATGATCCAGGCAGTTTTCTGTCCACCTTACAGTCCACTCATCCAACCCATAGTTACTTAGCTTGCTTGCAAGAATGTTGTAGGAGATGGTATCAAAAGCCTTGCTAAAGTCAAGGTGCATCACATCCACTGCTCTCCCTGCATCCACAGAGCCAATTATTTAATCTTCTTTGGAACCCCTTTTTATGAAGCCATTTTATTCAGGCTTTGCACCAGAGAATGCGTTTTACCCTAATGGTAAACAGTTTGGCCTAGTTGTAGGTTGCTTTAGAGCAAGCAAAATAACTCCTTACATTTCTGCTGTATGTGGTACAACTTTAATTATTTTTTAATTTAGAGTCCTCGCTCCTCCACCCTCCCCCCCACACCCAAAGACAAAAATATGTGGAATTTAAATTAATCTTTCAAAATTTTAAACATAAACATTTGGTGTCATCATTACTTCAAAATTCAGTGGTTCATTACCACTAAAATAACAAGGCATCAAGCACGTAGGTTTTTACTACATTGATTCTAAAGTTATGTACTTTTAAGTGAAATGCAGTAGAAAATAAGAATGGTTTTCTTCAGAAATGTTACCTATTTGTAGGTTTGGGGATTTAGCAGATAATTATTTTGTATGCTTCTGTATAAAAAAATCCTTAATTATGCAAACTGCTTTGCATTTAAATTCTGGTTTACAGTAGAACCATACACAATTCAATTATGTAATATAACTATCAAATGGGCTTAATAAAAATGTTCCAAAAATAAAATCAACCATTTTTGCTTTCGGAATTTATATTAATGAAATAAAATAAAAAAATGGTGTTGTATTTTTCTAGGAATTGACTAAATAATTATTTTAATGTACCAAATATATTTTATTAAGCATATTTTTACTGAACATTTTAAAAACAATTTATAAATCCATTTCTACTTTGGCATCCTTTCCATCGGAGGATAGTTCAGAAACAGTTAATTTCTAAAACATATTCCTGAAAACACTGTTTCACTTGTCCCTATAAAATTTAGTTTGACTGCCTGCAAGTTTGTTTTATATCTTTAAGATTTCAGCAGTAACTTATGACTTGCTAAAAACTTTACTGAGGAAAAATACATTTTTGATAGTACGTTTTACAAATATTTATGACAATTTCATTTTCCTTTTAGAAAATATTTGGCTCAAATCTTAGGGTTTTGTATCTTCATTTTTTCCCTAAGATTCATAAGAAAGTACCACACAGAACTTGAAAAAGGTGACACTTAAAAGGTGTTTCTAGAGCAAGTAGGAGTGTTTCTGATACTTGCTCTTTAAAAAAAAAAAAA
>NW_017728915.1:23712830-23731615 GCF_001723895.1 Crocodylus porosus | reverse complement strand
TTTTTTTTGCTAGCTATAGCTAAGAATGGTGACTGAGAGACTTAAAATCATACTGCAGCCATTTTAATAGACCATGATGTTAAATGTCTCTAATTATGTCATTCCATTTCAATTAAAAGGTACAGTTTGATAAAGTAACACCTGTCAACTTCTTGAAGAGCAGTCACACATTCCCTGACAAAGGCATTGACAGAAACCATACACAAGACATATAGTTAGACTTGAGGGAACAAGACTGACGCACACAATTCCTAGGGTCACTTTCTGAATCACCAATAAATAGATTCCAAGAGGCAGTGAACCAAAATAGAAAAATCCCAGCAGCCACACCAGTAATCTGGGTACGTGATTACACAGCTTAGAGAAGAGATCTTGGTCTAATTGACTGTGAGAACTTAGAGATACTGAGTCAAGGCTATGGTCTGCATAATAATCTGAGATAGTGTTTTGGCTTGGAGTCCTTGTGGAGTCTCTTTGTACTTCCATGATTGTAATTACTAAGCAGTTTGAAGATCCATGGGAAGGACTTGAGGAAGCCAAGTTTTTGGGTGTTAAAACCACTTCCTTACAGTCAGAATTCCAGGCTGTTCTGTCTTTCAGCGCTAGTTTAGACATAATGTTTGTATCATTAGGGAGTCCTTCCACTTCATCTTCATGCAACTCTGTCTCATGGCGGCAAAATGGACAACTAATGCAAAGAGAGCCATCTCCTATGTGCAGTATTTTAGTCAGGCATCTAGCACATACCCTGTGGAGACAATCCAGGATTTTGGGTTTACGACTGTGAACATTAAATCTCTGGTAACAGATTTTGCACTCCAGTTCATCATTTGGCACCTTCTCTTCCCCTTCAGTGTGAGAGTAACTCATCTTTAAATTAGGCACACTGTCAAAAAAAGAAATCAGAGTAATAAGATCTCATACCTCTGAAAATCCCTTAAGGAATTAATTAAATCATTAATTCTCTTAAGAGTAAAGTCTAGTGATACTTATAAAAACTTTAACTTGAAAATGGTTACTATTGCTATTATAACCCACCCTTTGTTTTCAATTTCATTTTAGGTAGCAATCTGAGTGTTTGTATTAGCCACTACAGCAAATATTCCATTCCCTGTACACATTTCCTGGGTCATTGACGTTTCTGTACCAATGCAAAGCAGTCTTGAAACCAGAAAATTTAGATAAGACATGGATGCTCCTGTTCATGTTCCTCTTTAATAAAAGTATCTAAGTGAGAGTGAGAGGAGGGGTGCATATGTGTTCAGCTACCAGATCATTAGTCTTTAGTCTCACTTTATATGCTGTCTCCTGTTCCTTTAGTAGTAGGGGCCAACTATTTGGGTGTGCCACAGATTAAGCCTCATACCCTCCCTGGGTGCTGCTCCAATCCCCTTCCTCTGCCTGATTCACTGCTCTGCTTTCTGCTCCCTGGCCCATTTGCCATGCACCACATGCTGGCTGCCAGTGCCACTTGTGGTACACATTCTGCAGATTGGCCACCCTTGCACTACCGAATCCCTGTCTAATTGGGGCTTCCCCTTCTTGAGAATGGGTTTAGGAGCCCTTGAAAATGCGTAGCTGTCGCAACAAGCACACACTCAATTCTTTATTTCTGTCTGCCTGTTTCTGTCAAAGGCGTACCCCTCCTCCCCCACCCGCCACACTGGTAATTTGCATTAAAAGTTATTGTACAACATTATCTTTTTTGTTTTTTTGCCTTTGCCATTTGGGTGAGCACCATAGGAGTGATCTTTCAAAATATGCTAGTCTGTGTTTGGTCATCTCCACCATATGCTCTACTGACTGAACTTGTTTGGATTTCACTACAGATGAACCAAATATGGTATAAGAATTCATCATATTGCTTGGCCTGAGCATTATGCAGTTATATATAGGCAAGAGTGTCTAGATAGATGGATGGATGATGAGATCATGACAGGTAACAAATCTATTTTTCATGACTGGGTGGCCAGTTATTGAATACTGTTAACCACACTTCAGGAGAAAAAAGGACTTTGAAATTTGCAATCAAATTATGGTCTGTCCAGTTTTCTATCAAAACATTCAATTTTTTAAAGGAGCCAAAATTAGCATACAGATCCTGCAAACACATGGACACCTAAGTACCTTTACAAAGCTAAGTGACCAATCAAACTCATTGCGACCGTTCACATGCTTGAAGTTAGATGCATGTGTTTGCAGGACTGAGGCCTACAAGCATCAAGTCTTCTGACTTCTTTTATTATTTTAGGAACACCATGATCATGGTACACACTGTTTTTGTTTGCATTTACCAATTTGTGTCATCAGGTGTCTTACCAGTTATCAATGATTACTCAGACTGGTGAAGTCTTAGGGTACCTATTAATACAGTATCTACATATTTGATAGGGATGTAAACGTAGACTTAGGTGAAATGTCTACCAAGATATAAATATGAAGAATTACAACATAATTAACAAGGGAATGAACTGAACCTCATATCACTGCCAGGGTTCCTTCTTGGGTACAGAAATGAAAAGAATGAAGCCACCTCTCCTGCGTGCCCAGCACAGAGACAGCCCTGACAGCCATAACAGCATCCCAGTGCCTCTATTCTGGAAAATTAGCTTCTTTGTTTAAACACATGCCACTTTGGAGGGTTACTTTGTGGAAAAAAGTACATGAAGTATGCAAGTAAGCATGCTAGTTGCATTTAAAAAACAGAAAATGTTTATATGAAATGTTTCTTGAGTCTAGAAACCCACATTCTCTCTGTAGAAGGAGTTGTTTAAGAATAATTGGTATTTTACTGTATGTTTAGCTTTTTAAACTCTCTCAAGGCTGAAAGATATCTTCCTTTTTCAGCTGGGGGGTAGGAATTATGGTTAACACAACTAATTTACTTTTTCCTCTAACTAAGCATGAAAAGGTTAAATATACTTTGCATGGCAATTGCCATTTATTTATTCAGCCTTTAGAAATCATGGCTGTGGAAAACTATTTGCTGTACTGATTTCTTCATTGTAATACATCCATATAGGTGTAATACAGCAGTGCGATAGCAGATTAGGGATAATTAGCTGTCGTTCATTACTTGGCCAGAAAGAAACCATTTTGCAACCAGAAATACTTTAATTTTCCTTAAATCTTGGAGTAACATATAGGCCCAACTGAAGTCAGTGGAAATTTTCTATTGACCTTAACGGAGTCAACATTTTATTCCTTGTCTTGAATTACCGGGAATGATGCCGTCTCCTGGGTGACAATGTGGGGCTTTCATTCCTTTCAGTCCTGAACAACATATAGTGGCAGATAAGCCTTCAAGGGAATCGCTAGAAACCATAGCTTTGCGTCTCTTCTACAAAATCATAATCATGCTCTGGGAAAAGAAAATTTTAAAGTCAGACTGAATGGACATTAGATGAGCTTTTTCTTTCTTCCCTTGCCTTATATCTACTTATCAGCCTTTCAGATAATTTGGTATTAGTTAGATTTCTAGTGTACAAGGAATGTATAGTAACAGCATTACAAATACGCCTGTATTTGTTAATGCTTTTTTTCCCTCAGAGTAACAAGCAAGATGGGAAGATCTGCCATTTCTTTTTGAACACGGGAGGATACTGCTACAGGGTGTTGCCATAAGCATACTGTGCCATGCCACTCCACATGCTCTATTCTCCAAGTGAATGTAGCAGCCTTAGTATGGCTCTGGGCTTGTGTCAGTAAGCTCAATAGCTCTACTAAGCCAGAAACATTACACTGAGGTCTTAAATTGAATGTTAATTTAGTTTTCTGTGCAGTTTTAAACTTCACACTTGTGGGCTGAGTGCTCATGACAGGCGCACCATAAATAAATACGTATACACAAATACGAGAAAAACACTTTACATTGCATTAATGTCAACTTGCAATTGCACTGCACAATTCAATGGCAGCTTTTGACATTTAAATACATACATAATCTCTACATCATCATTAACCGTTCAAGCGTGAATTCAGTTGTGTAATAGAGACCCTTTACAACTGATTTCAGTGGGCTTTGAATTAGACTGGTAATGTGTGTGCATAACAGCAGTTGCAGGTGTTACAAAAGCTGAGCTCTTAATGTCTTCCTATGGAGATTTAAATCTCCATCATACATTTGGATTAAGTAGTTTTTTCACTGAATGCACCGAGTTCTGCTGCAATGAGAACCTCACCTCTGCATGTAACGGTCATTCCATATGTAAAGCCTGCTTCCAGACATTAAAAAACAAAACAAAAACAAAGAACCACGCTTTACCAGAAGTAGCAACACATTACTTCGACCTAGCTCTGTAGCATCTGTATAGATTTGGTGCTTTAGAAGGGCTTTTTGATGCTTTTATTTAATAGCTGATTCAATCAGCTATTAGATAAGTGCCCAAAAAAGCCACACTTAAGCATCCAATCTATACAGACATTGGGCGAACTGGGTCCAACTGATGCAGTGCCTATTCTGGGCAAGCGCTGGGCGCATCAGTGTGCTGAGTTAAAAGTAAAGCGCTGCTTTTTTAATGTCTGCAAGCCGCTAGATCTCGGGATACTGACAAACAAGAGCCTTCAAAGATGGAAAACAACAATCGGACAACAGAAGGCCTAAGGAAGGAGAACATAACTTGCCAGAGCTTCAAAAGACTAACTGTCCTAAAATTTTAATATTCTACCAGAGACCAGCCCCGATGACCCTGATCACAGTGGGTGTGTCTACACGTTAATTAATGTGCTTTTGGTAATGCACATTAAAATTTAGTACCTCCATTGTGAGGTACTAGAAGAAGGCACATTAGCCTATTTTAATGGACATTAGTGAAAGCACATGTTTTTTGTGATGCTTTAATGTGCATTAAAATAGGCTAATTTGCATTAAAATGCATCCAGTGTGTCCAGTTAGGAAAAAAACAGAAGCCCAAAACATCTTATTTTCTCAAAATTAATATTGTGTCCTACTGTGTACAGAGATTTGTCTACCAAGTAGAGCTATGCATATCAAAGGAACCCTGAATCAAAAGGCAGACTGGCTGAGGAGATCAGTAGGCTAGGCTTGGAATGGGCCGTGAACCAAGGCATCTTCATTCTAATGGTAAACACCTCACATGACTTAAACTTCAGTTCTGGCAGCAGGAGCAATGCAGGGACACATCTCTACTTCACACAAGAAACCGTGGAAACAGATGGCTCAATAGTAAGTAGCAGGACTTTCTCGTCTGCCAGTCCTAGCACAAACGCTGAAGAACATTAGGAAACAAAGAACCAATTTAGTGTCATAGTACCTTATTGTAAGACCAGTTACTTTGACTTCTCCGTGTAGCTTCTCAAATGCACACATTTACTTAGAGACCATAATTCCTTTGTGACAGGGCTCTTTTGTATTTCAACCCAGACCAGTGTCCAAAATAACCATATGGGCCTTTTTCTCTGGAAGATGCACATTTCTAACTTGAAGATGAAAATCTACAGAATAATGAACTGCTTTGTCAAGGCCTTGCTTCTGATATGAAGACAGGCAAAGACAACACCAAGAAGCTCCAGCATACCTGTGATCCTTGATTTCTTACAAGCCAAAATGAATCTTGAGTTTCAAACCATCTGATAGGCCCCCTCTACACTGACAGGTCTTGCACAATTAACTGAAGACCAGCTACATGTACAAAGGAGCTATCACCCAGTAAAAAGCTCCAACCAGTTATAAAGTTAGACCTCCAAAATGTGTACTAACTTCATAGTTGCTTGCTCTCAAGCTTTAATGTGTATATTGGCAGGGATCCCAACCACAGGGGTGCACCATGTCCAGTGTAAAACCTCCAGGCCCTGGGGATTGGGCTAAGGGGTGGAAGAAACCACTGGGGCTGGAGGATCACCACTGGGTGATTCCCCCTGTTCTAGGAGTGCAGGTAACCCCTGGGGCCAGAGGATGGCCACTGTGGGGTACATGGGCTGCCGCCATGCTGAGAGTCTCTCAACTGGGGTACATGGAGATTTAGTTCCCTCTGTGCTGGCAATAAGGAGCGTAGCAGGAAGCAAGATTGTGGAATCAAGCATTAGATCCCATCCTACCTTTACCTGCATGTGTTAAAGGGGGCTATAAAGACAGGCAGGTATTAAAGCTTGTGCATATTCTCCATGTCTCTTGAATCCTTCTCTGGCATCGCCAAGCAGCAAGACTGGCAAAACCAGTGGGACTGTCTTTATAAATTTAACAGTTTCTGCTTCTGTCATATAGCACTTGGAGCTCAGTGATCTTCAAATCTGTGGTATCCCTCACTTTTCTTCAAAATAAATGCATTTTCCTCTATCTGCTATGTCCCTATAGCCATTATGCACAGTCAGGATACTTATCTTCAATTAAGCATGATATTGAACTTGTCTTTAGGACTCAGTTTCAAAAGCAATTGAACTCTCATATGAAATTAGCAAAATAAACCACCATTATATGAACGTGATGGTTCTGGTTTCTGTACAAGTGCTAATTATTTTCAAGGAAGATGGTTGTAGAAATGTTTTTGTCCTTGAATCAAGCCAAGTCACAGGTCCTCAACTAAAGACCCCAAAACACTAGTTCACAGATTATGTGCACACTATTCTTACGGGTATTTAGTTTCATTTTTAAATGAACAGCTTATTTATTATTATTGTTACTTCTGCTCTTCCAGCCCAAACATATTTCTATTTTTGCACAAACTTTCAAAAAAAAAAAAATCTCCCTGTCAGGCAAAGATACCCAAAGAATTGTCACATTGAAAGTGACTTACAGAAATCAAAGTATATTTTATCACAACACACTAGCAGGTGTCTCTTACAATATGTGTCTTTTGGTTCTGCACAGAAATGCAATAGGCAGGTCTGAGGGCTGAATGTTATGTTCAGACTGACAACTTTGTCTAACTGAGTTACTGTGGAATAACAAAAATGACAGCACTTCTATAAAACATAGCAGTTTTGTGATTCAGAAGACATGTTTTTACTTTCAGATACAGAAAATCAGGAGTTGGCAAATATATACTGAAGCAATGTGCACATTAGAAGAAATTCTAATATTTATTTCAACACAAATCAGTTCTTATGCTTGTAGGGCCAGACTTTCACAACAGACTTTTATATAGGAACCATGTCTGAGGGCATGCATCAGTCAGGTTTAATTTGTGCAAATTCCGACTTGCATAGTGACAGCAACTTTCAGAAATCAAGAGTTCGGTCTGCATTTGTGCTGTACCATGGAGTGAATGACCATCATATATACAGCATGGATCTATCTACCGTTCTCTTATACATTATGTTTGTATTGGAAGTTTTAATATTTAAGTGCAAACTAATTCAACTACAGTTATAAGTAGGGACCTACTTAAATTGCAGCAACACATGTTTTTCGTAGCCCTCTCTTAGCACACAGAGCTGATTTTGTGGTGGCCCCGCCTCTCAGCACTAATTGGCAGAGAGGCCCAGGAGGGAGACCACCATCTGGATTGCTGGCTGCCCTTCATGCTGCCCCCCCTCAGCACTGATTGTCAGAGAGGCCCTGGCAGGGGGAGGAGGGACGAGGGGGCAGCTGCCATTTTGCCCACTGCCCTTCATGCTGCCCTGCCAGCTGGTGCCTTTCCCTCTTGGCAGTGAGAACCAGTGGCTCCCACTTGGGGAGCCAGCATTTTATTTTTATTAAGGGTTGGGGGTTTTTAATTGTTTTTATTTTGTGGACAAAATCTGTGAAACCCAGAATTAAGTAAGTCCCTAGCTATAAGGCTAGTGTGGAGAAGGCAAACAAATAGGTACCTTTAGATGTTAAGCACTGAGTTGAATAAGGATGAATGAACTTGACTTTCTCCCATGCATGTTAAAAAGGACAATGTATGTTTTTGGTTCTACGTAGCAGTTACAGTTTTACTTGTAACTTCATTTTATTTGACATTTTCTTGAAAAGGAAATAAGATGTAAAAGTATATTTGCATTTGAAATACTGAAACCTCACATCAGAATTTCGTTAAGGAAGGTTAACTCACTTGTATTTCATGTACTGTGGATTGGATCAGTCATGTAACATTCATGGTGTGGACTATTTTGTATAACAATACTATCCCAGATATTTAAGTATTTTCAAGGAGGCTGAGTTGATTGATCTACCAATCTTAACTTTTCAAACCAGTTAACTAAAGCTAATTAACTTTAGGCCACACCCTTACTTTTACTTAACAAGCCATCTTGTTGGCTACGCTGAACTTCTTCGTTATTTAGGTACATTAGTAAATATATGAGAGCCCAGGGCCTCAGTTTACCGCATTTAATAATACTAATGCTTTATTGTTGGGCAACAATGTTTGCCCACAGATCAAAAGCTAATTTACACAATTATTTAATTCCTCTGTTATCTGAACTTAGTAGTGTGAGGAGCTATAAAATGTCTAACAAAACAGAAGTCTGGGGATAGAACATAATGGATCCCTCAGGAACCACACAGATGTTTAAATTTATGCACCTTTTAATTTGAGGATGAATCTGCAAGGTAGCAAAGGTAACACACTGTCCATATAACAACCTCAAAACAAAAACTTGTCTACTAGTACTAGTGTTGCAGTGGTGCTCAGAGGAATTATTTTCTACAAAAAAGGAATCAGTCTGTAAGCTTTTTGCTCAGAAAATATAAATTGAGCATTGCAAAATTTATCTCGTTTCTAGAAATTTGCGAAGTGTGTGTGTGTACACTTCGCAAATTTCTAGAAACTGGAGATAAATTTTGCAATGCTCAATTTATATTTATATATATATTTATTAAAGAAAAAAATGTCTCCAGTTTTCATGGAAAAAGCTTGCAAGGTGACAAGTAAAAAAGGATTAATGTTGTTAGTTTAATTTCATGCTTTAAAGGAAACACCAAGATTTTGGGGACCCAATTCATGATTTATGAAATCTTTAATTTGTTATTCTCCAGAGTTAGACAGAGACTGTAATTTGTACTGATGTTCTAATTATTACAAGCAGACACTCCCTTCACTTTCTATGCAGCTCCTTTTGTAATCTGTGGGCCTGCGTTACTATCAAGGCCTAATGATCTGATTTTCAGATACTAAGCAAAAGGATGCCTAATTGCTATTGTAGTCAAAAGGATTTGCAAATGTATTGCAATTCAGAAAAATCAAACTTTAAAGAAATATGGCATGGAACTATGTAAAATATGTCAAGGCACAAAAGTAAAGGTCAAGTAAATCACTACTCCGGAAGGCATTGTGGTAGGGGAAGCTGCTTTACTGTAACAGGGAAACAGACTGAACATTTAATCAGCTGCATCTAGAAGCCAAATGTCTTCCATGACAGCCTGTTAAAACTTTAATTGGGTCCAGTTTTACAGCCATTTCATTATACTGAATCAACCTGCAGAATATTTTATCCCTGCAGTACTCATAAATATAAGGACTGCAGTAACTAATGAAACTCTGAATTACCAGCTGTCATAACATGCCACTTCAGTCTTAGGCCTCTTAAATGCCCAGTGGCAGTTCTGTTTACTTACCCTTAAATGTTGTCAAAATAGTTGTCGGTGTAATGCTCACCAACGTGCGACTTCAGCCTCATTTCATGACTGTGATGATTGCATACAGTTGTAAAGCCATTCCTTCTTCCCTGCCAACTACTTATCCATTGGCCAGTGCTGACCAGCCACTAAGATAACCCATTATTTTTCACACCACATGCAAGGACCACAATCGGACTTGGAGGTCTTCTGCATGTTGTTGGTATTTAAGCCCAGAAGTCTCTTGATTGCTATATGATAGGCAGGAGTGGAGGTAGAGAGGGCATTTTCTACCTTTCTTATTGAAGGTGGCTTCCTACTCTATGCAGGCTTTTTGGACTACTGCTCTGAGGCATCTAACTCTCCCTATGCTCTGTGTATAAGGAAGCAAGGTGCTTAATTCTGGGTTTGGATTCCAATCTAGAGGCTCAACACCTAACTTGTAGACTTGTAGCAAACTGACAAGCAGAATCTAGCCTTAATATCTAGACGCAGAATTTAATATTATTCATTCTGTACATTCATGTCCAGAGAAACTGAAGTGTTCAGATGGAACCTGTAGCACGTGCCACATACCTTAAAATATATTTTCAGCTAAAATGCGTGATTCCCATTGTTGCCCATCTTTCCATACTAGTTCATCCCCATCTCTTTTTTAAGATTAAACCTTGATGGATATAATTGAATTTGCAGGAGTGAGTATTGTTAAACCTTCAATTTACAAAGTAAACATTTTCTAGTTCTACTGCACTTTTCACCCAAGATTCTAATTTCAGATCCATACAGATGCAGTGAGGGAGGCTTGTAAGTTTGACAATCATAATCATGACTACACATTCTGTTTGTAATCATTAGCAGGAAACAACCTGTGTAAGATTTCCTTAAACACAGTTTTGTCACAATCAGTGAGAGGGACATGCGTAACACTAAGCTTTCTTAAGTCAAATATTTCTGACAGTTCCACATCGTAGCATATAGTATAACAGAGAGGTTGGCTTGGAAAGCCAGATTACGTTTCATACACAAAATACTTTTTCTATTCTTCTGAGGGTACAAATGGCTTATATCAAATGCAAGGAAAAAACCTCCCCAGGGCCTGCATTAAATGTTCATTCAGTTGCTTGTTAACTAATTTAAGTGCTTTTTTTTTTTTTAACTTCTGTGCAAGTTATTCTAACCACTGAGTTGTTCAGTTATGTACAGCATTCATGTAAAGAAACAAAACATACTTTGGTAGTATGAAAATAAAAACCCTTTTCTTGTACATTTAATGTTATTAGGAAGCCAGTCTACTTTTTCCTCCTAGCTTTAAGACTACAGAATTGACAAAGTACAGGCCCTCTAGAAGTATCCTCTTCTTCATGTTACACACTGATAATTACTCTTGACTGGTGAACAAGTGGATAAGCAACATGTGCTGTGAAGTGTAGCTTTGCATCCAGAATACCAAACCCCTATTTGTTTTGCTGCTGCTATCTATCATTTCACCCAAAAGACAGACCTAGGCATAACAAAGTATTCAGACCACACAGTTGCCATATATACTGTGGAAAGCATACACTTCTTACCTACTGACTAATAAATACTTGAAAAAATTATTTCTGTATGACCTACCTGATTAATTTGAGCAAGTCATCTGTGATGTAAAGATCCAGCCACACTGATAAAGGAATGTTGTTAGCTGGCTATTTTGCTGGTATTAATTATCCTCAGTACCACCTTATACAACCATGCTTTCCCCATAATCTTTAACTCACAGGTGTACAAAAAGAAAGCAGCTGGGAAGCTCGGAGACATCAATCTCAAAATGACTGAGCAAGAGAAGGAATTTGCTGGGAAGGCTGCTCAGTACCAGCAAGAAATGAAGCACCTCCAGCGGCTGCTGCAAGACAAGCAGGAAACCCTTGACGAAGTGCTGCAGCAGAAAAGGTAAGGCAGTCACAGCCAAAAACAAACCAATTAGATCTGACTGGTAAAAGAGGGGCAGCTGCACAGCTGCAGGCACTTGCTTTTCATCAAAGCCCCATCTGGTAGATTCTGGGTACATTCTCTCACTCATGCCTGGACTATACTGAAAAAAGCTGAACTCCCCCTTCTAATTGTCCTCCTACCTCCAGGAAAAAAAAAAATCAAGGATCAAGTTTATTGTGATAGATTTCAGCTGGTCTTAAGACCATAATGATAGGAAAAGCTCCCAATACCTCATTGTATCTCAACAAAAAATTAATATGTTCAATATCAATTTGAATTCAGCCTTTAATTCTTTTAAGTGTCTATAAATCACTACGGTGTATGATAATTTATTTAATAGCATTTTCCAGTGAGGACTGAAGCACAGTTTTAACTGACAGTTTTCTGACTAATGGGAAGTGAAAGCAGTGAGATGAGTGCACAGTTACGCAGGGGTCCGTTTTTGGATGATAAATACTGACACTTTGTTGGTATACCAAGATCTACTGATGTAGATTGACAGCATGAAGACTATAAAGGAAAATCAAAATAATTTAACAAATTTTGATGAGATGATGACTGTGTTAAAGTATCTTATTAACATTAAAGAGTGTTTTTTAAAGAGATTTTTCCTTCCAGTGGTGGAAGACTTCATAGCACATTGTCATTACCATAAAACAACAGTAGTAGGAGAGAGCTAATTAAGCAGTTGTTTTTTTTCCAAATCATTTCAGCCACTGTGAAATAATGGATTTAAAAATTATGGAAACCAATGTTCACTTAGTCCCGTCTGTGTCTGCAGTATCAGCAGAGTTCTATTTTCTTTGTTCATATAATGCCATTAAATGGGATTAAATAGTTAGTAACTACATAAACACTTTGATAGACCTCTGAAAATTGATACACAATATTTTGCTCCTTTCTGATTTCTCTGGAGACTGTCATTTTGAAGTCTTAACTAAGTAAGTACCTCTTTTCTGTCTATGCTCAAGTCAACATTTTTTTTGAAAGAACAAGTAATTAAATGAAGGAGATCTATATAATGTACATAAATTCTAAGTGCAATTACGTGGACCACTTTGGTATTGCATATATGCCCGAAGAAAAGGGGAGTTAAACTACTCAACCAAAAAAACAATTGCAAGTGCAATTACTTCAAATACTTTTTTCCAAGGATAAATCTCACTTTACTTAAGTCACTCTCCTTCTGAAGCTTGAATTGACTTTCTTTTTTCTTGATAAAATGCCTCTCAAATAAGGTAATAATTAGTCACGTCCTGAAGAAGCTGCATCTATGTCCAGAATCATAGCAATGAATATTAATGTTTTTATTTATTTTTTATTTAGCAAGAGTAGTAAGGAAAGGCTGGTTCATGCAAATATTAACAATACTGTCACAAAGAGAAATGCTTTGCACTCAGGCAGTCTCTTTCATTATAATAGTATGAGTGCTGCCTGCCTTATTCTGATGCTTGCTAAATCGTGCCACATTTACTGGAGTACAAAATGATAACCAGCTGATAAAGTAAAGCTTATGTTAATTTTATATTAATTTTCAAAAACATGTTTTGGTTCAGCTCTCCTTTTGTTATATTTTATTTTCAAGAGTTATATAAGAATCTAAACTGAAGCAAATAAAGACATCACTGAGGGGCAGATTACTGGTAAAAATCAAGAATATCCCTTTTATTTTTAACCATACAGATTTTTTGGTATAGTAAGCTTGGTTATTTAAGCTCATATAATTTGTATGGCCTTTCATTCAGATCTTAAACATTTTATTTTCAATAAAACTAGATAATTTTAGCTTTGGGTTCAGATAGTGTGTTATCAGTAATTCAAATAAGCATTTAAGAAATACTACTAAACACTATCTGATGTCTATCTGGCACACAAATTAAAAGTTTATTAATTCTGTCACCTGTCAGCTCCACATATTTCTGGCTTTGGGAGGTTTATCTTTATCTCTGCCCCCTCTCCCAACCACAGACTGTCAGAGGAATAAAGCGGAAGGAAAAATTACTTGTAGGTTAGATGTCACTAATCATCTGTAGCTTGGCAACCAGCATCAGTAGTGCTGGGACAGTAATGTACTGATGTAGATTCATTTCCACTCAGCACTATTCAAGCAGCAAATTTGCAGTCCAGAAAATTGTTTTCAGCAGACGGAGAATTCTAATGTGAATTTAAAATACTTAATTATAAAAGATAAAAATATTCTGACTACCATTTAAACTGAGACTGAAATAATGGACTGAATGCAGAATTTAATTGATGTTGTAATGACTATGTCCAAGATTTTTTTTTTAATCAAGAAAGCTAATGCAATTAAATATTTAATATTGAAGGTAGGTTCAGTATTTGGCTAGGAAAAGCTAGTTTGTTTATGTGTTTATGTTTCAGTAATTGTTCTTTTGAATGACCGTAAATCAAAGTAAATGATAATTGTAAATATGTTGATTACATAGAATTCTACTCAAAAGAAATATGCTTAGGTGAAGTGAAGACCCTGGGCTGATGCAGTGTCCTTTACTTACACTATTGAGTTGCTTTCATTCTGAGGAGCTAGGAGCCAGATATAAGCTATGACTTTTAGTTTTTGTGCTTTTGTGAGAGGTAGTTTATTTAGAAATAAAATACCATAAATAAATGCCAGTGTTCTATTTTCTGAGCATGTTTTTCATTTTATGTATTGTTCAGATTGCCAACAAAAATGTAGGCTGCAATAACCCTATTTGGCTTTGAGAAATTTACATTAGAGAACAATCCTTGAAAGCCATGTCTTGAATTCTTGGGGCAGGACTCTCAGGTTTCTATAATGAACCACATACACCCAGTGGCAGCAACAGGGTCTCTACAAATTTAACTACTATCCTAAATCTTTCTACATTAAAAATACTTAAACTCACAAAGAATTATGCAAAATATTTTTTAAAAGTCTTGTTGTTCCTTGAAATAACTATTTCCAAATAGTTGCCTTTCCCAGTCAGTGTGCCCAGTTAAAAGGGTCAAGAACATATTTCAACCCAAGTATTTAATATTAAAGACCCCGATTTCTTCCTTTTACCACATTATCATTAAAAATAAATGACAAGTGTACATGCCTGGATATGCTTCCTGCAGCCTGCTGTAATCACTAGACCACGGCCCTCCCAGAGCCAAATACAGAATCTGGGTTTCCTGTTGCCGGATATTTTATTGCTGTCTCATAAATAGCTCTGTAACTCACTACTAAAGGATTTAACATTGATTTTATTCCTTGGAATTATAAAAATAAAGATATCAACTAAAAAGCTGGCTAGGCTTTCTATAGTTTGATTTCAAATTCATAAATATACTGCAAATTCGCCAGAAAGTTGAGCTACATTAATTTCAGATGCAATTCATATATAATATATATATAATTGCAATTCGTTTAATTCATATATAATAATAATACGATTTTTAGGAATGACAAATTTGCAGGTTTTAATTAGCTATATCTGTAATTCTGTTCCCCTTTTTTATGGGAAGAGGAACACTTGTTCAGTGTTGGGTCATTTCATTTTTGCAGCTCCACGTCAAGTGCCATCAGTTACTTATAATTCTTAGGCTGCTTTGACCTAACTTGTTTCCTGCAGCATAACATGAATCAGTTTTTCCAGAGGCTGTCATCACATCTTGGGAGAGCTCAACTGCAGCAGAAACTCCTAGCATACTGCTGGCTTTGCAGGCTTTCTGATAAACATTTATCTCTTCCTTTTCATTTGCTTTCTCATTTTGTCCTTCAGCTTCATAATTAGTAGGTGATCACTGGAAATGCTTTCATAAATCTGGATACATTAATGCGTAGCATTTTATATAACATTTAGAAGTTTGATTCTCCACTGTCTTGTACCTGATATAGTTCTAACTGTAAGCACTCTTTCACTGAGGGCTAAGTGGATACCATTTAACTTTCAACTACAGTGGAGTAAGTGCATGTATATTAGCCACTTAACGCAGAGCTGTTGATGTTCAACATCCCTTTTGTCTCGCTGCAATGGTTAATGTGCCCATTCCCTAAACAGAGCTACACTGATGTGCGTCAAAAAAGAATGACCATCTCTTTTACTAATCTACTGAACATCAACATGTTCTTATCTTTTTTTGGATAGTGTTGAAGAGATGTCGTAGCCATGATGGCCCAGGAAATATGCAAGAAACAAGGATCTCTCTAGGCAAGGTATCATTTATTGGCCCAAATGTATGGTTAGGATAGATGTAGACAAGCTTTAGAAAGTAGTACATTTGTCTTCAGGTCACCTCGTCTTACTCTATCCCAACCATGCAGTTGGTACATTAAAAGATAAATCACCCACACAGAAATCCTTAACAGAAAATCCTCCACAGAGATATTTTCACAGTCATTTGAACCATATGATGCTTTTTTGCTCAACATTTTTATATTTTTGTTTTTCTTTATAAAATGTACATACCAAAAACAATATTGGGCTTTATAAAGTATTGCTAATATAAGCATTCTTCTTATTCAGCATTGGTGCTTTTCTGGTATTACAGCCATCCTAGCATTTGCTTGAAGGCAAAATCTTGGGCCCAGAGAAGTCTATTGCAATTTTACCACTGACTTCAAAAGTACAGGATTTAGTCCTGTGAGAAGAGTCTGTCTCCTTCCCCCATGTGATAGCTTCTAAAAAACTGACTTGCAAATAGTAAATTCCTTAAATCTGACGGATTGAATTATCTCCCTTTAAGGCAATTCCTTTTCTCACTATTTCTTAAGTTCCAGCTTTATTCCAAAAATATTATAGAAATTCACAGCAACTTTCTGCTTTACTAAATGCACAGGATTTGATACTATATTTCCCATTTAAAATAGCTAATATTCATAGCAGGGCTATTGGTTAAGGCAGATCTATGAATCACCCATTTTCCTCTCTTAAATGAAAAAGATTATATCTGAAACATGTAATCTAAGTTGTGAATGTAGCTGCAGGGTAAGAATCAGGTTTGTAAATGCCATCCAGTCTTATTTATGTCTCGGAATAGTGCTTTTCTCCCTGTGTGATTTTTCTAGGTCACACCATATTTTAGCATATAAAGGCTCTGCATTGGTATAATATGTAGCAATTTGTTGCAGCTGCTGTACTTTAAGAAGACATGGCATGGCTCTTGCACATATAAAACATGGCTTTGGAGCTGAACTAAAACAGCCTGTTTATCCTCAGAAAAGGGGCAGCAGTTTAGAAACTTTGCAGTCCTACATAGTCTGGAAAGATGAATCACACAATTTTACTTTAGGTTCTCAGATGAAATTACCAATAACAGTCTGAGTTTGGTCTTCATGATGAGATGCTTGTCTACAACAGAGTGAACTGAGGTAAATCACTCACTGAACTAGAAGGCTAAACTAGCTACTACTAAGCAGCTGAGGCTGAATTAATTTGGTTCAGTGAATGGGAAAAGCAATGAATTCTGTTAAGCAGAGTCTACCTCAGCACTTCTGTTGTTTGGTTTCTCATCTTAAGACATTAATTTAATATTAATACTCTTTAACATCATATGGGATATTAAGTCTTTCTAATTAAGCTTAGTTGAGGTTGGACTTAAATTTTCACCCTTAATTTAGGCAGCCATATACTAATGACAAGGGACCTACCTAGTTCACAGGGGCTGTCCCCCGATTTCGCAGGCAGAACACAGGCCCAGACAACCACTTCATGGGTGGAGCGCAGCAGCCTCTGATAGGCTAAGGGGCCCCTGGTGGCCTGCCTCTCGCTGCTGACTGTCTGCAGGGACTTCCTGTTGAGTGGCCCCATTCCTCACCACTAGTTGGTGGCAACAGCTGTCCATCATGTAGCCCCACTCCTCATTGCCAATTGTTGGAGAGGGATGAGCCACATAACAGACAGCCCTCGCAGCCAATCAGCAGTGAGGGACGGGCACATCACCCATCTTCTCAGCAGCCCTTGGATTGGGGAGCCCCTGTTCACATAAGTTGCCACAGTACTTGCTAAGTGTCCTGTTCCCCCCACCCTGCAAATTTTGCAGGCAATGCCGGATTTCACGGAATCTGTGAAATTGCGAATTTGGTAGGACTGGGCTCATGAGAAACCAACTGAAAAGTGCATAGGGTATTGTACAGCAGTGCTTGGAAATGGCATGTATATACTGCTGTATGTATATCCATTCTTTAAAAGACAACTTTATGTGCACAACTGGCATCATTGACCAAAATGAAGAGATGACATGTGTGATAGACTTTTGTTTACAGGAGTTCAGCACAAAGCTGTCAGGGATTTATCTACTACACCAGAAGCTTTATAAGATAGCATCAGGGCAGAGTTTGGATAGGTAGGATGCTGGGTGGGACCTGAAGAAGGTGCAAGAGTGTCCTGTGAGATAGGAATATTATATACAAAATGTAGGAAGCCATAGCATAATTCAGGAAAAGCACCTTTCATGGAATACCTCTAACCCCCATTTCCCCACCCTTAGAGATGGATGAGAGCCTGTGGTGACCCAGCTGTGACTGAATCAGACAATGGCCAGCAATCCCAGCCCCCCACAAATGCCAATATAAATAGATTTCCAGGATCTAATGAACCCAGGAAGCTCAATTATCATCTTTTTCCCAGTTGTGCTAAGCTGCCACCTGTGGTTAGTTTGTTTGCTTTATTTATTGAGCATTTTGTACAACTCTGCCACATCTGTACAATACCTAAATTAATAGGGGTGCACCAACAGACATTTTTTTGGGCCGATACCAATGGCCAATTTTTAAAGAGCCATATCGGCCAATACCAATTCAATTACTGATATGCAGCCTGGCCAGCGTCCAGCTGGTAAGTCTGTTGTGGAAGAAGGGGTGGGGCATGAGGGGGGGCAGATTGAGGCCCCTGCAGTGAGGGAGGGGGTGGGGCAGGGGCAGGGGCAGGTGCTGTATAGCCAAGGCAGGATACAGGATGGAGCCATAAACGGCTCATCTGGGGGGGGGTGGCAGGGGGCTCCCGCTGCTGTATGCACCCCAGGAGGGCGTAGGAGGCATGTGCCTCTGGATCTGTGTTTGGGGAAGGGTGGGTTGCTGCTGAGCTCTTCCCTTGGGGGAGGGTAGGGGGGCTGGGTTGGACTGTGCTCACAGTGGGCGGTGGCGGCAGTAGGAGGGGGAATATGGGAGGGGGTTGCAGCCATCACAAAATTTGCCATAGCCCCCACTCCCAGCACCACGGCGAAGCTCAGCCTAGCCCAGCCCAGGCCAGGCCTTCCTGCCTCCCCTTTGCTGGGAAGAGCCCAGTGCCACCCCGCCACAACCCACAGCAGCAGCCTACCCTCCCCCATGCACAGATCCAGGGACACA
>NW_017728915.1:23695537-23712730 GCF_001723895.1 Crocodylus porosus | reverse complement strand
GCATGCAGCAGCAGGAACTGCTCCCGCCCCCCGATGAGCCATTCGCAGCTCTGTCCTGCACCCAACCCCCCCCGATGGGCAGCACCTGCTCCAGCCCCTGCCCCACTTCCTCACAGCAGGGGCCTTAATCTGCCCTCCTCCCCATCCAATGCCACTTCCCCCAAAACAGACTTACCAGCCAGACGCTGCCCGGCTGTGCTTCTGGCTGCCTGTGTGCTGCTTTGCACCTGCACACATGCACAGGGGCATTTATCGGTGACATTAAATCGGCCACATCAGCCAAAAAAAGCCTATTGCTGATATTGTCAATTTTCTTTATAATGGTGCCTATCTGATATCAGACCAATATTTCGGTGCACCTCTACAAATTAAAGATAGGACAACTGCAATCTTATATGGACATAAAAACCTGTACTGCTATTGTCAGCTGCACACAGCTGAAATTCCTGCCAATTTCAGCTATCATCCTCCTGCTCTTGATCACACTAGCAAGTAGCTACTTAAAAAAAAGTTGCATCTTATACCACATTTGCAAGGCTACCAAACTCCATCTGTGGTATACTATATGCAAAAGCCAAAGGCATCTGTGATAAAGTTCCTTTATAGCAACATAGTTTGACTGCCTATCCCAAAATGCCGGCAGCCTCAAATTGTTCCTCTATTTTTTTTAAACTCAATCCTAAAAGTAGAAATAAAATACACACAGAACTGTGAAAGCTGCTTTTCCCTTGCTGTTGAGTCCACTTTCAACTACAGTGAGCATAAAATACTTTAAGGCTAACTCCTTTAATCAATTTAAAAAAAAGTGAAATAAATCAAAACCTTGATGAAGTGATAAGCATGAACAAAATGAACACAAAAGGAGAAGTCTTCAAATTGTAAATTAATAGCCTATTGGACAGAGTACTAGATGGGATTAAGTTATATTCCTGGCTGTGGCGTGCTGAGAGATCTTGGGCAAACTGTTTCTGTAACTATAAAATGAAGGTAAAGCTACACCTAATGATAAAAAACACTATATAAAGAGCTAGGTATTCTTATTGTTATGCACGTTAATGTCATGGACTAGTGTCACTGCCTGCAAGTTGGCAATTTTGAATCCTGGGGTTAGGATCAGCCACATTCCTACAGGTCAGGGTGGTGTTGCAACAGGGAAGATTCAGAGATTCAAAATAACTGCTTTTGGCGAGTCTATATGCAGGTGAAAATGCCTAACGTATTGTGGAGACCATTCAAGATCAGAATCCCTACAGCATTGCTTTAGACCTTCTTCTCCATGTTCTTTCCAATTTCGTTTTTACGGATTTAATATTTGGAGATCTTTTCATCTTCCATCCTGGCTAGATGTTTTTCCACGGCCAAACAAAACGGTGGGTTTTTCAACATGGTCTTCTGAATCAAGAGTTTCCTAGTTTTCCATCTACCCAAAAAAGGATGCTCATGACATCATTTCCTGTAACTGGTCTGGGCTCTTTTTCTCACCATTTCTGATCCCTAAGGAGAGTAGTCATCAATGGCTCAATGTTTTGTTGACAGGAGGAGGTATTAAGTGGGGATCCCCAGGGGTCTGTCCTGAATCTGGTATTGTTTAACATCTTAATTACTTAGATGGATCATGGGACTAAGTGCATGCTTAGCAGGACTTGAAGATGACACCAAGATGACACCAGATGTGCAGATAATCTGGAGGGCCAGACTAGGATCCAGAATGACAGAGACTGGAAAGATTTCATAGCCATTTGGGCTGGAAGGAACCTTGGAAGATCGAGTCCAGGCCCCTGCCCAAAGGGCAGGAAGTCAGCTAGGGTCACAGGATCCCAGCGAGATAAGCATCCAATTTACTCTTGAAGGTGTTCAATGTAGGTGCTTGAACCACCTCCGCTGGCAGACTGTTCCAGACCTTGGGGGCTCGGACAGGAAAGAAATTCTTCCTTATGCCCAGCCTGAAACGGTCTTGCAGGAGTTTATGACCGTTCGACCTCGTCATCCCTTGGGGCGCTCTGGTGAACAAACGTTCCCCCAGATCCTGGTGGTCACCCCTGATAAACTTATAGGTGGCCACCAGATCACCCCTGAGCCTGTGCTTTTTCAGATTAAAGAGCCCCATGGCTCTCAGCCTGTCATCGTAAGGTCTGTTTTCCTGACCTCTGATCATGCGTTCTATAATAAATTAGATGAGAGTCAACAAGGACAAACACAAAGTCCTGCATTTAGGACTGAATAATTACATGCACAAATGCACACTGGGGAAGGACTGCTTAGGCTGCAGCACAGGAACTGGAGATTACAGTAGACTATAACCTGAATATGAACCAACAGGCCGCATCCACACATGCATGGATATTTGGTTCCCTGGGGACAGTTAGCAGTGGTGCACCTTGTGCCACTGCTCCTTGTCCCTGGGGAATGCCTGTGCCATGTGCCTAGGCAGGATAGGGGAGGCTGGGGCCAGCACTGGGCTGGCCTCAGCAGCCTTACCTGGGAGACTCCCAGGGCTGCAGCAGTGACAATCCAGGTGTGTGGAGCCTGGCCAGCAGCCCCTAGTGTGGCTCCAGCTGGCCAGGCTCTAGGTTTGAATGGTGCATCCTGCCCCTGCATGCACCGCTCCGCTATTTTTTTCCGCAGGTTTATTTGACTCCTGGATATCCAGGGGTCACCCTCCCCCATGCTGCTGCCTTGCAGTTCAAAAAACAGCTTAATGTGTGGTATATCATGCTGTATACATGTCTGCAGTGCCACATGCCACACAGCTGCAGCTATCTGGACATGGCCACAGTGTCTCTTCATGCAAAAAAAGTCAAAAGGGTTGTATTAACTGGGTTGTATTAACAGGAGTGTCATTTGCAAATGAAGAGAAGCACAGATGAGGCCGTATCTGGAATACTGTGTCCAGTTTTGGGCCCTACACTTCAAGAAGGATGTGGACAGTTTGGAAAGAGTCTAGCATAGAGCAACAAAATAATAAGGGCCCTAGAAAGCAAGACTTGTGAGGAAAGGCTGAAAATTTTTTTAATTATTTAGTCTGGAGAAGAGAAGACAGGGGACATTTGAAAACAGTCCTCAAATACCTGAAGAGCTCTCATAGAGGAGGTGGAAATGGACTTCCATTGGTGAGGACAGGACTATGAACAATGGCCTCAAGCTGCAGCAGAGGAAATTTATGTTGGAGATTTAGAGGAGCTTTCCGATTCCACGGTGGACAAGCATCAGAACATGTCACCTAGGAAAATTTTGGAATCTCCATCACCGGAAATTTTCAAGAACAGGTTGTACAGACATTTGGCAGGATGGTTTAGTCAGGGATGATCCTGCTTTGAGCAGGGGCCTGGTCTAGATGACTTTGTCAGTTCCCTTCAATCGCTACTGTCCTACAGTCCTATAATATGAGGCTATAATGAGGGTGTCAGATGATGATTTAAAGTTCCTAGCCACCTAGAAGTTTCTCCATGAGAGTATACTCTTTGGACATTTAAAAGAAAGTACCAAGAGATCCTTGGGAGAGGGAACTTTTAATAAGAGTCAGTGGAGCATGTATTCTCCACTGATTCTCAACTGATTTGCAGAGAGCTAGGTTGGAAGTCTGCACCCTCCATTTATGTGCTGTGTGCTAAGTACTTACCTTGTGTGCACACAGCACATGAATGGAGGGTGCAGACTTCCAGCCTAGTTTTATGCAAATCAGTTGTACAGAGCTTTATTTTTATTTATTTTTCAAGGCCCAACTCCACACTACTTACATTAGATACTCCCTGCAATATAAAGAATGGCCACTGACACTATGGGAACCAAAAGACTCTTGAGGGAGATGTCCAAAGTTCCTGGCTCTATACTCGAGCTCATCTCAGAAAACTTTCATATTATCCAGCAAAGCAGATGATGGAGGTTTGACAACTTTGTCCAGAGGGAAAGTTGAAACAGTTGGAGGTTAGAGTGCCTAAGAATTTTCTGCTGTGTACTTGTCCTTTTACTAATCAAGATGAGCATGCAGCAGCTTTTTCTTCAGCAAGGAAAATTTGGTGCTGGAAGTCATAGGCAGTCCTGGTTGTCTAGAACAGTGGTCTCCAAACTTTTTTGATCATGCACCCCTATCAGTAAAAAATTTTTGAGCACACCCCCCCAATATATGTATATTTATATAAATATAAATACAAGTTATAATATTTTCTTCCTGCACCCCACTTTGGAGACCACTGGTCTAGAATATAGATTTACTGTCTGGGGAACCAGTACGGCTGCATGGAGGACATATAGGTAGCTAACAGGAGGAGTTCCCTAAGGGCCAGATCCTATTTCCTCTTGGCTGAGTGGCACCCACACGGCTGCATAATTCCAAGTCTACTTTTTTTTTTTAAATGTTGTTTAACACCATATGCCTCCCTACAGAGTATGTTCTGTAGGCTGCATTTTAGTTGTACAGCTTCCCAGAGGAACAGCATCATCCAAGCGTGTGTAATGCTGAGCAAGTACCAGAAGTGTGGTTGCAAAAAAATCCCCACCCATCAACTACCAGGTGTCAAGACCTGATTGGAGGTCCTAGCCACAGCCCCTGGGCGTGGGGGGCAGAGGGTGAACCATGTCCCCCCAAGCCTGGGAGTCCTGTCAGCTGATCTGGGCCAAGAGTCGTACCTCAGAAAAGACCCCACTGGTTTCACCACTAACCTGCCTACTTTACCTACTAAGAGGGGCAGGTCTTGTTATTTCTAGAAACGCTTTACTTTAAAAACAAAAAGTGTCAGTTCAAAATACATGTTTCAATTTCAGTCTTCCCTTCATCACTACCGTTTAAGGTTTCTGCTCTTGAAGTGTATTCATTGTCTAATTTGGGAAGGCAGGCCTCATAATCTTAGCATTGCAACAGAAAAACTTGTGAAGAACTAAACAGAATTCACATTTTTCCCGCTCCCATGTTAATGATTTAAGAATCTGGGCCTCTAAGCAATTAACAATTTGTTTCTCTCTTAGCTCTAATGCACATTATTTCCTTTTAAGCAGGGCTCAAAAGGAAATCTGTTTATTAGAATTCATTTTTCGAGTTTCAAATGGAAAATGTAGAATGGAGGAAAAGAGAAAGACAAGTGTATGTACGGCAAACGCTCAAAAGGAGCGGTTAGGACAGAGACTTCAAATAGAAACAACCCTGCAGTATTGGGAGAGGAGGAGCTAAGTAATTCAGTGCTGGGACTTAAGAGAATAGCGATATGGTCAGAACATAAGGGGAGAAAGGTGATTTTAGAGCAGCATTTTGAGTAGATTATTTGGGCTAGATGTCTTTAGTGTAAAAGAGGCATCAAAACTCACTTAACTGCTGGGAATGAGAGTACTGCTGAGACAGTTTTTTCTCTCTATTTCCTTTTTGTCTTTCCTCATAAAATAATTTTCAACAAATTGTTTCTTGTTTACTTCTTCTCCAGCAGTTCTTCATATTATGGGACTGAGTAGTCTCTGTGTACAGCTGAGAGTCATATAAGAGAACCAAAGCATAAACTGAGGGCATAATATACTCTCTGTAAACAAAGTAAAATGTTCATTTTCTTAGTTTAACACCGAATTAGGCAAGCATTATATAAATTAGTCCAGATTTTAATATGTATGTGGACTCTATATAGTCCATGCACATCCACACAGACTCTATGCATATATATGAGTGAGAGAATGAAGACTCACTGGCCATTTGATCCAAAAGGAAAACTTCAAAACATCTGAGGATGGCATTTCAGCGTACGGGAGATCTGAACATATGCATAAACTGAACATAATGACTGATTGTGCTCATGATGCTCCAACACCTGTTATATTCCTGTATAAAATCATGCAGGTCTTTAAATGAAAGAAAAGACAAATAACATGGGCCTGGTGCATACATCCCATTATTTGCATCCATTTATTCCTAGAAGGCACAGAAATCTGACACCTTATGGATAAAACAGCAACAGAAACAAGACAAAGGCTTCTCAGTTATTTATTGAGATAATTTAGGAGGTTGCGAGGCTATCAAATATCATATAATACTAAGCAAAACCACAGCTCTTGCTTAGTTTTGATGATATGAATCAATTACTCTAGCAGATTAGAAGAAACCTTAGGGCAGAAACTGATAAAATCACCACAAAATCATTCAGGTGCTATTAGACAAGAAGATATTTTGTGTGTGCTCTTAGCAGATGTGACCATAGGGCAAATGAGTTGAATTCAATTGGATATCCTCCTGTCCTTGGTAATGGAGATTCTTCATTGAGCTCATCCACTGGAGTATTCATGTTTTACTTCCCAGAGCGAGCAGTGGGCAATCATGATTTATAAGGTTATTTTGTTGACATGTCAACATTAACTAAATGTTGTTCTACCAAAGTTAGAGTCTAAAATATAATGTTGGTATTTGAAATGAACCTGTGAGACTGGTGTGGTGGCAGTGTGTCACAGCTCAGGAGCATTTTCTCAGAGCTGAGTGTCCTCTGCACGTAGCAATTGTTCAGCTCTGATAGGAGGAGGGCAAAGGGGCAACTTTTGAAGACAGAGCCCCAGGGCTTACTTAAGCAGACACTTTTTTTTCACGTCTCCTCTAGAAGTGCCATATACATGAATGCTCAGAAAAGGAGAAAAAGCAAGTACTATTTTATATATATAGGGATAAATCCACCTTCCATTTTAACATATACAAATCTCATTGATTTAAATGAGTTTTACAAAGAGATTTGGACACAAAAGATGAACCCAGAAATAAAGGAGTAGGAAGAAAAGACTCTGTTTTGATCATAGACTCATAGTTTTGGGTTCCCCCTGAAAACGTGTTTGAAAGGACTGGTACAAACTAACTTGTGTTTCTACAACTTAAATCACATCTTTGCATGATACTTATGCTTGCTGTCACTTAAAAGCACTAGAGACTAATTTAAATCAAAACTCTCTAGACACTCAAATCTGTGCGTCAGATAATTCTGCCGTATTTACTCAGATCACACTATAAAAACACAATGTTAAAGCAGTGTTTGATTTGATTTTTTTTAAAGTGTTATCCTCTACATTTTTCCTTAGGAAAGTAGAAGGTGAACTTGAAATAGTATGGGAATCAACTTCCAAAGAGAATAGGAGAATGAAGGAACTCTTGCATAAATCTCTGGAGAAGAACATGTGGAACACTGTCAGAGTTTATGAATCTTACTTAGATGAAGTCTCTGAGAAAGACTTAGTTTGTGGATATGATTTTAGCTACTGTGATGTGAAGCCTTCAGCAGCCACTAAGAATCAAAGTCAACAGGAACCTCTGGGTTGAGGCCAAAGAAGTTTCCACATCGCAAAGACTGATCCCAAAGAAACAAAGAATAAAAGCTCAACGACAGACATGACCCAGAAAGACAGCATTTATCCTCTTTGATGCCATTATACTTTAACTCATCAACGTAACATTCTCTCCAAGGTAAAAAATTATGCTTTCAGTCTAGATTTATTTTAATAATGCTGTTAAGGCTATTTGACAAAAGGCCATTCCTAACCGAAGAAAAACGTACAGTACCATAGTCACCACAGCATGCCAGCTCTACTTATCAAGTTAAATTGATAAATAATTGCTACACTCTTAAAACATGCAAATATTGCTACAAAACAAGTGAACAATAAGAGATAAAGATTTCCTACTTGATAAACGATGCCTGTTTATCAAATGGTTTTAATTAATATGCCAGTAGTTTAATCTATAAAAAAAATCCAACAAAATTACCTAAATGTCCAAAATATGGTATTTAATTAAGCCAATATGTGAGATATCTGCTTTGCATCTGTTTACTTTCCTGCTGATAAATATTTTGAGATCCTTATATGCAAAGCTATGTTATTAGACTGCATTGTTTTACCTGGATCTCTATCTGTGCCTGGGGAAGAAGGGAAGTGCTGAATGTATAGGTGCATGGACAGATCACTAGCATGATCCCGTGATACCACATGGTTATCTGAGTGTGAGGTGGTTCTGTGGCTGCTGCTGACCAGGCGTAGCATGACCCAGTCAGCAGAAGCACGTTTCCTGCTGGAGCCGTGCTGCCAAGGGGACTGAAAGTGCACGGATGCATGAGTTATCCTGAGGATCAGGCTGTGCCCTCTGTAAACTCTTTAGAGAATAATTTGCAGGGAACGCTGCAGACTTTTTCTACCTAGACCCCTCCCACAGCTCTCTTTGCAGCAAGGGTCAGTCACATATTTGGTATCTTTATCAATATTTCTGCAGCAGTTGCACAATGTTGCTGAAGAACCAAAACCCAGTGCTGACTTTGCGCAGGGCTCTTTTTCAGGCGTTCATAATTTGTTTAGTTTTTCTACAAGTTTTTTTACTTGCTTAATTTTATTACCATAGAAAAAGAACTCTGCTTATGAACAGAAAACAAAAAGGTGTTAAAAACACTTCTTAGCAGATGTAAAATTACAAGCATGCAGTTTCTTATCGCTTGGGAGTAGAAATTCAACAGGAACACTAGAACAAGGCAAACAAAATTAACTTAAACATTGAAAGGAAAACATAAATTAGCATCAGCTTGAGAGCTTGCTCTTATTTCCTGCAGTGTTCTTCTTATATTAGGGCCCTAACTTGTGTAAGTATCATTATTCACAAAGGGGAAGGAGCTGAAACTAGTGATAAGAAAGGAGAACCGTACATCAGAGTTTTACCCTCCAAACTGTAGAACAGCTCCATGAAGTCCAGCTGCAACAGTAAGTCTGCAGTGATTTTATATGGAAGGCACCCAAATCCAATAAGGATGAGAGGCAGTACAGGACACAAAGGTATAATAAGCATATACTCGAGTCCTATTGAAGTCAAGAATTACTTTTTAAAATTTTGTTCATTAAACCTTGCAGCAAAGTCAGTCATGTATCTGAGTTTGTAGAACCTGCTGCATTGATTTGAGAAGTAATATGCATAATGTCTGCCCAACATTATAATATATAGAGCATTACAACATTATAATGTATAGAGCATTATATGCCTTTGTGGGTTTATAGCCAATTGAGGAGTGAAAGCTACCCCAGTTGTGACTGGTTAGAAGCTAGGCGTGGAATCTTCAAATTCCTTCAACTTTCAATTCCTTTGTCTTTCTGCTCCCATTGAAACGGACAGTAAAATTCTCTAGAAATTCACGTCTTGTTCCTTTCCTATTTTGTATTCTCTAGTTCTTATTTTATAATTTTTATATGCAACATCTTTATAATGTAATCTTGTGTTTGCCTCCTCAGTGTATTACCAACCTCACACTGTATACCAAATATTTTTAATTGACTATGTAACAATTAATAAAAACACTGTTCTTTAAAGAGAAATTCACACTCTAGGAAATTGTTGCAACAATTAAAATTTGCTTAGTTTTAAGAAAACTTAAGAGAACATGATTGCTTATTCCCACGTGGGCCCCAGTACCATATTTTATGAATACTATAAACTCCCATTAAAGAATACATTCACAAACACACACCAGGTGTGATGGAAAATATACCATTTTGCTTGATGAGTCTGAGCTTAAAATTAGTACATTGATTATGAGATCATTTAAAACTACAGAAATGGCATGGTGAACAACTGAAAGCATCTTGGCACAGTTTGAAACGCTAAGTGATGTTTACACAAACAATTAATGAGAGATTTCTGTGAATTCTCTTGAGCTTGATGAAAAAAGCAATAACCTTGTTTGCTGGAGAGGGGGTTGCAGGTTGCAACTTAAAAGCAGTTGATTTTCCTCCAAATTACACTCTGACAAAAGATAAATCTTAAGGTAGATTTTTTTACATTTATGTAAAAAAGGTACTTTGTATTTAGAGTCTGTTTTATGCCACATTCAAAAATACATCAGTTATGTTAGTTAGCATGAACTGTTGATCTTAAAACTAGAATCAGTCTTATTGCATTCTTAAAATGTATTCTTATTATAAAGAAAGCTATTATTGTGAAAATGTTATGTCAGTTTGAATCACTTTTGTTTTGAACACTCATCAACACTTGCACAGTATGTAAAATACAATAAGAAAGATGAAAGAAAAATATCCAAAATTAGTACAAACAAGAGATAATATAGGAGTTAGTGGACTAAGTATGTAACTACTTAAAAGTAATCAAATACTTCATCCAAATCTTGAACTACAACAGTTACAACAAATCCTTGGCCAAGTTAGGTTCTTACCAGGATTTATGCAAATCAAAAGTCTTAACTTAATCTAGAGAATACAAATGAACTGCTCCAGACCGAATGAAGCCCAGAGACTCTAGGCTTGGAGCTGTTACCGAGTCTCTCCAGCTTGGGACCACTGAAGTCTTGTATTTACAATGAATACAACAAGAGTTTTTGTTATAGATTATTTTGTTGTTGTTGTTGTTGTTTTTACTTTATTTCAAAATGACTGACATTTAATTTCAAACTAAAGAGAACCCATGAAAACAAACCAATGTTAAAAAGAAAACTAGAAAAATAATTACTTACGTCATGAATTTGAAAAGCAAGCAAATAATACACTAGTTTATATTAAATGATATATAAACAGCACATAAATTTCTATGTCCATATACACGTATCATTTTAATTTACTTCCCAATTTGTAATTTAGTTAATATTTGGGGGGGGAGGGGGGATTTTCTGTGGGGTTTTTTTTGAGGACTTAATTTTATAGACAAAACATACCAAAAAATTGCTAATGGTGATTTGTTTTCACAGCCTGTCTTTAGTTAAAATTACATGTCAATCATTTTGAAATTAAAAAAAAACCTCACTGCATTTGTTGTAAATATGAGACTTTTCAGCAGTCCTGAGATGGAGACACTCAGTAACAGCTGCAAAACCCAACATCTAAATATGAACAGTCCAGAACAGGGGTCAGCAATGTTTTTGGGCCAAGTGCCAAAAACACCTGCAACCTTGACTTGAGAGTTAGCATGCCAGGAGTGGATGGCAGGGAGCCACAAAGGGCCCAATCCTTGTTGTGGCAGCACAGCTGTGGCCCCTTCTCTGCTGTCAGCCCTGAGGTGCATGTATCAAGCAAAATGCCTTCATGAGCTACACTGGCACCCATACCAGGGGTTGCTTACCCTGGTCCAGAACCTCACAGGACTTGCAGATCCTGCAAAAGCCCTCCCTGTTATTATCTATGTTTGTTTAACCCAGCCAGAGCTCCAAAACCTGAAGTACAGATCTTGTGTTGGGTACTGGTTGTTTTATCACCTTCTTCATGCGCTCATATAGTCACTTCTATATTAGTGCATTGCGATGCCTGGAATGTAAATGAACCAGTGCATGCTCGTCTCACTAGGGGGCAGCAAAAACAAGGACTTCAACAGATGATCATGCTGATGTATGATAACAGGACTGGTCACTCGCCAGGAGCATGCACAAGTGTATGAGCCCCTTAACAAGCTGGAACCGCAAAGGGCAACATTTGGCTGCATGCCATCATTTAAATGGTAAGGTGAAAACAATAAAAGAGCAAAGGACTAAAGAGAAGTAACCCAGCTGTCCAGCAAAGCAGTGTGGGATACCAATGGAACGACTTGGCAGGTATGCTCCAGCTACTGTAGGATGGGAATGCATCTTTATCTACTTTTGTTGTGGATAAACTCATACTGCATCTCAGAAAGCCCCCTTCCAAAAAAATGTGAGGACACAAGATATTTGTAGTGGAAGAACTCAGGCTAATGTGCAACAAGGCAAGTCTTCATTGTGCTGATAGCATATGCTGTGGTATATGTAACGTGGGAACCAACTTGCGAGCTTTAAAAACAGACAGAAAATTATGGCATCTTGCCCCTTAAGAACAATAGGCTCTGTTGCTTGCAGATCAGATGTACTCAGCTCAAATGCAGTATTCTTAGTTGTAAGGTGCACATGCATTTGTGCACTTCCTTTACACTCTGTGAATGTTATGCACGAGTATTTCTATGTGGATTTGGATGGTCCACATCTAGTTGCATGCAAGCAGCAACGGATTTTGCCCGCATACTTTTAGCAAGTTTGTATCTTTTACTGATCTATTTTCCCTTCTATGCAGAGTATTTTAATTAAGCAGATAGCTGGAAAAAAACTTGAAAAGAACCTCTCTTTGATTTGTAAACTGCACCCAGGCTAATTAAAATAATTAAACACAGGCTAATGTTAAATAAGGACACTTAAAAAAATTACATTTAATGGTATATCCCATTAAAAGGATATAAAAATAATAAGGATCTTAAGAGAAAAGGATATTGCATGCTCATGTTGAAACTCCATCTGTTGAAACCAAAGGAAAGACATTTTAAAATTCTTGTGGGGTGCTGACCCCAATGTTAAGAGCCTGTGAAAACTATGTATTAAAAAAAAATGCTTGATGAAAAATCCTAATTGCTGACATAAAATCTTTAAAGTACAATGTTTCCCAAAGCTTCACCAGTGCTCTACGATTGAAAATAGTTGGCTGATTTCTTACTTAGCAAATATATGCTCATTAGTTAGTATGCATTTTTAATGCCACAAAATGGACAATAATTCTGTAGAGCAGCAGCGTTCAACCTTCTTGCCCTGTGGGCTGGAAGACTGGTACAGGGCTGGTCCATGGGTGCAGCCTGACCCCCACATGCAAGATCCAGCTGCAGCCCAGCCCTGTTTACTGACCTGAATCTGGGGACCAAATCTGGCTGCAACCTGACCTCACACTCCAGCGTGTGTAGCTGCATTATCTGGCATGCAGGGCTCACCATGGGTCTGAAAATGTGGAGGCAGAGTGGTGGCGATATTAATTGCCATGGCTCTAGAAGTGGTGGTAATTAACACTGCCACTGCTCTGAGAAATAAACCTGTGGGCTGGAGGTTGAGCACCACTGCTATAGTGCAAAATAAGCTCCACTGATTTCTCAACGTTTTGCAGCAAACTGGTTTTAACTGAAATGAGAACATGGTTTATTTATTATTCAACAGTGGTCATTAGGTCATATTTGGTCATTAACTTTTCAAACTGGTATTTTACTGGCTGCCAGCTTAAAATCACATGTTCTATTTACAGACATACAGCACAATTTAGGCCAAAAAGGGAACGAGTATTCAAGCTTCATTATCTAAAGATACCGATCTAAATCCACACTTAGGCTTCCCTGTGCTGATTTAGGCACAGCTAGCCTCATGTACCCATTGTTAAAGGAAGAAGGATAAAAAAACCAGTATTGCAGAAATTATAATTTTTAACTTACAAACTGTGCCTATGGAATTGTGAAAGCTAGGCAAAAGACTATGAATGCATACATGATTGTGCGTGTATATTCAAAATCATGGTTTCTGTACACAGTAAGAGTATTGCACAGAAGTGTACTATTTAAACAAAATAATGCAAGTTCTATATATGGGTCTGTATAATTGCAATAATCAAACAAATGTGCCATGATTTAAGATTTCAGTCAGCAAGCATGGAGGCCATGGAGCTGGATAAAAAGGTCCTTGATTTAAAAGTCTTGCCTGTTCTTCAAAAGCAGTTTATACACAAAAGCACAGCTGTCAGGATGTATCCAGTCAGGAAGCCCAGGGTACCTTTGTATAAAAATCTGATCTAGTGCTGCACAAGCAGTAGAAGTACAAGTGACATCTTCTACCACATAATTTATCTGAAGGGCTGATACTAGCAATAAGCTCTTGGATATTATTATTTATTGAGCCTAGCTGCTACTCACAGCTATAGAAATGGGGCGTGATGGGTAAAATCCCTGTAGGAGTCAAATCAGAAAACATTAATACATTAACCATATTTCTGATCTGTAGTGCTATGAGGAGCTTTTTAGGATTTCTTCATCTTTATGAAATATTATTGAATGGCTTCACAGAAACCTTAGACATAGCTACAGCTATGGCTTTTAACAGCTAGCAGTTTGGATGTGGACCAGCACTGAGAATATTAGAGACATGTCATTCTAAGTGGCCTTAAGTCAATCCACATTTTAATGTAGTTAACAGTAGAAAAACAACTAAACGTTAAGAAATAATTTAATTTGATCACAGATACTTGATGAATCAGTACAGAGAGATGCAAAATCCTTTCCTCCAAAACATCCCAGTCTACTCCATGGCATGTTGAAGAGGATTCACCTGTGTAGAGGCTGACAGCAGTACCCTTTTGGCTTTTAGAAAGCTCTCCAAATTTCTGCGGAAGGCCTGCTTGCAACTAACTAGTAGGCAGCCTGAGACCTGCCTCTGAAGAGTACTGGAGACTAAAGGAATTGTTGGCGGTTTGCGAAGACTCAGCACATTCTTGGTGGGCTATGTGCTGCTGGCTTCATCAGCACAGATCTGGGCATAAATGTTGCTTATAATTTTTAAATGCAAGTGTAGCCAGACTTCTTTATGTCTACTTAGATTATATTTCACTTAGGCACATGTATAATGGGATAACAGCTGTTTAAAGAAGCCAATAGCAAACTCTCCCTGCCCAGATGTACCCCAATGCTGGCCCAATGACAAGAGAAAACTGAGCTACTTAAAGCAATACGTGTGCCCCCTCCCCCATGAACTTCAAGCTATTCTGTTGTCATTCAGCGCTAGCACTGATCAGGAACACTGATAACCTGACAGATCAGCTTACTTTTGAAGCAGAGCTTTCACTTTTAAAAAAAAAAAATCTTGAGAAAAATAAATATCTAGGGCTGTCATTTGGGGGCTAATGGAAGCTTTGGTTAGAGGCTGACTGTATCGGATGATTTGGCTGCGTCACTTGCTGTCAGGTATTGATCGAGGCACTGCTGCAGAAGCAGCTGTCGTGCATACTCCGGTGGATGAAAAAACAAAACAAAACCCATAGTCATTTTTCATTACTTTCGCGCACATAATCCTGTCCTGAGGGGACCTTCTGATTTCTTTTAGTTAGGAACTAGCTTGTAATTAGGGAGAGCTCAATTCCCTTGTTCAGCTCATAGTTGATCTTCAACTTCAAATATGGAGGATCTAGATTAGGTTTAATCAGGTTTAAAATTACTCCATCCCAGTTCAGTCAGTATCCAACCATCTAATGACATCTTCGTTTACACAACAAAATTACAAGGTCGTGACAACTTGATGAATGCACCTGCTTACCCTGAAGGTGGGAGGGAGCAAGGGAGGGGGAATTGAAGCCAGTGGGGCTTTAAAGAGGGACTTATATGGCTTTTCAGAGTAGATGAGACCCAAGCCATAATCCACTTCCTTTTATCCGATGATTATAATGCCATTAAAATCTGTATTTTTTTCCAAATGTGTTTTTTTCTTGGAATATATGTTTTATTGGATTAGTCAGAAGTAAAACAGTAGGAATGTCACACCAGGTTTTAAAACAAAATAGAGGAAGTATCTGTTTAGATGCATAAAACTATACAGAAAAAAAATCTTTTTACATGTATTTAGCCAATAAAGAACTGCTGCCAAGTAGCACCTGTATAAACACACAGCACTGTGCCACAACGGGCTCTGGATCCTGATGAGAGATGATGGATCATCCTTGTAGCAAGTCTCAATCCCCCAGTGTTTGCTGGAGAACGCTCCTATTGCTCGTTTGTATTGCACTTAAATTTGAATGTGTGCCATTCAGCCCAGTATCAGGATGCACAATGCAGCTTTCAGTGCCCCCATATGGGAAGCCTATGAGCTCACCCCTCAAAGAGATATTTAAAACCACACTATGCAGCCCAGTACATGGTCCATGGAAAAGGCATGGATGGGTTCCCCATTACCCAGTTGTACACTTTGGTGCAGAAGCCACAGATCTGGGGCATGTGCAGCTGAGCATTAGGGAGCTGGGGCTAGGGATAAAATTCCTCAGATCCAAACTGCACAATCATTTTAACATTTGTCAGGAGCCGAAGAGCCACTCCAACTATGAGTGAAGAAGGTACTGGTACTCCAACTATGAATGAAGAGACCCAGATTGGGTCATTTTGACCAGTATGAGTGTTCATACCAAAGTAATTATAAAATATTCAGTCTTGGCTGATATCGGGGAAAGAAAAATCAGCGCAGTGTGGAACATTAAGTTATTCATTATCGCTACATTTCAACTAGCTGATCTTATACTATGTAAAGTATGGCTTAGTGTGTCAAGCACGTTTGAAAAAGTCAACTAGTAACGAGAGAAGTTTTTTAAAAAGTCTTTTTATAGACCTTGTTTTTCAGAGGATTCGTCAGGGTTGGGAAAAAAAAAAAAATTGCAGCCATCCCACATAAAAAGAATCATACTCAGTCAAACTAATGGTCTATCCAGCCCAGTCTCCTGGCTCGCAGTGGTGCATGCTTTAGAGAAAGAACATCGACCTGGATATATCCAGAGCAGTGGTTTTCCATTTGTGGTCCACAGACCTCCTGGGGGTCTGAGGACTATGTCTAAGGGGTCTGGCAAGGATGACTATATCAATTAAATATGTGAATACCCACATCTTTCATTCAAAGGCAGCCTCAGTTTGACATTTCCAAAGGGGGTCTATCTGCAACTCCACACAAGAAGCTTTTAGGGGTCCACAAATGAAAAAAAAAAGGTTGAGAACCACTGATCTGGAGTGATCTATTCTCTGTTCATTACCTTTCCTGGCATTCACCATTTTTGGTTTAGAGATGCCAAATGAAACATCTCCCACTATTTTGTCCAACAGCTATTAATAGACCCTATCATCCATGAATGTCTTTTGAGCCTGGTTATGCTATCTTCCTCTTCCACCTTCATCATTTTGGTTGCTCTTCTCTGTATCTTTTCCAATTCTACTACATCTTTTTTGAGATGTGGAGACAAGAACAGTACACAGTATTTATTATATGGGTGCACCATGGATAACGGCACAATCCAACATTTTTTATAGCCCAGGCAGAGTTACATTTTTGAATGCAGTCATGTTTATTTTTAACGAAAAATCAAACTGAAAAATGAACCCAATAAACAGATAGTGGCATACATGTTAGAAACAAAATGCTTTGCATCAATGCTTCAGAAAAAGCACATTTCAAAAAAAGATGACTGACTTGCTAGGCAACATGTTTGCACAGTGCACAACATATTGTGGGTGCTACCACAACTCATAATAGGAAAAAATCCTCCTTCTATTATTGAATGGTGTAGCCCGGGTGTACATGGGTTTGTACTTCCCTTTCCAACTGAGGGAATTATTGGAGGGCAGTGTGCTGTGGAGAACACAGTGGCTGCCTCCGTCCCTATAGACTCAGGTCCAGTCAATCAATTACTTAACTATATACAAGTTTA
>NW_017728915.1:23675715-23695437 GCF_001723895.1 Crocodylus porosus | reverse complement strand
AAAACATTAATACATTAACCATATTTCTGATCTGTAGTGCTATGAGGAGCTTTTTAGGATTTCTTCATCTTTATGAAATATTATTGAATGGCTTCCAGTGCCCCACTCCCAAGGTACCACTACAGGAAAGGAGGTGGGGGGAAATAAAAGAAGAGAGAGGCCCCAAAGACTCCTAAGCCCCCTCCATCACCCAGGAGTGGCCTATGTAGTGCCCCTTCACACCCCTGGGGGGTCCCTCTCTCCAGGGCAACTTACTACTCCACAGTCCTGGAGGGTTGCCTCCTGTTCTCCAGGTCCAGCTCTGTTCCCCACTGGGCTTTCCTGCCACCCAACTCTGCTGCCTCTGGCCTGGCTTAGGGCCACATGCACCGCTGTGTGTAGCGGACACTTCGCCTTGCGCTAGGGGTCAGAGGCCCAGGCAGCCTTGTGCAGCACTGGGGCTTGGTCTGCTCCCGGACCCTCTGGGCAGCGTCTGCACTGAGCTGCTGGCTGCTGCCCCGTGCCAGCAGCTGTAGACCTGAGCCACCTCAAGCAGCTCCCAGGGTCTCACCCTCCATGCAGCTCCTCCTGCACCGAGCTCCCAGCCTCGTTCTGGGGGTTGTGGACCTGAGCTGCCCCAAGGGCTCCAAAGATCCTGCTCCATGCACCGTGTCTCTGGCCGCACACCAAAGATTGCAGACCCGAGCCGCCTCACACAGCTCCCAGGGTCTGGACACCGTGTGCCATGCTGCACAGTGAGAGCCTAACTGCTGGAGCTGTCCACAGCTCCCTGCCGGTGGAAGTCTCCAGGGGCTCTTCCAGGCGACTGCTTTGTCCTGCTGAGCAGCTCTCCTCAGCTCTTCTCCATCCCCCACGCATCTCCCTCGTGATGGGCACGCAGCTTCTTTCATGTTCTCCAGGGCTCCGCCCCGGAAGCCGCCCGGGCCTGGCAGTGTTGCAGTCTCCAACCGGGTCCAGGGAAGCTCCTCTCCCTCTCCCCTCAGGAAAGGGGCGTGACTTCTCTTGCTGCCTCTTGATTGGTGGAGCCCATCCACCAATCAGAACAGCAGAATCTCAAGCCTGGGATTCAACCCAAGCTCTGAGAGGTAAGCCTGGTACAATGGTTTTCAACTAACCTGTATCAGGAATACAGGTATGCATTTCCTGGATTCAGCATTCTTCGAGACATTAAGAGATGGCCTAAAAATGGGGGCGGGGAGGAAGATCACACAGCTTCATATAGGCATTATGCGTCTACCAAAAGAACCATCACTCTTCCATTACAAAACCACAAGCAATCATCCAGTTTCTCCCAAGTGAAATGTCCCCTCCCAGAGAAAGATCTTTCAGACGTCTTCCATTATTTCACAAGCACAGGGTTCGAACTATGGGGGGAGCTTGGGGGGCAGAGCCCCTCCCCCCGTAAGAGACGAGAGGCCCTCTGCAGGCCAGTCAGTACCCCTTCCCTCATTCCCCTGCAATAGCCCGGAGCTCATGCACCACCACGCACCTAAGTAGCCCAGGCAGCAGCTCCTTCTGGCTGCCACCACCACTGGCCCTAGCCCCGTGGTACTGGCAGGGACCTGTGCACACAGCCCTGACCCCGGCCAATTTAAAAAAGTTTTTTGCAGACCCCCTCAAAGAGTTGAAGTGTAATTTGAACCCAGGCATGAATGTTAGCATGGTCCTTCCCAGTCTGATCAGGGAGTGGAAGGAAGCTGCAGGGCAATGCTCCCCGTCTTCCCCAGACTGCAAGCTTTACATTTTGGGGAATGGGTTGGGGGCTTTGCCCCAGTACTCCCCTTCCCTCCTCTCCAAATGGGTGATCACTAGCTAGATGGCAGAGACTGAGATGGCAGGGCAGGAAACTGAGCTTGGGGAAGCTGCCCACAAGCCCAGTTCCTGGCCCCACCACTTTTAAATATGATGTGCAGTGCCCAAGCTGAGTGAGGCACACAGCAATGTAAAAGCCCATGGGGCCAGGTGAACTCCACACTTCCCCCAAACCAAAAAATGCCCTGTTTGGGGAATGGACTAGGGGCTTTTCCCCACTGCTCCCTTCTGCTCTAGGACCAGTAGCAGGGAAAGAGTCGCTGCCCATTCCCCATACCTGGGTGTCCTGTCTGGGAAGTAAGGGAATCTTCCCTGGCAAGGAATGGAGCGCTCTGCTCCCCCGACCTTCCCAAACTGGGATCAAGCTGTCTTCAGAAGGCGCTAGGAGCAGGGAAGACAAGACAAGTGCAGACTGAATGCCTGTACTGCTCCCTCTCCCAGAAAGGTTTTTAGTGTTGGAAATTTCTAGAAATAGACACCTGTTTGTGGTCACTGTCTACAGCAATGGGGGCCACCTTTTTGGCTTTCCTGAGTGCACCTCCAATCCCAGTCCTCTGCCCAATCTGCTGCTCCGATTTCTGCACCCTGCCCTACCTCCCACTGTGCTTCCTGTCCCCTCCCCACTCTGCTGCATGTCACACACGCTATCTGTGCCATTTGTAGCACTCTTGCTGAAGGTTAGCCATCCCTGGTCTACAACAAATTAACATACAACCTGAAGACAGAGAAAGGAATGCTAATGCTGTGAAGTGCTGATACACTAAGACTGAGCATCTGAGCAACCAGTAAGAACCAGAAAAAAAATACTAACGGGAAGGTCTGGTAACATTTACACTGGTGTAATATGCATCAGTTTTACACCATCATTTGGAGTGTACAGTTGTGCAGCTATCACAGAGTAACTGCGTGCAAGAGGGGGCTATTCTTGCCCCTGGCTAAACTAACAACCAACCAGCTGATAGGTAATTCTTCCTTAGCCATCAGAAGTTGTGTCTCGCTGATGTTTTCTCATGAATTGAAATGGAAGCAGCTTTCTTGCTCTTGACAAGGAACTTTCCCACCTTGTTAGACAATGCTAGTTACTGGATTCACATTATTAACTCTACCTATGCTATTGCTTGAGGAGATGCATGGTGGACCTCTGAAAGCCTAGGAAAATTAGAGAGGTGGAAAAATGAGAAATGGTTAGAAGAGCATAATCGATACATATAACTGATGTGTGAAGAAGAAATTAAGTGACCAAAAGAAACAGGACTGTCTGCAAGTAATATAAAGAAGAAAAAATATTTTCTGTAACCTTTGAACTACTTTACACTGAAAAATAATAAATAATAAAAGCCGAGGAAAGAAAAGTCAGGGAAAGCTTCTGGCAGAGTCTCTGGGTTTGTGAAACAAATCACCCAGAAGTAGTGGTGGAAACTCAAAGATTGGCTGCTGCTCCACTTGAACAAATTAATTCCTTGCAAATGTATGCTGTTTCAAGCCATTCCACACTTTATGGCCTGTTAGAAACCTTTGGAGACTGCTAAGGCTGCAATAATGGATTATAAAAACAAAGGGCTACTTTTCTCTCTTCATCCAGTGTAATTTACAAAGAAAACGTTTTGTACACATCAAACCTGCAAAGTGTCATCATGCTTCAGTGCTCAAGAAAATCGGTTCAAAAGTTCCCAGGTGTTTGCCTTGTAATGACAAAGAAACTGGGGTATTTTTTCATAGCTACAAAATCATTTCTAACCATTGATTTTATTTTTTATATATATCTATATATCTCGATATATATCATCAACATTTTAGTTTTGATTTTTCTTTTATAAAAAAAGTTGATTTTTCCAATATATAAACAGAAAATATCTAGTATTCTGTTTTCATGGCACAGTGGAGTCCAGGTCCATCACCTGAGGATTTTAGTCATGAAGATAATACAAATAAATAACTAGAATCTTCTTCATGTCAATTTGAAGCAAAAACACTGCCTTATTATATCTGTATACATGGGTAACAATTATACTTTCTTATTTTAATATTTTATTCTGGTTTTATGACTGTTTTTATTATAAGGCATTTTAATAAAATAAACAAAAGTTAAAGGTTGTAAAGTAAGTTTGACATTGATATCTTAAGTACTTGAGAAAAAAAACTGATCCAGTCTTAAACAACAGCATCACAGATACTTTTTATCCAGAATTTCACTATTCCCAGTTAAACAGATACAACAGTTCCTTCCATATACTCAATTTAATTCTTTCTGCTAGTACTGGATCTCTGTCACAATATGCCCACCCCTGGGATGGCTGTGATGTCCCTAGGGCACTGTGACAGTGCAAGCTCCGCGCTATGGGCACCTACTAATCTCAGCTGCCACATCTGCTGTCATAAATGATGGATTGGGAGGCTGCCCTCAAGTTGCTGCTCAGTCACAGTACTGAGTTTCCCCGAAACCCTGCAGGTTGCTGGACCCCTGTATTGGGTCCCACACCTCGGGAGGTGTCTGATGATCCCCACATGCCTTACAGGCTAGATACATGGCTCCAAAACCACCCCTTTACCATGCCCCAAGCCTCACAAATGGCATTCACACATGGTCCCTCTGAAGCCCTAGACTAGCTAGGCCTTCAGTCATTGTTGGGTCCTCCACAGCCCTGTTTCTGCACCCACACTGGCGCTGGGGTCTGCTCACCCCCTTTGGCAGTGCGCCCCCTGGTGCTGGGATTCCCATACTGTAGTGGGCCCCCAGTGAGGCCTCCGCCTTCCCCAGTAGCCTCAGCCCAATCCACTGGTTTATAAACAGAAAGCAAAATATGAGCCCCTGGGCTGTAACACAATACAAGCAGTTCAGGGCATGCTCTGTCCCTTTAAAAGAATCAATCCCCCTGCCCAGCACTAAATGCCTTGTAGGGTGAGCTCCTATAGCCCCTTGGTACTTACTGCCTGAAGCAGAGCAGGCAGTCAAGCATCTCCAGTTAGCATCTGCTTTGAGAGCTCCTTCCCCCTTTGCTGCTGACAAGAACTGACCCTCTCGTCCCAGCCCTGGAGTTTATACATGCCCAGGGCCCCGCCTCTTTCAGTCAGCTTACCGGTGCCGGCTAATTCTTTCATTAGTCTGCTGCCACAGTAACATGCACCTGAGGGGTTCCTGCCCAACTGCTGGAGCTCTCTCTCTAGGCAGTTTCTGCCCTTAAAGGAGCAGGCACCTTAGTGCCTGCAACAATTTCATTCATTCTTCTTTACTGACTTTCTCCCTCTTGGTAATCTGATCCTTACATTTCATCATCTTTCCAAAAAACTATAACCATTCTTCTGATGTTGATGACTGGACAGAAATTTAAAGCATTTCCATCCTGTCCATGAGCTGCTAACTCCTCATTAAGTCTTGTTACTGCTTCCTAAAAAGACAAAAGAAAAAGGAAGTTAAATATTTACCAAGTAACTGCAGAACGTTTACAGAGGATCAGCATGTGGGTCCCTCCACACAAATAATTTTCTGATGAAGAATAGGAAATTTCAAACATAAATATAATCTAACAACAGTAAGTTTGTCATATAGCAAACAAAAGTACTTCTAGAATGTATGCAGCATTAATCCATTTTAAGTTTTATTTCCCTTGTGCAGAAAATGTCTTGCTTACAAGAACTTTTTATAAGTTTTCCAGAACAAAGTAATATATTTGGATCATATAGTTTTTATCATCTAAAACTAATCTATAAAGAGGAAAAAAAAAATAAAGAGAAAGATAATACAGAAAGAGGCAAAAATTGTATTAGGCTAAGCATTTTGGATGTTCCTGTGGTGGGCCAGCAGGGGGTGCTCCTGAGTTGATCCACCCACCTCACTGCACCCAACCACCTTCCAGGCTCCAAGTACCTCCCTGGGGGCACCTCACATCTGGCCGACCCCCTTCCTGGAACACATCTGCAAGCCTGGGGGTAATGCCCAAGGTCTGAATTGATCTTGGCCCTGTGCCCCCTGGGAAAGACAAGCCAAGTAGCCCTTGAGGGTACTTGACCCATTGCAAGAACTGGGGGTGCTTCCCTCAGTCTGAAGCACAAATAGTGGTCCTCCCACCAGACCAAGGGGACCCCAAGGCATAATCTAGACCCTCTCCCAAGAAGTCTCCCACACTAGGTACAGAGGAGAACGTTATTGGTTATAGGGAGTAGGTTTGGAATAGGGAACAGGGTACAGCAATTTCAGAGAAATACCTTAGAGCAAAAAGTGGCATGGTAGCTTGAGTTACTGCAAGCTATGCATCTAGCTGGATCTCAAGCAGCTTACTCACAAGTATCATCCAGAAGCAAGTGGAGATTCCTTCTGGAGGCAAGCAGTTCACTGACCATGAGTTCAAAGAGGGAGCAAGTTTCAGATGATCCAGCTTCTTTGAGAGCCCTCAGCATGATTGCTGCCCTGCCTCCTGCGCAGTCCTTAACTTGTATAGAGCTTATGACCTCATTTACCTAATCCAGTGAAGGTCAGCAACTGTTGGCTGCCAGCCAAACAATGTGAAATATATCACTGGTTGCTGGGTAGACTGCCAGGGGGTCTAGCCCCCCTCCCAGTCATGAAGATATTGCATAGAACAATAGGGAGCTTAGGTCCCCACCCAGGTGTGTGAGGCCAGTCACAGGCAGAAGGAACAGGTTCCCACCTCCCTCAGGAATGTATCCAGCTCACGTTACAACTCAGGGTTACCTGAAGCTGATGGGGCCAGGGGTGTCTACTCTCTGCTTTGGCCATGGTAACCAAATTGTCAGATCGGTCCCCTACTTGATAGCAGAGTTTAGAGAGAAACAGGGATGGCATTCTGACACAGTTTCCATCAGTAAGTTTGGGCACTCCCATAGTAATACTGTGGAAACTCCTCAACCAGCTGACAGAAGATACTGCATCCTTTTGAAATTTGGTGTCATACACTGAATGTTGATCATGAATGTTCTGCCCAATTATATACTGATAGCAGATAGTGAAATTTTTAAAATTAGTTACGACTTTAAGGTCCAAATCTTTTTAAAAGTAGCATCTAATTTTCTATTTATTATGATTGTAGACAAAAATGATAACAGATGTAAATAGTTTAACATGCAACCAACCATAATTGCAGGAATAAAATTAGAGGGCCAGCTTGAAGCTTTTTTGATATTTGTTTCCAAAACTGAAGAAAGGGAATTACATACATTTTTCAGTATATTTTGAAATAATGAACAGAAAAGATCATACACTCAGAAGTAATCCCTTTGTCACATAATTATAACGTGCAATAGCTTGAGAGGTTTTAAAATTGTTCAAATAGCCATTTGCTTCTCTCTCTCCACCATTTTGGAGCATACAGAGTACAGTAACATTTCTAAAAGCAAGCACTCCTCTCTAGCCAGAAACAGCCAGGCTCCAAAGACTTCTCACATAAAAAATTAATGCCATTAGATCTGCAAAACTGAATCAAGAGTGTTAAGGGATCTTCCTCTGGGATTGCATCTTCCCAGGTAGATAGGCACAACTCTTCCATTTAGAAAATCCCAGAGCACTGTACTGATCTAATGGCCTTAGATTAATATGGAGAACATTTTTTTGAAAAATCAAACCAAGACCATATCTGAAAGTTACCTCACATTTAAAGAAATGGTTGTCTAGAAGTGCATGTCTTAGGTTTTTCTTTGGTTTTAATTTTTCTTTCCGCAGCAAGTTAGTTTTGCTAATACTAATATTCTTTAATATAATTTTCAGTCTTTTCACAGGCACTCCTGCTTGGCTGCTGCTGGTCACTGTCCAGGCTGAGCCCAGCTCTACCTGGCTGGAGCAGCTCTAACAACTGGAACAGCAGGAGGAGGAAGGGAGGGAAGGGGATGGGATGTGCCTCTGAGGTGGGGGTTCTTACCACTGGGAGGGCTTAAAAAAAGTCCCTGACTGCTGCTCCCATGGTGCAGTCTGCACACCTTCATAGTGGGGCTGGGGGAAGGATGCTTACATATTCACAAGGTTTGTATTCAGGTGGATTCTTATGTATGATCTATATTTTAAGAAGGCTTGAGTGTATCACTTGCTTCAAAAGCTGTTGCCACTGAGTACAGCACCTCTCAGAGCTGGGTCTGTATTCATCTTTCACAACAGCAGGGAATCGCAAAGGTAATTGAAATTCATTCATTCTTAACAGCAGGAAATCTCAAAGTAATTGATTGCTGAACTCTGGTAATTGCGGTTTCAGGCATTTATTACAGCAATATTTATGCTACTTCTGAGTGCTCTAATAACCTGGAATAGTCTGTTTACCCATAATGAAATAGTACTGTAAATTGTGAATACATACAATCCACTCTATACATACAATTCAGAATTCTGATTTAGTTACTAATGCATTATTAGTACCACCCATCCCTGCAAATCCTTTTGCAGTCACAGGTTGTACAAATAGGCAAGATCACAGAAGCAATATTTTTCTTTACAGTTTAACAAGTATGAAGCTTTCAAGGATTCCTTACATGTGTTTTCAGACAAGCTGCTAATACAGTGCACAAATCAGTGTCAAAGATCTCAGGTGGTACATATTATACAGAACTGCAGAATCAAAATGGATATATAAATAGCAAGAGAGGCCAAGATGGATGTTTTATTTTTGCTGTGGCAGCACAGGATAAGATGTCACAGAGATAAACCCAATGCCATAAGTACTGGAGATTAGATTTACGGAAAAAGGAGCTCAAAGTTCTATGTGCTATGAGCAGGACTGAGTCAGACCAGAAACCTGGGCAAACAAATGTGATCCATGCTCTATCTGTACCGTAGCTCAAATTACATCTGCTTCTTTTCCAGACCCGAGTCAGGGTACCTTGCGCCTGAAAGCTTGCCTAAAACCCTCTCCTAACTATGCAGTTGGTCCAATAAAATATAAATCACCCCCAAAAATCCTTGCCCCTCATATTCCTGGACTACTGTGTCTACAATACCACTCCAATACAACCACATATAACATTTTTGTTTCCTGCAAAAAGGAGACTGACTTTAAACAGACATCTATGGTGCACAGGAGCAGCTGTCAGTAATGTGATATCCCCTTCTCAGCATCCAGAGTGGCATCTTAGATGGACAGATGCTATCCATGGCTCACCAAAAGCATCTGGGAATATCTCTAAATATCTAAAAGGGAGGCATACGCCCAATGGACATGAGGGGCCATCACCAGGAAGGACTATACTGCAGTTGCTCGGGGAAGCAGGGGGGCAGTCAGGAAGGCCAAGGGGGAGATGGGACTGGGACTAGCGACCCGGATCACGGACAAGAAGTAGTCCTTTTTTAAATACGCATGGGGCAAAAAGAAGGTACCAGGTAATGTGGGGCCTCTGCAGGACACACTAGGAAATTTGGTCATCATACCAGATGACAAAGCTAACCTATTTAACAATTTCTTTCCATCAATTTTCCTGAGTAGGGACCGGATCAGGCCCCACACCAGGACCCCCGAAGGCCCCAGGGGAGGTGCACCCGGGCCTAGGGTCAGTAAGGATCTAGTCAGGGAACTTCTGGAAGGACTGGATGCATTTAAATCAGCTGCTCCAGATAATCTCCACCCCAGAGTGCTGAGGGAATTAGCTGAGGTCGTTGTGGGACCCCTGGCACGGCTTTACAAGCACTCGTGGTGCTCTGGCATTGTACCGGAGGACTGGAAGAGGGCCAATGTAATCCCCATTTTCAAAAAAGGGAGGAAGGAGGACCCAGGAAACTATAGGCCAGTTAGTCTTTCCTTGATCCTGGGTAAGCTTTTTGAGAGAATTATTTTGGCGCATGTCCACGAGGGGCCAGCAGGGGAGATCATGCTTGGGGCAGCCAACACGGGTTCATTCGCAGCAGGTCCCATCAGACCAACCCGGTGGCCTTCTACGACCAGGTCACAAAATCCTTGGATGCAGGAGTAGCAGTGGACACAGTCTTCCTGGACTTTAGGAAGCCTTTCGACACTCACTCTCACCCCAGTCTCATTAAAAAACTAGGGGACTGTGGCGTCGACACCTACACAGTCAGGTGGGTCATTAACTGGCTGGAGGGCCGCACCCAGAAAGTGGTGGTGGACGGGTCTGATTCGACCTGGAGGGATGTGGGCAGTGGGGTCCCGCAGGGCTTGGTCCTCAGGGCTGCACTGTTCAACATCTTCATCAGCGACTTGGACAAGGGAGTAAAAAGCACCCTGTTCAAATTCACAGATGACACTAAGATGTGGGGGGATGTGGGCATGCTAGAAGGGAGGAACAGGCTGCAATCGGACCTAGACAGGTTACAGGGATGGGCGGATGAGAACAGGATGGGTTTCAACACTGACAAGTGCAAGGTGATGCACCTGGGGAGGAAGAACCAGCACCATGCCTACAGGTTGGGGAATTCCCCTCTCGCCAGCACAGGCAGAAAAGGATCCTGGAGTCATCCTTGACTCCAAGATGAACATGGGCCGGCAGTGTGGGGATACAGTCAGGAGGGCCAGCTGCACCTTGTCATGCATCCACAGATGCATCTTGAGCAGGTCCAAGGAGGTGATCCTCCCCCTCTATGCGGCACCGGTCAGGCCGCAGCTGGAGTACTGCGTCCAGTTCTGGGCACCGCACTTCAAGAGAGATGTGGACAGCATGGAGAGGGTCCACAGGAGGGCCATCCGCATGATCAGGGGACAACAGGGCAGGCCCTACGAGGAAAGGCTACGGGACCTGAACCTGTTCAGCCTCCACAAGAGAAGGCTGAGGGGGGATCTAGTGACCTGTTACAAACTAGTCAGAGGGGACCAGCAGGCATTGGGGGAGTCCCTGTTCCCCCGAGGACTACCAGGAGTGACTAGGAATAAGTCACAAGCTGGCAGAGGGTAGATTCAGACTAGACATCAGGAGTCACTACTTCACGGTCAGGGCGGCTAGGAGCTGGAACCAACTTCCAAGCAAAGTGGTGCTGGCTCCTACCCTGGAGGTCTTTAAGAGGAGGCTAGTTGAACACCTTGCTGGGGTTGTTTGACCCCAGTACTCTTTCCTGCCATGGCAGGAGGTCAGACTTGATGATCTGCTCAGGTCCCTTCTGACCCTACCAACTATGAAACTACCTCCCCACTGGATTCTTCACTAAGAAATAAAATCTATAGACTGTCAGAAGACTTTTAGATTTAAATTTACAATACAACTTATGCTTACAACGGTTGGAAAAGTACATGTTTATAGTATCTGGGCTAGGAGGAAAGAGGATCTAAAATTTGCTACATGGGAGAGGCTCTATCTTTATTTTTATATTACTTCAAGTTACTTTTATTTTCCTGAAGGAGTGGCCAGTAGCACAGAATTGTGTATATTTCCACACACAGGTCTGCAAGTAAATCTCAACCCTGACTGGCACCACTCCTACTACTATTTCAGAGGTCTCAGATCTTACTGAATTTTCCAGTGATTTTATAATTCTAAGCATCATAAAATTCACCTTCAACTACACTTCTGTGTTAAGAAGGCCCTTGTAAGTGTTCCATTATAAACTCTCTCAGCTGTCATACGAGTTTGGCTGCAGTGGTAAGGAATCAAGATATTAAAAGTATGGAACAGTATTGGAGAAAGAACAATTACTGGAACTTGTTCCAATTCTCTCCTGCATTACTAGACCACCACCTGTGAGGTGGCTTCTCCTGTGATAGCCGATTCCACTTTTTCTCCTTGTATTGGATGGCGGTCATCAGGTATTTCTGGTTGTATGTTAGTCTGCTGCACAGCAGCCAGGCATGTTTCCAGGTTAATATCTTTTAGTTTAGTAGCATCATTTTGTATTGTCCTTTTTAAGTTGATCCTTTCTGGAGTACGTTAGGTGAAGAGAATCTGTGAGGTTATCCTGCAGAGTTGAATCCCATATATGGAATTGCATGCGCTAGCTAGAGGGTTGCAAATGAGTCCCCTTGGGATGATGTTTTTTTGTAAAAGCTCAGGAAGAAGGTATCACTGTGTAGTCTGGCTTTTTTTTTTTTTTTAAGGTTACACACACTCCATTTTAAGTGGCAGCTTTCAATATGTTTAGCGTCAGAGTGACTTCGTAGCCATGATGGTCTAGGAAATATGCAAGAGGTAAGGATTTTGTGGGTGATCTTTTACTGGTCCAACTGCATGGTTAAGACAGACAAGATGTGAAATATTCTTTATCAGGTCTGAGGGAAGCAGCAGGCACAGTAATGATTTAAAAGAGTGCTGGGCTGTGAAACTGGGAAAGACAGAAAACCCCAAGAGTACAAGACAAGCAATTATCAAGAAAAGACAGCTTGATTAGTGGAAGATTGAGACCTTTGAAAAGGGAAGAGGGTCATTATTACCTGCAGTGGAAAAAAAGTGTTCAGGGATTACGTAATTATAGTATGCCATAAAGTCAATTATAGGTGTTCAGTCCTTGGTTCTTAGTGTTCAGACAGCTTAAGAATTCTTGTTCTACGGCTTGCCTTTTGAAGGTGCTCTGTAAATTTCCCTTGAGCACAAGGACAGCGAGGTCAGAAAAGGAGTGCCTGTTCTGTGAAAAATGCATTCCTACTAGTGTTTGTGTCTCTCTCTCCTTTATATTCTTTCTGTGAAAATTTATTCTGGTATGCAAATGATCTACTTTCATCCACGTAGTTACCATGAGAGCATTTGGTGCAGTGGATCCAATACACCACACTTTGGGAAAGGCATGTGTAGATTCATGGATTCTGATGAGTTTATTGTGGGCAGTGTCTATTTGTTATAGCAGCAGAGATATATTGACAGGTTTTGCATCTTCTGGTAAGGCAAGGTTGCAACCTGCTTTATGTCTGTTAAACAGTGGGGAGTTTGCTTCAGAAAGTTAGGGGGTTGTTTGAAAGCCAGGAGCAGAGAAACAGGCATGGGATATGTACCTCTTCAGAGAAGAGGTGATTTAGAGCATATATTAGTAATATGAAAAGTTCCCTTGCAGGAAGATGTCTTAAACTTTGGTGACTTCACATTTGTAATGTCCAGAGAGGTCTGGTACAAGAGCCCCTTCCAGACTCGAGACCTATGCTATATCCTAGTTTATTCTTAACTATTATGCCAAAAGTAACTATACTAGCTATAACTAGGAACTAACAAAAAAGTTGCAGTTAGCAGAGATAAAGATGTTGTAGATGTTTCATCCTGTAGCCAAAGGCAGTAAAAAAGAAATGGAAAGCAGAAATAGCTTTCCCCATCCTTTACAGCTTCATCTGTCAGTTACTACAGGACAGGCAGGGCACAAATGTGGACCTAATGGACACTGCTATTCAAAAATATCCTGGTCTCACATGTGTAGCATTCATATGCACCAGAAATAGAACACACAAAAAACAATCCTTAAACCCCAGTCCTTATAGTAACTTCTTAAAGCAAGCTCTCGTTCTTAAATGACAAGAAAATTATCACTCAAAGAAAGGAGAAAGTGCAAATAACACATCATTCCTATTAAAATTACGTAGTCCACTTCAGTGATAAGGCAAGGACATAAAATTCCTTTTTGAAATACTTATCATTCAAGGCCCAGCTCAAATCTGTGGGTTGGAACAGTTGTTACAACGTTAGAATATTGTCATCGATCCAAAGTAACGGACCCCAGTGTTACCCCCTGCAGTGCGCAAGCAGCTGAAGGAGCTCACCAAGCAGTACAACAAGTCAGAGAACGACCTCAAGGCCCTGCACAGCATTGAGCAGGTGCAGCGGACGGGCTGCCCCAGGGCTTTCTTAGACAGGTCTTTTCTTCAGCTGCCTGTGCTGGGGGTGACATCAGGATCAATGGCAATATTGCACTATCAGTGCACAATTATCAAGCAGTAAATACCGACCCTAGCAAATATTAACTTTTTATTACCAGTTATTAATAGCAATGCTATATAAACAGTACTGTTGCTACTAATTTATGGATTAAAACTAAAAGAAAAATACTCTGTATAATCATGCTGAGCATACTTCTAAATTTCAAAATCTGCAGCCAACTTCTGTTCAGACTGGATTATACTCATCTTAGAGCTTCTGCTTCAGAAGGTCCTTGGAATTTAAGTTCCTTGATCACATCCATTCATGAGGATGAGACAGAAGTACTCTCTCTACAACAGCTAAGGAATTTCACATTAGACATTACTACACCATTACTATCTTGTTCATGGACAGCACGTTACCAGAATCCTCTCTCCCCCATTATTTGGGTGCTTCATCCTTAATTGACAAAGACAAGAACTACTGGTCAAATTGTAATTAATTTCATGAGCTCAGAGCATCTTAAAACAATGAACTGCCAAGAGCAGCCCTGGAAGACAGATTTATAGCTGTTTAATATACGAGGAACATACATACATCCAGGATGACTCAAGTTGTCCGTCTCTTGATCCAAACCTGACACAGTGTATATTAGATGTCTCCCACAGTTAAGTTTTAATATTTTATTGTGTGGCATCAAAAGAGAAATGAGGCTGAGGCCAGGTCTGGGACTGGAGCTGTCACTGTTGTTGCAGGGCTGGGGCCAGCACTGCTGTCCTGCCGAAGCCAAGGCCTCCAGGTACTTTATGGTCTGAGCTGGAGCCAGACTTACTGCACTGTGGATGCTGTGGCGGACGCTGTGGAGAGGAGAGGCGAGTGGCAGGGGAGGCAGGTGGGGAGGGGTCAGAGGACAAGGGGTGTAGGTCAGGCTGCCTGCCTGTCCATATGCCACTGCTTTCCCTGCTGCAGTAGTGGTGGGGACAAATTTAAGATAACCTCCAATCGTGACGCTGTACAGGACACAAATTTATAGTTTTCCATGTATAGAATCTCATGATCGGGAGGTCTCCTTAAATTTGAAGTCGTCTTGAATGTTGAGTTGTCCAGATAATATGTGTAGAAACTCCTCTTACTAAGCAATTCTTAAATATAATTTTTAAACCTAAGGAGATTTCTAGGTTTCTTCATAAATATAGCATTAAGGCTGAGAGATTTTTTCACCAAAGAATTCTAGAATGATTTGTAGCCAATTTAGTTCGTAGTCTTAGAAAGTCAGGATGTTCCAAGTTAAAAATGTCTTGAAAAGGTACCTTTTAATTTGATGTTAATGGACGAAGGCAACTGAAATCATGATTTTCTTTGTCTTATGTTGGAAATGACTACTGACTATTATACTTTTTCTGAAATACTCTCTAGGTCAGAGTCAAATTCATACTCCCTTATCTTTTAAAGATAAAATAAACACTTGCTATGGGATGTTAGCATATGGAAATGCTTTTCAGTTTACTAAACAACTGACGGTCATAATAATAAAAAGGCTCATTTCCAAGGTACTTCTTTATATTTGTTTATGAATTAGAAAGACCTTAACACATATACAATCATAACAAATTCTTAATTTCATGGAGTCTCAGGTCACTCTCACTGCATAATAAGATACTCAGATGCTGGCCAAACATTAATAGAAACAGTTTATTCATATAAATGGATAAAACCAAAAACATTTTTACAGATAAACTAAATGGGCTGTTGGTTTACCTTGGATTTGTATCTCAAAGCTTCTTGGCTACAAATGTGTTTAATAATTACCTTTTATAACCTCTGTACTTAAGCTTCTTCCTCTTTGAATAATCAGGACTGAAACACAGACATTCCCAGCTGACTAACTTGATAAATCTAACTGGAGAGGTGAAGAAACACACTAGTCCAAAAGCTGTGTGGCCAGATTTATGACATACAAATAGAAATAAGGTAAGTGCAAAAACAATGTTAAAATATAATGCTTTAAATTAATATTTAAATAAAACTTCTCAAGTAAAAGGTTAGGCAGAGAATTGTAATAAAATTCAGTGGCACAAGCCTTGTGGTCCTCATACATTTAAGTCTGAACCTTTATTTGGATCCATGATGAATATTTTGAGCTTTAAAAAAAAAAAAAAAAAAAAGTTTATAGCCAAAGATATATCTTAAGATATTGTCACTATTGCCAACATTTAGCTTTTTTTTATTTAGATGAACTGTTTAGATTTGCACCATCATCTTTTGAGACTTACTGATCTGAAATTTTTAATGCTGGAATTAATACTTTGAGGATTTAAAGCACCATCCATTCAATTTGTATTAGTAGCAACCAGCTAAATTGACATAACAGGTTGGCCACTGAAATGAAACAACAAGCAACCAATCTATTAATTTATAATACACAAAACTGTGATTCTTTCAAAATTTTGTTCTAAGAAATTCAGAGCCAAGGTCAGAGGGAAATTTTGCATGAGTGAGGATTGTTAAAGAGCATCAAGTGTAAGCTTCAACTTGCTTCACCACTTGATCTTATATGAATTAAATGTTCTGGAAAATAAACAGCACTATATTAATAAAGCATTAATAAAGTTTTAATAAAGCATTAATAAAGTTAACGAGAGGATTAAGTTTACTGGTCTTGGTTCCAGTTCAGGAAGTCATCAATTTCTGAAGTGGGTCTTTAGAATTTTAGTGGTAACTTAACTTATATTATTAGTACATGTCAATTTTAATTTAGGAAATAATATATGATGCACATTTACAAAATCATATTTAAATAAAGCTAAGAAGTTACTTAAGCAAGAATAATGGCAGTGTTTAACGCAAGTAAATTATCTAATGGAGATTTTTTTATGCAAATGAAAACTATACTTGGAAAATATAAAACCAAGATCCTACAGTCAACTCTTATTTCTGAATAGCTGCATTTGGCAAGACAGTTTTATACATGGTTAACTGTTTTTAAGTAAAATAAATATGAAAGCCAGAATTTTATATTCAGGTTAAGACCAACCTTTGTTTTTCAATTAACTAAGAAGAATCTTTATGTGTTTTTTGCTAAGGATTGTTTAGTATTTAAATGAAAGATTAGCAGAGTTCCTGATAACTTCAGAATAATACTTGAATCTTATATAGCACATCACATATTCATAGCAGGCCTGTGCAAAGTGGCTAGTATTTGCTTTGGATTCCAACAATTTGGGGGACAGCGGTTCAATCCGGTGATTCTTTAAAAAAGCCTGCACTCACCGGCTGCTGCCAGGCAGAGGGGTGATCACCACTGCCCCCTGCTGTATGGGGGCTCTGCCACAAGCCCCCTGCCCCCCCACTCTCCCACCTGCCCCAGCTCCAGCCTTTAAAAAAACCTCAAACGAACAAAAAAAGCCTTGACTCACCAACTCCTGCCTGGCAGGGGAGCAATCCCCGCTGCTTCTTACTGCCCCATGGCATGTGGGGGGCTCCTCCACAAACCCCCAAAAGCCCTGTGGCCACTGCAGGAGACAGTGAGTTCAGAGGTTGTTTTTTCTTCTTACAGGCCTAGGAGCTGGGGTGGACGGGGCAGCCATGGGAGGGTCGGGGAAATGGGCAGGGGATGGGTCCTGGCAGGGGCCTCTCATGGTCACATCCCCCACCCCCTACTTACTAGCTTGGAGTCTGGGTCCAGCTCCCTGCTGCAGCAGGCAACGACTGCCCAACTCACCAAAAGATTCGGAGAACTTTGAGTTGATTCAGACTTTTTAATTGGTCCCCTGATTAAATTTGGATTCAGAGATTCAGCCACTGAATCAGACCGAATCGCCTCCAAATTAAATCAGCACCTGAAGCTTTGCACAGCCCTAATTCATAGTATAATGCAAATGTTCCCCACTTATCCTTATTTATATTGTAAAATGATTTTCAGAGTTATGACAAATAATTACATTAGCATTCAAAGTCCCACTGTGACCCACCATGATTCTTGAACAAATAATAAATACAGTAAAAGTTCTGTTATCCAGCACCTTATAAGCTGCCACGCTCCACTAACTGGCATGCCGGCTTGTAAGATAAAGTGAAACTTGAAGTGCCCACCACGGTACTTCCCGTTTCTCCAAGCCCCCATGGCTCGGGGCAAAGCATCTTGCGCTGCCGACCCCTGACCCAGGGGTGTAACAGGCTGTGGGGGGCTGTGCAGGGCCCCGCAGGAGGCACAGCAATGCAGCAGGAGGGGTGGCAATGCTGCAGGAGGTGGAGAGGGACATCCCAGAAGCAGCGTGAGAAGCGGCAGCCAGGTCCGCTCAATTAAGCAGCATATTTTGTTATCAAGCATTCCCCGTTCCTGGGGGATGCCAGATAACAGAGCTTTTACTGCAACTGAAAAGGAGGCGTACAAATGTATGTGCCTTTGCACACTACTCAGCTACCCTTCTGAAACTCTTTAGTGATGAGAGGACATCACTCTTTATTGTTATAACAAAAGTTAATTGACTATTTGTGCAACATTTTATTCACATTTTAGGATTCATCTGATTTCATATAAAAGGAAAAAAAAAAAAAAGGAAGTTAACCTCCTTTTTCATATCTAGAAAGATTCTAACATTAGATCAACCAAATGGATGAAAAAAATTTAAGGAAAAGAACAGGAGAAGCTAATGGTGGAGATGAACTATCACTTCAGACGAGCAAACCCAAAACTACAAATCTACAACAAGAGGCAAGAAAAATTTTACACTAAATACCTTATTAGTATTGCATTTCTGCTATGTTTAGCACTGCTATAGAACAGTGGCATTCAACCTCTTGCCCCCAGAGCTGCTTCATGCAGCCTGTTGGGCTCGCCACAGGACTAGAAATTTGGTAGCAAGGGAGCAGTAGCTCGCAGAACCATGGCAGTTAAACAGTGACACTGATCCCTGCCACCAGATTTCCAGATCTGTGATCATAGGTGCCAACTTTTATTTTTGCCCAGGGGGGGAGCTCCATACCAGTTATCCCATCAGAACAAAGCATCCCCTGCCTGCCTGGCAGCATTGGGCGGCACAATTCTGCATCCCCAACCCTGCTGCTGCCAGCACAGTGCTCTGGGGGGGAAGACAGGAGGTCAGGGAGCCCCAAGGCCAGAACAGACAGCTGCATCCACCCCTGCCATGTACATAAATCTGCAAGGCACATGACCCCTTAAGCCTCCCCATCCCTGGCAGTGTGTGTAGCAGCAGGAAGCCACCTGCCACCCCCACCCCCACCCCCTTGGTCCCTCAAGAAGCCACCTGTGGCTTTATCTCATTCCCCGCCTCAGGACACATACACTACCTTGGCTGGGCAGCACCCCCAGGTCCAGCCCTTTCCCCACTCCTTCCCTCACTGTGGGGTCCTCAATTTGCCTCTTTCTGTAGGCCTGCCTGCAGGCAGCTGGGGGAGCTGCTTTCTACCACTACCTGGAGATGTACTCCTGGCCACACGTGTGTACATGCACACATACACATGGCACCCCCTGCAGGCCGTTGCAGGCTAGAATTCTGCCAGCCTGCAGGAAACCGACCATTTTGTGCATTTTTCCATGGTGAACAGAAAACCCAGATCCCTGTACAATACTGGGAATCTGGGACAAATGCTGTCCTGAAGACATGCAGCCTGGGACCAGGACTTGATGTTCCCATTTAAGGACTGTCCTGCCCAACTAGCAATGGGTGGTCATCCAACCCTAAGGGGGGCCAGGGCCCTCAGGCTCTCGTTTACTCAGTGCCTATGGTTTGGATGACAAGCCCCTGCATGCTAGATCATGCCAGTGTATGTGTGGTTAGGCTGCAGCCAGATCTGGTGCAAAGGATTGTGCCAGATCACACCTGCAAACTGAGCCCATGCTAAATAAGGGCTAAAGACAAACCATGCATGTGAAATCTATGGGGCCGGAAAGGTTAAGCACCACTGCTGTAAAAGTATTTCATGGACAGATTGTGTCAGATTTCTGTCAGACAGTGCTAATCAAGTAACAACTTAAAATTTATTGAGTTGTACACAACTAGGAATTTTGGATAAAATTTCAACAGCATTTGAGTCCCGTGGGCTAAATACAGACAGCTGAAAAGCAATGCAATCTTGCAGGTTAGTTTAAACCGTGTAGAGTGAACCAGGAAGCAGGTAAACAAATTCACATCCAATTCCAGAAATGTAGCCACATGCCTGCAGTAGCCCAGACCAAAA
>NW_017728915.1:23669512-23675615 GCF_001723895.1 Crocodylus porosus | reverse complement strand
AAGGGTTTGCCTCCCAGCCACTGCCAAAAGGAAGGGAGGAGAGAAGCCCTCCGAGACTTGAGCAGAGGGAGCGTGGCCAGGCACAGCATGCTAATGCCAGGGGAAGAGGGGGATCTGTCTAGGAGGGGAGGGAAAGGGAAGACTGCCCCTGCCAGACTTATCTCCCACTCCCTGCCAGCCTAGGCCACCATGCTGACGTGTATGGGGGGGATTTAAACCCCATTCCTGGCCCACGGGGGACCCTGGTAAGGAGGGGTGGGGCAGTTCCTGCCAGAGTTTTGCCCCTCCCCACCACTTCAGCCGAGGGGGGCACAGCCACAACCCAGCCCAGGGTTTGCACAGAGGTGGGGATGGAAGTGGTTTAAACCCCTCTTCCCACTCTTCTGCCTCAGCCTGCAGCCTAGCTTGTATCTGCCCCTGCCCCCCAACCCTCCACTTGAGCAGGTAATAGGGGAAAAGCCCATTAGGGGATGCTTCACCCTGGCCAGGCAGACCCCGTCTGGGATCCCTTGGAGGTGGGGAGGGGGCTTAACACCTCCCCAGTGTGCCAGTCTGGCTATGCTCAGCCCCGACCCCCCCAAACGGCAAGCAGGGGAAATGCCAGGTAGAGACTGCTTCACCATTGCGAAGCAGACCCTGGCTGGGGTCACTTGGGGCGTAAGGGAGGGGGGTTTACACTCCCTCCCCCCTGCCTCCACCTCAGCGTGCCAGCCTGGCCAGCATCTCTCCACGCCCCCTTCCTCTCCACTTAAGCAGGAAAAAAGCCAGGTTTACTTCACCCCTACCAGGCAGACCCCAGCTGGGGTCCTTTGCAGATGGGGGAGGGGGTTTAATCCCCTCTCCCTCCCCTCCACCTCAGTCTGTTGTCCTGGCTGTCACCTGGCCATGCCCCCCCACCCCTCCACTCAAGCATGGAGCAGGAGAAAAGACTGAGCAGCTGCTCCGTCCCCACCAGGCAGACCCTGGGTAGGGTTTAGAGCCAGGTTTCCCACCCCTCCCCTTCTCAGTCAGCCAGAACAGTGATAGTGCTCTGGCTAGGGAGCAGAGGAGTAGGGCCAACTCTATTCCACTGGAACAGTCAGCACTTCCCAAGGCTGCAAAGCATCCTGGGAAGCTGGGGGACTGTAATTTAACTTGAACTGTGAAGGTGTCTGGGACAGAAGTTCCATAAACTGGTTTGACCTAAATCAGTTAAGTCTGCTACTATATCCAACCAGGTTATCTTAAACTGGTTTCAGCCATTTTGAAAGTATTTTAAAGTGCAGTGAGCTTCTGTTCTATTACAGGTTCAAACTGGTTTCTGTTCACTTAAACTGAGTTATGTATCATTTCTACCCCTAACCTTAAGGAGACCAAGACCCACTGAAAATCACACTCCTTTAACTGGGGCTTAGAGGCTTAATTTAAATTTTATTTGTTACCGTATTAACTAGATAATGGTACCCAGTTGTCCTACCCTAAAAAACAACAAAAAATTCAAACTGTTGCCACTAGCACATCTCTAATCTTTGCAGTTCATTATAAAGCTTGTATATTTTCAGTGCAGCTTTATCTCTATTCATAATTTCTTAGACATAGGACTCTTTCCAGCGCTTTTTAGACTCAAGGCACCATTGCTTAAACTCCAAGACATCCCCCTCAGAAAATGCCAACTCTTAGTTTTCACTATTTCTTAGCTATGGAAAAAACCATAGAGTACTTTTTGTGTGGGAAAAAAACTCAGAAAGACTACAACTGGTCAGGATATTTTTGACACAACAGATTCTTATCTGAAAACTGTGGTTTTATCTTGGGAATCCTGTGCAAGCGTTTACACACTTACCAGTGATAATAGTGGTATGGCACTCCACATTACCCTTAAAAAGATCTTGGACCTTTGTATATGCCACAAAATTGGCCTTTAAAGTGACTTAAATGCTCTTCTGCAGTGCTTTAATGGTGCTCCTCTTCACACGCTCGACGGCATATTCCGCTTTAATGGCGTTGCTGTTTGCACGTGCAGCAGTGTATTCCACTTTAAATTACTTTGGTATGTAGCAAGATAAACCACCTCCAAGGTGTTTTAATTTGCTACCTAATGAAGTGCAACAGTGCACAGGATGTTGGAAGCAGAGGCTCTATTGAAGGAAAAAAAACAAAAAAGCGGTGAGCCTGATCCCCCCCGTCCCTGGAGCCTCCTTGCCTGAGCTGTGCTGGGGCACGGTGCTTCTCTCCACAGCTGTGGCACCCCCTGGGTTGGATGCCAGTGGGTGTGCCATCTGGGGTGCCCCCACACAGCTCAGGGACCACTCAGCTTGCCTACAACTCGCCACCCCCCTGCTGCCAAAGAGGCAAGTAAGGATCAGGCCCCCACCCTTGTGTACGTGCCACGGGGGTTTAGCTTGGTTTAATTCTCCCTAAACTGAAGTGGTGTTTTTAAAAACCCACTGTTTCAATTTAGGGAGAACTGAACCAAATTAACGCCTGCCATGGCATGTACAAGCAGCCCATGTGGCACCCTGGTTAAGAATCACTGCTCTTAAGCTCTGAAAGGAAAATATAAATACCTTGCTCCTGCTTAAATAATCTTCTCTGAAGTGGTCTTTTTAAGCCCCATAAATCCAGCAGATGGAGTAGAGGGAGATGTTTGCAATTTAAGTCTAGTTGTTTGAGGAGAAAATATAAAGGAGAAACTAATCATATGGAGCCAACACAAGTTCTAGAAGCCTGCAAATTTGGTTATTCAAGATTACATTCAATCTACACTTGCCCCTCAGACCTTTGCATTTCTTGTAGTAAAAAAGATCACATGTAATATCAGAAGGAAAATTCACTACTAGTAAGTCTATACGCTTAACATGAAAGGGAAGAAAAAGCACCCACACGAAACAAGTAAATCAGGTAAGTCACCCAAGAGATGAAGCTTCTGAAACTCAGAAAACCTTCAAAAATCCACAAGGAGAGAGTAACTTAGTCTTGAACAGGAACATGACACAGCATCTCCCCTTTGCTTTTGAAGACAGTATCACCTTCTTCTGACTCACTGAGGAAAGAAAGCTTACCCTAGAGGTTAAAGATACCTTTCAGATGGTTCAGAGACAAAAACACTACAATAATCACGTATTAATTTAAAATCCTATGTTATTCTGGATCCAAGTATTATCAGTTGCACTTCAGGTAATGGGCTGAGGTGGCACAGATGCTAAGGCACACAGGTTAATGTAAGCCCAGAGGTTACAAGTTTGAGGGCAGAAGCGCTCACAGCATGGCCCTGTCAGATTTCAACAAAATCTGTGAATTCTGCTAAATATGCCTTGTCACAAGGGCATAAAAAGGAAGGACCTTAGGTAGTTGATTAGTTCCAATTTTAATTAAAGAAAAAGCAACAAATGGCAGCCCTTCAGTTATTCCTGAATGCATTAACAGATCATTTTGAGCTAAAGGTCAAAAAGACATTTACAGAAATCTGATTTCCACCACAGAATATCAAGACAGGTGGAAGACCACAAAATAACACTTTTTTCTTTTCAGTCTTCTTATTTTAAGGCCTTTTACGCCAGTTTGTGAATAACGTTAGTTCCTGCTGTCTACTCACTAGGGTACTCCATACTTCGCAGCTTCAGGCCTTCTAACTTTTAATAAGATTGGTACCAACAACCCTGCATTTGGTTTGGCATGGGAGAAAGATATTTCTCCTTAAAACAGCTGGAAAAGCTAAGAAATAGTTTCTCAAAATATGAATGCAGTGCTTCAGAGACTGGAAATCCTCATTTTAACCTTACTATGAAGTTAAATATTTCCACATCTGGAAAGCTGCACCATATCACAAAGAACATGACATTCTATTTGCACACTTTTTTCAATGTAAAAGACTTCAGTGTGTATTTGGAAACTGCTAATGCAATGCCTAAACATGCTTATAGTTGATACGCAGTAAGTTTTACATGGTAAATAAGCGTGGATTTGCTCTTTCAGAGCTAAAAATATATACTTGTTCTGTTCTTTTGTTACCAGAAGACATCATTGCAGTTAGTAAGGGCAAAGGTGAATGTGAGGCATGCCCATAGACTGCAAATTATGCAGTTAATAGATCCAAGTTCTGACATTTGCAATAAATATACAAAGCATATTGTAACGATTGCCCTGCAGTTAATCCTAGATGAGTTGTTAGAATTAGAGGTGATCTTGAAATACTGGATACTTGGGGAAAACAAAAAACCAAAAAAACCAAAAAAACCAGAACCAGCGATGTGCCTAGGTTAATGTTCGGATCATGTCACAGGATCTCATTCATAGCTTTTTCTTGCAGACAACGGTACCTAAACAGCAAGCGCTAATGTGATCATCTGCCCACTTGCACCCATTCACTTTACCCTATGCCAACAGGAGGCAAAAAGTCTTTTGGTTCTGAACATCAGGTAACAGGCATGTGAGAAGAGTATGTTAGAACTGCATGCTCTTTAACCATCCACCAAAGCTTGTTTACTCAACCAAAACCCATCCTCATAAAAATCTTCCATTTAATACCATTTTCAAGATACAAACACCCATATCACAGGATAGATTCTTCAACCTAAAAATAATCCTCACAGAACATGCCATTTATATTCTTAGGGGTAGAACAGATATTAATTTGGCTCAACATAGTGATACTAAAGCTCTGAGGACTGTCCTACAATAGTTGCATGCTTCCACTAAAATGCAATAGGTATGTGAAACAGCCACAAGATGGACGAATTGTAACTGTCTTCAGAACTGAAATGAGTGTGGACAGTTCACACCTTCCAAAACTCCATCCAAGGTAACAAAATTGCATGAATTGCACTTGGAAAGTTTTACTCACAATCATACAGACTGCCTTTTTATGAGGAAAAAATCTTGTATTTTATACTATCTAGGAAAGTTCATTGGAAAAGAAGCTGGTTTTGTGCACCATACAAGCGCTGGCCCAGTCTAACAAAATGTTGAAACACCATGTTTGTATCTGGAAACCCCCATGTGCTTACTCAGAACAGTTTAGAACTGAAAGGAGAAAACAGCATTAAGAACAAAAGCCTAACATCAAAAGCCTACTTGTTTCCTTGTCATTAAAAAGTCATAACATTGGAAAAAGCAAGTAATTAGAGGATACCTAGTATTTCAAATATGTACCCAAATTTACAGGAAAACTGCAAAGTCTGGTAAACTGTCAAAGAACTGTAAAAACACTTTCAGATAGGGGGCTATACTAACCATCTCTTCTAACGAGAATCTAACATCTCTCTCTTCTAATCAAAATCTTAAATAACTTGCAGGAATTTTAACTCTGGAGGTTTCCGAATTAATATTAAACTAATATTTAATTATGCTCACCACCTGAGCATGGCATTTTCTCCTTCATCGGGGCCTATTTTACTTATAAGGAACACTAGCAACTATGCATGTGATTTGTGTTTTACATAAAAACCAGGCACAACATATTTCCAGTTTAAAATAAAATGTGTATCAAAGTACAGAAGCAATTTTGAGCATTTTGAAACATAAACCTGATGCATAAACTCCAAACTATCTTTACATTAGCTTACACTAGCTAACTTGTTGACACCGGGATTTGCCAACAAGTTGTGCAGTCTATTATTTATTGCCTTTCATAATTTCATTTTAGTGTACCCTTTTAGAGTTAGTTGCTCCTGAGCATGTTCATGCAAGATTAAATTAATTGTGCTTATAGAAAATTCAATCATTATTTTATGTAAATAGATTTTAAAAACAAAAAAATATATAACATTGAGTTGTAGGAATATCAATAAAGTAGTCAGTAGAAGCTCCAATGTAGAATGACCAAACTATTACCAGAAGTAACTTCTCTCCCTTTGTCTCATTTTACTGTATAAGATAATGTGATAAATTGAGTCAATATTAAAAAAGTTACCTTATTGGAATGTCTCCTTTCATTTCAAGGTGGGTCTGATCAGTGGAATCTGTATGATTGTTGGTACAATTATTGGCTCAGGAATCTTCATTTCTCCTAAATCAGTACTTGCCAATGTTGCAGCTGTGGGGCCTTGTTTAATCATCTGGTCAGCATGTGGAATTCTTGCTACTTTAGGTAAGGAAAAAAAGGAATAAGGTCCCTGTATTTTCC
>NW_017728915.1:23661523-23669412 GCF_001723895.1 Crocodylus porosus | reverse complement strand
GAGTATGTTAGAACTGCATGCTCTTTAACCATCCACCAAAGCTTGTTTACTCAACCAAAACCCATCCTCATAAAAATCTTCCATTTAATACCATTTTCAAGATACAAACACCCATATCACAGGATAGATTCTTCAACCTAAAAATAATCCTCACAGAACATGCCATTTATATTCTTAGGGGTAGAACAGATATTAATTTGGCTCAACATAGTGATACTAAAGCTCTGAGGACTGTCCTACAATAGTTGCATGCTTCCACTAAAATGCAATAGGTATGTGAAACAGCCACAAGATGGACGAATTGTAACTGTCTTCAGAACTGAAATGAGTGTGGACAGTTCACACCTTCCAAAACTCCATCCAAGGTAACAAAATTGCATGAATTGCACTTGGAAAGTTTTACTCACAATCATACAGACTGCCTTTTTATGAGGAAAAAATCTTGTATTTTATACTATCTAGGAAAGTTCATTGGAAAAGAAGCTGGTTTTGTGCACCATACAAGCGCTGGCCCAGTCTAACAAAATGTTGAAACACCATGTTTGTATCTGGAAACCCCCATGTGCTTACTCAGAACAGTTTAGAACTGAAAGGAGAAAACAGCATTAAGAACAAAAGCCTAACATCAAAAGCCTACTTGTTTCCTTGTCATTAAAAAGTCATAACATTGGAAAAAGCAAGTAATTAGAGGATACCTAGTATTTCAAATATGTACCCAAATTTACAGGAAAACTGCAAAGTCTGGTAAACTGTCAAAGAACTGTAAAAACACTTTCAGATAGGGGGCTATACTAACCATCTCTTCTAACGAGAATCTAACATCTCTCTCTTCTAATCAAAATCTTAAATAACTTGCAGGAATTTTAACTCTGGAGGTTTCCGAATTAATATTAAACTAATATTTAATTATGCTCACCACCTGAGCATGGCATTTTCTCCTTCATCGGGGCCTATTTTACTTATAAGGAACACTAGCAACTATGCATGTGATTTGTGTTTTACATAAAAACCAGGCACAACATATTTCCAGTTTAAAATAAAATGTGTATCAAAGTACAGAAGCAATTTTGAGCATTTTGAAACATAAACCTGATGCATAAACTCCAAACTATCTTTACATTAGCTTACACTAGCTAACTTGTTGACACCGGGATTTGCCAACAAGTTGTGCAGTCTATTATTTATTGCCTTTCATAATTTCATTTTAGTGTACCCTTTTAGAGTTAGTTGCTCCTGAGCATGTTCATGCAAGATTAAATTAATTGTGCTTATAGAAAATTCAATCATTATTTTATGTAAATAGATTTTAAAAACAAAAAAATATATAACATTGAGTTGTAGGAATATCAATAAAGTAGTCAGTAGAAGCTCCAATGTAGAATGACCAAACTATTACCAGAAGTAACTTCTCTCCCTTTGTCTCATTTTACTGTATAAGATAATGTGATAAATTGAGTCAATATTAAAAAAGTTACCTTATTGGAATGTCTCCTTTCATTTCAAGGTGGGTCTGATCAGTGGAATCTGTATGATTGTTGGTACAATTATTGGCTCAGGAATCTTCATTTCTCCTAAATCAGTACTTGCCAATGTTGCAGCTGTGGGGCCTTGTTTAATCATCTGGTCAGCATGTGGAATTCTTGCTACTTTAGGTAAGGAAAAAAAGGAATAAGGTCCCTGTATTTTCCGTTTCTCGATTATTTTCATTGCACAGATAAGATTATACAACTCAGCTCAAAATAAACTTCATGCCAAACACAGTAGTAAGTGCTTGGGCAAAAACTTATAACCCAGGAAGCAGCCTGAAGAAAGCTAAAATACTGAGAACATTTTAAGGCATCAATTAGGGTATCATCAGTTGTCTTAAAAAAAACAACCAGCCTCTAATTTTGTACAAGCCATCCAGTGAGTGTACAAACAACACTGAAAAATAGTAGGGGTGTGCGAAATGGGCTGTATTCAATTCGGATTTGGCCCATATCCGGGAACAATGATTCGATTCGTCCGAATCAGAATCTGAAGATTATGCCCTATGCCTCATAAGACATTACCTATGTCCCTCCTCCCCCTGAGACAGCTAAATCCTTCCCCCACACTGACATACTTGCAGAGAGCTGCTGGAACTGCTCTCTACCACATACGTTGTTTGGCTGCACTAATGGCCATGTGCACATGTGCGCATGCACCTTCATGTTTGGCCCCCTGCTTCTGATAGCCCTCCTCCCACTCCCCCCACAGACCTTTGCAGGCTCAAATTCTGCCAGCCTGCAAGGGGGGACCCGTGGTTTCCCCCGTTTTTCTCCTTTAAAGGAGAAAATCCATATTTTTCCATGGGAAATGGAAACCCAGATTCTTGTTCATAAGTTAATGATGTACCATGCTTTCTTGCATACAGTGCACCCTGGAATAAAATGCACACCATGTTTCTGAAAGGCAGAACACAGATTGTTCTTTATAGTAAGCAGCTAAGTAGTACAGCTAGGGAACTGAGCCTGCTCATTGTTTTGCTCCATATGCATTGCTAAAGATTTTAGATTTAATTCTGAGCAGCAGAAACAGCTTTTATTGTATTTCTCAAATATAATGCAAACTCCTAATTCCAGCAGCTGTCTTTTGGGGGAAAGGGCATGTGTTTAAGCAAACAAATACAGTAATAAATAAGCAAAACGTTATATTTTGACTTTTTACAGAAAAGTTCTGTGATGCAAAGAGGTAACACACTCTTATCTGGTCTTTTAATCAACTATAGAAATAGTAAAGCTAATAAAACATGTTTATAAACACTTTGCACAAATATTTTCAAATTAGGCACCTATGCCTGTAAGATCTAGCCAGTAACTTGTTAATTTTCAGTATTTTTTCCAACTTACAGAACAGTTCCTCACAAGCAAGTTAAAATTTTGGTCACTGCTTATTAGTAATGTTACATAAATTTAATAAGATACTGCACTTTCACGGGTAATTCCTTAAAACTATATTAAGTATAAAAATGGATAGGGAGTGAATTCAAACCGATCATAAGATTTAAAATCCATCAGCCCAAACCACTTAACTATAAACTGCATTTCTTCTTGTTGTTCAGGTGCACTGTGTTTCGCGGAGCTTGGCACAACAATTACAAAATCAGGGGGAGAATACCCTTACCTTATGGAGGCTTTTGGTCCAATTCCAGCATACCTGTTTTCCTGGACAAGTTTACTGGTCATAAAACCCAGTTCGTTTGCTATCATTTGTCTCAGCTTTGCAGAATATGCTTCAGCTCCTTTTTATCCAGGTTGTGATCCACCTGTAGTTGTCATCAAGTGTCTTGCAGCCTCTGCCATTGGTAAGACTCCTAACCATTTTTGGAGAGGACAGAGACATGAAATTGTTTAACAAATTGATGAATGACTTTTTTCCCTTCAAGGGAAGCAAAGAGACTTCAGCTCTGGAAATATAAAATCAGTGTGTGCATAATTACTGAAAAGTTTATTACCGGAAGCAATTTTGCACTTGAAAAAGTAAGGCCTGATAGCCCAGTGGAAGGGGGTATTTTCTGGATTTCATTTCCCTGATAGTAGTAAAAAGAGTAGATTTAATGGAATGGAATGTGATTAGTTTTATAAGTTCTAAAATTAAGTTGATCTCATTTACATACTTATATCATTTTCAGTAAAGAGCTTAGGTAAATAATACACAGATCTGAGGGGGACTGCAATATATAAAAATTAATAAGGCTAATGCTTTATATGCAAATTATGATTGTGAATTATGATTTGGAGCATTTAAAACATAAGACTATAAAAAACTTTTTTTCCCCCTAGTGGTTATTACAGCTGTGAATTCACTGAGTGTGAAGTTGGGAAGCTACGTCCAGAATTTTTTCACTGCTACTAAAATGATCATTGTTTTAATTATTATTGTAAGTGGGATCGTTCTCCTTGCACAAGGTAATTAAGTTTTGTCGTTTTAATTTTGCAAATACTAATAGGGATTACTTTTGTTTCTGCTATGATCAGCTATTAAGAATTCACTACAAGAAATTAAGCAAACCAATGAGTATATATATTGTCCTAATTTATTATGGTTCTAGTACAGCGATTCTCTCAGGGTGCTGCAAGGTCCTTCTTGGCATGCAGTGTGGTGCCAGACAACTGTTAGGCATGCAAACACCTGCATGTGATTTACAAGTTAAACCTAGAAATATCAAATAATCCATAGCATCAAAAACATTCATCCCTGTTGTGGTGTTTTTTGAGTTCTTTGCAACAGAATTGCTCTGTTATTTTTTCATAGGCTAGAAATGACTGAAAGCTAATTGTCTGGGGGTGCCTTAAATTTCAAAAGTTTGAGAATCTCTGTTCTAGTGCCAGATCCTGCTGAATGCTTTCAGTTCACTTTTAATTTACTGGGACTTCAAAGCAAACTTTTAGGACTACATGCATAGTGATTAAAAATAATTAATGCATCTGTTCGGAAAGAAAAAGTCAAGATAACAGACCAATCCATAAAAGTCACTGTTCAGTTATAATTCAAGTTTAGTTAAGACAATTTGATTCAACTATAAATGTGTTTTAAAACATGACATGATGAGAAAATTGCATTTCATCCTAACCCAGTCCCCATTTATATTAATTTTCAGGAAAAACTGAAAATTTTAAAAATTCTTTCAAGGATACTAAAATTTCCATTGGTTCCATCAGTCTGGCATTTTATAATGGACTCTGGGCATACGATGGATGGTAAGATGTTTTTACTACTGTTATCAGTTATAGTTTAACAGTCTTTACCTGGTTTTATCTCTCCTTGTAAAACTCACTCAAAGGTCTTATTTGGAAAAGTTGAAGTTTGACTTGTTATTGAGAATCCTTGTAATGAACACTGGAAAAAAGCACTCCTATCTTAAACAAAACAAAACAAAACTCCACATCATGTCCTCAATGGCGGGGGAAAAAAACAGGCCAGACCACAAGAATCAGTGATACCATACTGAAGGTGCTTAGAATCTATGAAAATTTGGCTGGTGTAAGACTACAACATTTTAATTCAATATATTCCAGAAAGGTGCCAAATCAATCCCTTCCTCCCTGAAACTGGATTCCTTATTATTATTCCTTAACAAATACACCCAGAATAGGACATTAGGCAAAACTTTTACATGTTGCTTAAGACCTCCTTTGGAAGGACCATATACAGCAGTGAGAAGATATTACATTCATATTCAAATGTGGTGAGATTAATCAGGATACTTTTTAAAGCTACAGATTCTCAATACTGTATCCTTTCTTAAACAACACTATCATTTTCTTGGAATATGGATGCACAAGAGCTAGAGAATACAGTTTTGAGTTATAACGTCCATAAGTTTAATCTTTTATTTGTTCAGTTTATCATATATAAGAACATGGGAGCTTCTGGAATCCACAGTAATATGACTGAATTCCCCTATCTTCTTAGCTACTAGGTCATAGCTGAAAAGGGCTGCTTTTTCTGTTTTAAATGTATTAAGGTCAAATACTGATGTATTTATTTTTATTTCATAAAAATATTTCCTATCTAAAAGTGTTGGAAGAATGAAAAGACTTGTTTCCGTCTGATACAAATATTAGCCTAAAACTGTGGTCTAAAGAAAACGAGTATTTGAGATATTCCGATACCTGGCTTCCAAGTAACTTGACATTTGAACAACTGACCACTAGTAACGTTATGCTAATGGTTTTCTTCCAGGAATCAGCTAAATTACATTACAGAGGAACTTAAAAATCCTTACAGGTGAGACCCAAAAAGATAACACAAAGTTTAAGCAGCAGAATTTCTAAAGGCCCAATTAAAGCCTTATAAGTGTTAACAGAAAACACATATTTTAGTTTCTCTTTTAATCAGATTGGTACTCCAAATGTTATGATGCTTGCTCACATATATTCTACCCTGGATTTTACAATTAGTTCTGGACACTTATCAATTCCATCTCTATTGATGTCTATTATGCCCCGACAAATAAATACAAATTTAAATTTATGCCCTGAATTACAAAAAATGCATTCTAATCAAATTTTAAAATGCACTTGATGCTACTTTTAACAGTATATATGATTTCTGAATATCATCTATATAGTTAATGTAGATAGGCAGAAATAATCACAAATAATCAGGATGATAGTGCATGACTCAGGAAGTCTGGGGATACAAGCATCAGGATTTCCATCAACTTCCTCAAGAAATCCTTACAGTGCAAGATAGGTCCTAAATAACATTGACAAAATAATAAAAAACAAGAAATCTCCTACCCTTAAATTGGATTTCTCAGAGTAAATCATAACACACAGTAATGAGTCAATCTCATTTTCCTGGTTGACTGACAACTCGACTCAAGACAAAATACATAATGAAGAGGTTCTTACTATGAAGTGTCACTCTGATGAGAGGCTCATTGAAATTAATTAATTAACAAAACTAGTTAATGACTGTACTAAGCAAGGCCAATAATCCATAGTAATAGGCTCTAAATATCAGTAGCAATAAACTGAACTAGATGGGAGAACACCTCCCCCCCCCCAAAAAAACCCCCCCACCTTTGACTTTGCAAATAAATTGGATTACTGACTTTAGAATGTGTCTGTCAAACGTTGCCATATCTAAAGTAGCAATATTCAATTAATAATATTTAGGACAATGTAAAACATCTTGAAATCAACCATTACGTAGTGTCTTCTCTATAGAGGCTGCCTCCTCCCTAAATTTCTGCTCATGAGGGGCCTTTTCCTTGGTCTTACAAGCATTTAACTTTGCTGCATCCACCAAGTAATCACCAAATCGACAATTTGTTTGGTGTTTTTTTCGCTACTTTCATTTCCTTGCACAACTACCATTACGGTAATCAAAATTTTGAATGATTTAGTTTTCTCCATATAAAATGCTGAGCTTGATATGCTGTCATTAAGTGATGGGGTTTGGGGAATGAGAGAAAAGGGAAAAAATTTTCAGGAAGGTGGAATGCTTTTCATGAGGACTTTCTTATTTATTTATTTTTAATATTCTTTTAAGAGAGGCTGACCTCTGCATTTAAAGCAAGTGGAAGCAGCAGCAGCTGTGGAAGCTTCATGCTGCCTATACACATGCAAGGGGGGCATTTTAATTACAGCGGTTCCCAGACAGCTGCCCTCCCCCAATGTTTCAAAATGGCCACAGAGGCACTTTAACTAAAGATCATTCAACAAGATTCAGCTAAAGCGCCCTTGTGGCCATTTTGAAACATGGCAGATTTAATACACATGACAGTGAGGTAACGCTGGAGCATTCCAATTAGAACAAGCATGTCTATAGGCAGCCTTGGTTCCCAGCCAGGTCTGGATAAAATAAAAATTATAAGGCCATCAGGGGAATGAGAAGCATAAATGTCAGAGGGGCTGGGAAATACCATTTAAATAGCAATAAAACTTCCTGTTCCAGCTGTGAGAACTCAAAGAAAATATTGTATTGCTTTGGTTAGAGTACACACTCCATTGATTTACTTTGCCAAATATACATGGTTCAGATGCAGTAAAATCCAGCCTGGAAGGAGTTGTCAGCACGGAGGCGGAAAAGGATCTTGGAGTCATCACTGACTCCAAGATGAACATGGGGAGGCAGTGTGGGGAGGCAGTTAGGAAGGCCAACCGTGCCTTGTCATGCATCCACAGATGCATCTCGAGCAGGTCAAAAGAGGTGATCCTCCCCCTCTATGCGGCACTGCTCAGGCCGCAGCTGGAGTACTGCGCCCAGTTCTGGGCACCACACTTCAAGAGGGATGTGGAAAGCATGGAGAGGGTCCACAGGAGGGCCACTCGCATGATATGGGGACAGAAGGGCAGGCCCTATGAGGAGAGGCTATGGGACCTGAACCTGTTCAGCCTCCACAAGAGAAGGCTGAG
>NW_017728915.1:23653414-23661423 GCF_001723895.1 Crocodylus porosus | reverse complement strand
GGGGTCGTTTGACCCCAGTACTCTTTCCTGCCATGGCAGGGGGTTGGACTAGATGATCTGCTCAGGTCTCTTCCAACCCTACAAACTATGAAACTATGAGTTACGACCCACCTTAGATTAACTTCTTTAGCTAACAATCAGTATGACAGTGTATGACAACTAAAAAATTCAACTCTTCTAGGCAACATAACCCAGACAGTGAAAATTTAAAACAGTTTAAGTGATGAAAAAGGACATTTGGATTCTAAAATTTCTCCAATTTGAATAATCCCTGATATTATGACAGTTAAAGAATGTGCCTAAATGCACTTATCTTGAACAATGATCCTTCAGCCATAGTGAAACAAATGACATACAATAATTAGTAGTGAAGACACCTATGACTAAAGAATTTTAAATTAGAACTAAAACTGAAGGAAGCCTATAGTCATTATAATAAATATACCTACCAATTTAGAAATGCTGATACTGTATCTTTTAAATTCTTTAGAAATCTACCGCTATCTATAATCATTGGAATTCCTCTGGTTTCAGTTTGCTACGTTCTGATTAATATTTCATATTTTACCGTAATGACTTCAACAGAACTTCTACAGTCACAGGCAGTTGCAGTGGTAAGTCATCTTTCATTTTGTAATTAGAAACATCTACTGAAATACTGCACACGTTAAAGAACTAAATCCTAATAAAAAGGCAATTATGTTCTTTAGTAATTTATTTCTCTCTGAACATAAATTGGCAGTACGATTGTTTTGTTAACGTAAATATATTTTATATTAATCTGACAAAAATAACTTGCCCCAGGCCCTACTAATGAGAAGCAACTGGAAATAAGAAAATGTTTCCATCAATATTTACATTTTAAAAGTACTACAAGTTCAGAAACTGGTTTTAACATATACTCAACAGAACAACAACATACAATTGACCTTATTTTCCTCCTTTCCATTCTGACTGGTATTAGTGAGATGGCAAATGGCTATAAGCAGGCACAAAGTCAAACTGTTATCCTTTCAAAGATACAGCCTCTGTCTCATTTAATCCCTGTCCTGGACTCCTTTTATTTGATGTTACACATGGGTAGATAGTTGTTATGGAACAAGCATTTGACATTTCAGAAATGGCTTTTGTAAATTCTTGGCAGGTATAGTATTGTACAAGATTTTACTTAACATTTTAAAAGTTAATTAAGAAGTTTTAATTTTTCAAAAAAAAAAGAGAATCCCTCCCCACACCTAAGTTCCACTGAATGAATATGCAGTGTAACAGAACCTTAATTCCCCAAACGGTTGGTGAGATGCACATGGGACAGCTTTATTTGCAGTAGAAAAACATCCAATTCCTTTAGCTCTGTGGAAAATAAACATTTCATGATGTACTGCATTCTTTATTCAGAGCATTCATGCAGAAACAGTTCATAAAACAGTGCAGAGAAAAAACAGAATCTTGCTTTAAGGCAGCAGGATTCTAGTTTATTCAAAATTTTAATTGTTCACCAAAACAGAAAAAAGAGGTTGTGCAGTGTGTATGCATAATTAAGTCGAGTTTGAGGATTACTATTCTTTAATCTCCTTTATCAACATATCGTCTATAAATCACTATACACCACCTGTTGTGGACACTATTTAACCAAGTCAATACTGACACTAAAATTGCAGGCATATCACCTCACTAGACCTCAAATGCATCACTGTAGACTATCAAAAAAACCTGGATCCCGGTGGGAATGGGCCGACAGGTTATCTGGAAGTTCCCTTTTAACATTATCACTATTGTGCAACATCACAGCATTGTTAGGTAAAACTGCTGCTGCTGTATCTTGAAGAGCTGGCAGATGACAGTAATCTGAACCTCAAATGTTATTAATATTTTCATATCATCTTTCGAAAAAATAGAATGTCACCCCAGTAAAATGAAAATTATTGTATCATGGACAGATATACCCACACTATATTTAATCCACCAAGACTAAAAACAAAGCCACAAAGACATGGTAGTTTAGCTTTAAAACATGCACTAAGAACAAAAATATGCTCACAGTGAAGCTCATGTTCCCATATCGTCTCCCCTCCCATTACTTCTACTAGCTAAAACTAGCCTGGGTGTGCCAACTTACACAACAATCACATCTTCCTTTTGTTGACATCCCCTAAAATTTAATTCAGGTTTTTAACCAAATAGCAGTCTGTTCAAGATACATTATATCTGTATTTAAATAACCCCAGCATTTAGTTTCCTGGTTTAAACAGCAGTGTAACACTACTAAAATGCCTGCATTCCACTAAAGCAGCCTTTTGTTAAAGCAGTGGGTGAAATATTTCCACAGTGTAGTTGTTATTTTATTCCATAGTATTAGGCAAATTTTGTTTTGGGTTTTTTTTTGTTTTTTTTAAAAATCTGTAGAGACTTATTTGCAGGATTTCTTTATGAATGGTTCCTGAACAACAGAATACAACCAAAACAAATATCATGTTAATTGTGTCTATATATTTTAATCCTGTATCTCAGACATTTGGGGATCGAGTCCTTTATCCAGCTGCTTGGATAGTTCCTCTCTTCGTAGCCTTTTCTACAATTGGAGCTGCCAATGGGACCTGTTTTACTGCTGGCAGGTAAATTTCAAATTTAAATAGCTGAATACATGATATAGATCTACAAGTGAAATCTTACCTTTCCTTGGACTAGGAATTTGAACAAGCTGTTGAACAGCATGGTCACATCCACACAAGCAGGGGAGTGTATTCGCAGTAGCACAGATAGCAGTGCATAAGTTTGTGGTCTGCAGTGGGACACATTGCTCTGCTGCTCCATGTGCTGCAAGGGGGCTGGTTGGGATACACAGTACTTCAGTGCATTGCTAACTGGCAGGCAGCCCTCGCTGAAGCACCCTGTGCCCCAAACAGCAGGGGAGCAGATGCCTTCTCCTGTTTCCATGCACTGCAAAGCTCCTGCACTGAGGCACCCTGCATCCCAGCCAGCCGCTCCCCGAGTGGCCAGGGCACAGTGTACTTCAAAACGGGGGAGCAGGCAGCCTTGGGCTTGCTGCTTCTGTATGCCTCATTGTGGGGGAACCACTGCAGCGCCCTGCGCTGAGGCACATGGAGCCCATATCTCCAGCTATATTGCAACTCAGCCAGCTGGAGTCTGGCTGGCTGAAGCACAGTGTCCCTTGAGATCGGGGCTCTGCATGCCTCAGCGCAGGGGCTTTAAATCCTAGATAGGATTCGCTAAATCCCGGTAGCGAATTTTGCCCTAGCTCTGCAAATTAGCAGCACGGTGCAAGATATAATGTGCAATGTGCAGTTCGTAGTGCTGGAAAGATCTTTGCGGTGCCATAAACCACATAGTCAAACTTGACCTGTCTCTAACAGAGGCAGTTATATAGGTTTGAAGAAACATCAAAAACCATGTTTAGTAATGTTTGGCAAAAAACTGTTTAAAATATTTAGCTATATGTAAAAATATCTGGTTCAAGTAACAGGTGGCAGGGGAAAAAGAAAATAAAGGTCCAAACAGGAAGTCTGGGGAGGGTCCATACCATACATTATCAAATACGATGATGATTCAAGTTCATTCTTCTGCATTTTTATTTGTTAACTCAAAATGAACTAGTTTAAATTCATATAAACACCATAGCCCTGAACACTAGATATCAACATTTTACCAGTGAGATCACTTTTTCCATAGGAAATATTGCAAGGCAAGGGGAAGGGGCGGCGGAGAGGGGGGAAGAGCAGGAGTGAACATTTAATAACAATATACACAGTATAAATCAAATGCCTGTAACATGCATAGGCTTATGTAGGTTAAAGAAGTTCTAAAATGTTGCGATGATCATGAATTAAACAAAAAAGTACAAGAAACTGAACTAATCATCTTTCCCACATAAATGAGAAGCTTGAGAACCTCATTCCCCACAGTCTGCCAATCCTCCAAATCATATGCTATGAAATATTTGTGTTGATTTACATAATTTTTATAGAGAAGAATTAAATTGGTAGTTCTAAATATTGAACAAGTCCTAAGTTCTGCACTGATCTGCATTACTCACATGTTTCAAAACCAGTTATACCTCCTCCCCACCATCTCAAGTGATCATTCCCTAAAGCTAGTTATGGTGCAAATCAGACAAACTTTAACTGTTACTCAGATGTAGCCACATATGGAGATGTATTCAGTAATCATATCAAACTTTAAAAAAAATAGTTTAAGTATTCTGACCTATCAGAAAAATAAGCTAGTTTTAAATCCTGCGTAGATGCCACAATCCTGCGTAGATGCCACACTAACCAAATTAACCTGTTTTTGTTTTTGTCAGACTTGTTTATGTGGCAGGTCGCGAAGGGCACATGCTAAAGGTGCTGTCTTACATTAGTGTTAAGCGTTTAACCCCAGCACCTGCTATCATATTTTATGTAAGTATGAATTTTCAGCAAAGAAATAAAAGGTTACGTAAAACAAATCAAAGAAAAACATGCTTTTCAAATGACCCAATGGTAATTTCAACATGTAGATCCTTCCATATGCATATAATCATGATTTTTCTATAGCTTTGGCTATACATATGATAAAATAACCAAACATATTTTAGAACGACTACATAATTCATAGAACTCTCTTCATTTTAATGTCATTTCACTGTTCCAACTACTAAAAGTTCTTAAACATTCATGGAATTAAAACATAAAAATTCAGCTACTCCAGAACTTTAAGGAAGTAGGGTTCTGCCAGCATACCTTTAGATGTGCAGCATGCAGGCACATCATTTCTGAGGTCACACTGAATAACTTCAGTGTCTCTGCTAAAACAAGAATCCTAGAAAAGTTTTTCTGCAAATACCCATGCCCCCTAAACTTGGAATTTGAGCTAATGTTATGAATAAAAGCATACATGTTTGTAGTATGAATAAAAATACTTCTTCCTGCTTAGCAAGTGAATTTATGACAAAAAGAAGATTGATATACTGCTTCCTAAATCTTGCAAACGCTTACACACCTAAAATTCTCACATACAACATGCATCTTTCCCCGCCAAACACCAGCTGCTGGAAACTGGAGTGAGTATTATATATAAAACAGAGTAAGAGCAGTTTCTGCTACTCTGGGTGAAATGGTGCATATTATGTTCCAGAACATGTTTTATGTGATAAAACAAGATGCTTCAGACACGAATAGTTCACTGACTTGAAATGGGCCTAATCATTAATTCAAAATTTAGGGGGTGGGTTTGGACAGTAAAAGGTACTAAATATGCTGACAGTTCACTGAAGTGGAACAAAAACCTGTATTACACACTAAATCAGTTTGAATACACATGTCCTACATACAGGTGAAACTCGGTTTTTTATTTCTACATCAACCCTCTTTCACTATGTCCATAACAATTCTTTCTTTGTATTTTTAGGGGGCAATTACTATTATTTATATCATCCCTGGAAATATTGATACACTCATTAACTACTTTAGTTTTGCTGTCTGGATATTTTACGGTTTAACTGTGCTGGGACTCATTGTTATGAGGTTTACAAGAAAAGAGCTCAAGAGACCAATCACAGTAAGTTTGGCACAAGAATGTGTTTCAAAACATAACAACAATGAACCTGGTGTCCTTTTCACGCTTTTTACTATCGCTATTCCTCTTTCTACCTCCACTTCATGCCAAAAGGTTACAATCAAAAACTGGCCACCATTGGTCAGAAAGTGCTAGGGATGAAACTTAGTTCATTCCATTGGAGTTTAGGTGTCTTGATTTTTGTCAATTCTTTTACAATTCTAATACAGAAATAAATTAATCTACCTAGGAGGTCTCTGGTGTATCACATAGGCAAACCAATTCCTTTACTGTTGATAATGATAAACACCCTTTTCAGTCGCTTCTCTTAACTTTTTTTTTTTTTTTTTTAATATACTATAAAAAACCCGAGACACAAAGGGGGTAAAAAATCCTTCATTATTCAGTAAGTTCTAAAACAAAGATGGGCTATATCAGAGAATAGTCACAGACCTTTATAAATGTTTGGTGTTCTTTATCTTACAGGTACCTATCGTCATTCCCATCTTTGTGACACTGAGCTCAATTTTCCTAGTTCTGGCTCCAATCATTAGTCAACCTGAACTGCCATACCTGTACTGTGCATTATTTATACTTGGTGGACTTGTATTTTATTTCCTTTTCGTTCATTTTAAATTCAACTGGGCACAAAGAATATCAAGTAAGTATAATTTTAACAATTAATTGTACATTATAGTAGTACAAATGCTATAAAAAAATTAAATATCTGAAACATCTCTTCTGTAGCAACAGTGCTATCCGTTTATTTTATAAAAAAAAGTGAGATTCTGAACTGATTGTCTATACATGTTAGAAGTTGAAATGAACTGAAAATTACCTTGGCTAGTAACAGAAGTGACTTCAGAGTCCCTGTAGACATGCAGGTAAAAGGCACAATAGGATCCGATGCATGTTCCACACAATTGCACCTCCTGCCATGCCACATGTATGGCAGGAGGCATGATTGTGGGATCACAATGATTCCAGACCAGTTAACAATCCCAGGCTCCCCCTGCACCAGCAAGTAGCAAGCTCTTGTGGCTGGGAGCCCCCTCAGCTGACAAGACTGCAGCTGATGCACTGTCCCAGCATCAGGAGCTCTCTATGCACACCCACAGCTGGGAGACAGCAGCTGATGCAGGATTCCAGCAGCAGAGGTACCAGGCTGTAGCTGACGTGAGCTTCCAGTCATGGGAACACCCTAGACACCCCCACAACTGGGAGACCACAGGTGACCAGCCACAGTGGCACCTGATCAGCTAAGGGAGCTCCCAGTCACATGTTCAATTAATGGAAGGAACCACAGTAGAATAATTCTGTAGCTTATTTCTTTTTATCACGCAACTGATTGAACATGCGACTTGGCGACCACTTGAGATATAATTAACCGATAATCATATCTTAAAATGTAATGTGTAGATGGGGCGTTAAACTCACATAGCCATTTTCAATCTGGCCCTTACAGGTAGTCTTTGAGGATTCAGTACATACAAAATTAGAAAAAAAAAAAGGCAATACCACTGGGAAATGTAAAGAGCCAAAGGGGGAAGTGATTGTACTATAGTATTCCCCTTTCAGGACTGCTAAGAAGTATCTGGGAGTTATCTTGAAAAATACTGTTTGCTTCCTGGGGAAAACAGAGAACACAGTGAGACACTGCAGAAAAGTAAAGTAAAGCTGGATTGGATAAGAGAATATAAACTAACACTATCATGGTGGGGTTCCCCCACTTCCTTTTCTTGTTATGCATATTCAAGCTTTGACACTGCGGTCAAAATGGCTGATTTTTGTGCACAAAACAGCTAATAGGTTCTGTCTCTAATGGTAAAAACAAGAAGTTTTAAGGCTGGGATATCATTAATGCCTGACAGGTTATATTCTTCTTATTGAATAAGATTAAGTTCATGTCTTATTCCTCACTAATGTGTATCATTTGTTTTGTGGTTGGAAGTATTTGTGTTATATTTAACTATATAAAAATCTAAAATAGTTTGATTTGAGCAAATATGCTTAATCGCAGTACACAGAGACACATTGTACATTAGTGAAGATGAGTAAGAGAGGAACCAACAAAATATTTCCTTGGCCAGTTTGCACTTTGGTTACATTTGAACATCTTTGTGTATACCAGTTTAGACTGTCTGGAAAACTGCAGCTGTCCTCCTGTTTCACTGTTTTTTGCACGTTTTAGAATTGGGTCGACTTTTGGTGTTGATGAATGGGAGATTGTAAAATATGTATGAAAATTCCAAGGTTGTCTTGATTTCCTTAACAGTGCAACCAAGGTACAGATTAGTTTAGTTTAAGGCAGTCTTCAATTAAATTTGGAAGTAAATAAAAAGTGGAAAGCTTTATTTTCTGAGGATAGAGAACAGTCTTGCAAAATGCACTTGCTGTTCATAGAGACATCTAAAAGTGCTTAGTATTCTGTGATGGTGTTTATCCTGCAATTAACTTTT
>NW_017728915.1:23627189-23653314 GCF_001723895.1 Crocodylus porosus | reverse complement strand
AAAAAAAAAAAAAAACATTCCTAAGAACAAACTTAAAAATAAACTTCTCTAATTCAATAACTTCTTATTTTCAGAGCCCATCACCATGTACCTTCAGATGCTTCTGGAAGTTGTACCAGCAGAGGAAGATACAGAATAAAGCAGATTGGATTTCTCTTAACCCATTTCTAAGCACTATATTGTTTGAAGCAGCTTGAGTAGTTTGACATACAATGTTCATATTTGCTGAATTCAGACTTTCATTGTGATATGCAGATTTTTTACAACTGTTATAATTTATAAACTATATTTACAGTATCTTAGAAGATATTTGAGAATAAAGATTTTTTGACCTGGAAATCAACCTAAATGTTTACATTGTTCCTACTGCTAGCCTATGCTGCCATTATGGTAATCTAAGTTTTGCATTTGTTAAAGCTCCTCACACATAATAACTAGGAAGTTTCAACTGTAGAAACAGTGAATCAAGGAAAGTTTACTTGTAAAAAGGACATCTCAGAATCTGATCTCTTGTTATAATGCTGGAGGGACAATGGGTAATATTTATACCATCAGCCACCAAAACACACAGAGGTGTGAGAATGTGTGCTGATTAGTCTTCAACTTCCCAGGTATGTCACAAAACAGGAACCTCCCAAATAAAAAGAGAAGAAACTAAGTAAGGGTAGGAGGGATAAGGACTTCATGATGGAAGAGGGGAAGAAGACTTACCAGTGAGTAGGCCCCTTTGCTGAACATGCCCCTTCCTTTCAAATCTACCAGAAGCCAAGAGTGGTGACCAGACATGGCGGAAATATTCTCTGCAGGTGGGTTTTCCAGAGAAGTCATTTGGAGAAATTTACATCTATGTTTGCCTCCACAGTCCTATTTGGCAGTCGCTAATGATGATACAAGCGGACAGATAATGTGGCAGCCTTGTAGATACTCAAATAGAGTGGCTCTGACTTTCCTGCCCAAGAAAGAGACAACTCCCTTGCAGAATTTCCTTTCTTTTACAATAGGAAGATATAATGCCTACTAAATCAGATCTGCATACATTTGCAGACAACTGCAAATAACAACTTTTCTTCAAAACATGTCAACAAGTTTAGTATTTTGGAAATGAAGAGTCCTATGCAAATAATGCTCAATTGGTCTCTTTACTTATGCATACTGAAGCCTCGTCTGCTTGAATTTAGAAGGTGAGGAGAACCATTTATGTTGAAATCCAGGAGCACCTTCAGAAGGAATTTTGGAGGCAAATGAAAAAAATGGTTTAAGGTTGAAAGAGAGGGTTACATAAATAAACTGTTCCTTCCACACGATTACTCGACGTGATCACAACCAGCAGAGTTAATATAGAGCCAAGAAAATAGGAAGGGAAAGCTGGGGAAACTCTTGAGGGACCCAAGGAAGTTCCCGTTTAGAGCCATTATCCTTCCCATCAGGTCCTCTTACAGAAGGAACTCCAGTGTGGTAACAAATTTAGATAGTAGGCCCAAAAAGGAAAGACCTATACAGGGGGTGCTAGGCTTGTCTGGGGCCCTCAGCTGGATCTGGACAGCATTGAAGGATGCACTGAATCCTGTTTGGGGCATAGGGACAGTTGCTATGACAACAGAAGCAGTGACAGGTCCAGGTGAGCAGCAACAGTGGAAGGACGGCAACAGCAAGGCAAGCTTGCTGCCAAGGGCCCCAGCCAGAAAAAAGCCTTCCTAATCCCATGGTCCATTAGAATCAGAAGCAGTAACTGAGGAATTTAGTATTCTGCATGGTTGTGAAACACTCCCTTGAGCAAGTGCTACAAAAGCAGCAATGCAAAAGGAATATATCTAGATGTAAATTTAATTTCTTTGGATACACGACTCAGTTGTTTATCATCTGAACCTTTGAAGTTAACAGCTCAGGAAAGCCAAGTAACTGACTATTTAAGAGTAGAAAGCTTTGTTTTTCCCTCAGAAACTGAGGTCTAAGGGAGCCCCTCTAACAGCTGAAATAAACTACTGCTGGACAGACCAGGAAAAATGACCCACATTCTACTTGTACAAGTTCATATAGATATCTATAGAGATATATGCATTTCTAGGTAGCTCTCTAGATATACAGAGATGCATATCTCTCTACAGATATCTATATGAACTTGTAAAAGTAGTATCTGGGCCATAGGTTGGGGTCACAATGAGAGGCATTATTTAGAGACAGAGAAAACATCAAGAAGTCTTCATACTGACATACATTAAGAACTTAACCATGAAAACATGATATTGCTAATACTAATATGGGAAACTTCCACATACACCCCTTGAAAAAAAAAAAAAAAGTAAGTAGGCAGCTAAATTCTTCAATGCCCTTGGCATTAATATCTCTTATTATTCAGCTCCTCAATTTTTCACTACCTATAGCCCACAAAATCTCCAGTCATCCTCAGCAAACACTTGGACTCAACTCAAATATGCAAGTTTTAACATTGCAATTTTTACACAAAACACAAATTCATATACAAAGACTATCAAATCAACCTTTCATAGTTTTCTCAACACTGCTGAAAAAATCTGAGTTGCAAGTCATATTTTACCCTCTTATTCAAACCCGCAGAAGAGGAGACTAAGACAAGAATCAGGAGCTTAAAGAAAGTCTTTGAAGCCTAAGAATCTAAGTAAAATAACAGAGCTCCGTATTTGGACCTGTGAGCTGTTCAGACTGGGGATGGTCTACAAGGATAAAATATTCTAAAATGTACTCTAAGAAAAACTATCAATGAAACAGATTATGAAGACTTTTTGTATTTTATTGGTACTTCAAAACAAAAATCTCAATACAAGATATACCTCTCTTAAAAGTATACATCTATTTTAGGATTTATGTCTATACAGCTGTCACAGTTGTATTAAGCAAAACTATGATGAAGCCCCTAGGTATAGATATAACTGTAGCAGCACAAATTTGTTTTTATAGTTGTCTCTAGTAAGAGCACTTTGCCAGCATCTTACACTGTTAAAGTGCTCTCAGGGTAGGAATGGCCTCAAAAATAACATTCTCTTGGAAAGTTGAAAATAAGTGTTGCCTTTTACTGAGAGGCACTGATTTCTTCTTCCTAAATGCTTATAAACAGAAATCACCATGCATTAACATCAAAAGATACGTTTTTATAGTTTGGACTACTGTTCTAGAGTAACTAACCATCTTTTATGAGGGTTCTACAAAAGCAGTATTTCTTAACAGATACCTTAAATCTGGGTGACTTGCAAGAAACTCCAAATTGCCCTCTTTGCAAGCTAAATTACATTTCATGTTGAAATTGAGTTACTAGCCTACTTTGTTTAGCCTTCCAAAAACAGCATTGCTTACTTGGCAACACCTCTGGAGACTTGCTATAGATACAGATTTCTTTCTTCCCAAGAAAAAGGAGACTAAAGAAGGAAGACAAATGGTTGGTTCATCACAGTTTAACGGAAAACTACAGTATTTAAACATTCGCTTTTCTTTATGGCTTATAATGAATCTTGTCCCATACTAATCATTACACTTAAATTCTGTTAACAACTCTTTCTGCCATTTTATGAATTATTTTTTTGAAATTGAACAATGAACATGTACCTTGCTTCTAAGAGCATGTCTAAGTCATCTCAAGACCGTACAAGATATTACCACAGTAAAACATGCCACATTTGTTCCAAATAAACTACCAAGAGAACAAGTTTCTAGGCACACACCCCGTGTCATGCTAATATAGATACAATACATAAGCTTTGGGAGACAGTGGATTGGCCATTCCTCACTGTCATACTCCCTTGCGCAGTCTGAGAGACATTAAGCTAGTTAGAGCATGTCCATATTTTAAGCAGAGTTTTACAACTATTTGTATAATAGTTATAGTATTTAACTATCCATTTTATGGATCAGGAGTGGCCAAATTAAACTTGCTAGCCACAAACTTCACAGAGCTGAATGCTCTACTAGACTAGACATCACTGCCATCCTTGTAAAAATTAAGGACTCGATCCTGCAGCCCTTAATCATATGCATATAGTTCCACCAATTTTAGTAGAATTCTTATGACTACAAGACCATCCTTAATCATCATTGGATATGGATGAACATAAACATGGAGCCATTTCAAAAGGTCTGCAGCCAGCACCGTCTAATTGTTCTTGGTGTATCCACAAGTAACACGAATGTAGCAAAGCCACATAAACTAAGACAGCTTCATTCCAGGTTAAAGTTGGAGTGGTTCTGCTAAGATGTTTTCCACGTACAACTGTTAGAACAAAGGTAGGCAAAATATGGCCTACGGGCCAGACCTGGCCCATGCCATGATTTTATGGGTTCCTTTGCCTCGCCTGGCCCAGGCACGGGAGACAGTGTGCTGCTGGTCCTGTCACCCCCGGAGCATGGAGGTGCCACTTGGCACAGCCCGCCCTGTCTCTGCATGTGGCTCTTGGGCCTGCTGCAAGCTGTAGTCTAAAGTGTTGGGCATTGGGGGGTGGCACAGGTGCCAGATTCAGCTTTCTGGCAGCTCCCAGCTCTACTGCCCAGAAGCAGGCTCATGTCCCACCACTGCCACAGCTGCCGGACACTGGCCTTGCTGCCCAGACACCCCAGCCTGTCCCCCCCAACCCACACACACCTCTTGCCACGGGCACCAGACAGTCTTCATGGACCCAGGAGCTTTGGAGGGGCAACCTTTGGTGCCCACCACTTTAAGGGGCTTGAGCAGGCTACAGAGCAGTTTGCAGGTGACAGCAAAGACAATCAGGTTGGTCACATAGCAGCCAGAAGGCTGCCTGACTGGAGGAGGGCTTGGCATCCTGGGTATAAGGCCAGGCCTAGGGAGCAGAGCCAGCAGTGGCAACTGAAAAGACGATGGAGTAACATCATCCAACTAGAGGGTTCTGCTCCTTGAACATCATGGGAGGTTAGGGTAGGAACTATGGGGAACAAGGAGGTTCCTAGGGATGCAGGTGGGGTCCAGTGCCCTTAGGAGGGGGCTGAAGGCCTGAGGCTGTGTAGAAGCCAGCCTATAGTAAGGGGCCGTGTATACAGAGACCTAGAGAGGAGGCCAGGATGGCCTATTGAGAGAGGCTTGGTATACAAGGGTCTAGAGAAGACACAGGTCAGCACAAGCAGAACGGGCTTACAGTTTGTGGGCCTACAGAGGGGCTAGGTTAGCCCCCGAATAGAACTGCTGAGCGCATGAGTGACCAAGGAAAAACCTGGGAAAACCCAGGGAGTGAGGCTGACCCTGGAGGGGTCTGTGGAGGAGCTCAGATGAGCCCAGTGAAATAAAGGTTTGCTTTGTACAAGATCTGTGGGGCTCCTGGCAAGCCCAGTGCGAGACAACTGACTTATGGCAACTGGGCCAGGGATGGACCCCTATCAAGTGAGAGTCAGCTGTTTGTAGATTGATCCAGGGCTCTCAACTGGCCCAAGCTTACCCAGAGTGGCCAAAGGGTAAGTATGCCTACTGTAAGGGGCTCCAGTACCGGGAGTCTGGGGTCCCCGCTAGCCAGAGTGGGGCCAGGCTCAAGTGAGCAACTGAGGGTTATGTTGTAAGGTGAAGGCTGGAACAGAGTGCCCAGGAAGAACATGAAGAAGCCCAGAGAAAGAAGACAGACCAGGGTAGGAAGGCCTGCAGTGGTCCTGGGTAAGACTTAAAACTACACTCTGCTGGGGCTGGATGGTCTGGTGAGGCTGCCTGTGGCAAGGCAGTCTCCAGGAAATGCCACACCTGTGCCTCCCCGGTGACAGGCAAGGACAGGATGCCAAAAAGCCTCAGCCCCCACTGCTTTGTGGGTACTTCATGGAGGGGAAAGGCTAGGGTAGCACACTCCTACAGAAAAGCATAGGGCCCAGGCTTATGGAATGAGGCCTGAAACAGGCACTAGGCCCACTGAGTAGCACCTGAGGCCCAAGAGGCAAAAGGCCCAGAGTAAGCGTGTGGTACAGAGATGGGGCAGAGTGAACATGGTGAGCAGAGATGGTCTGAAGGGCTGTGTAGAGAAGGGCTCAAGCGGAACAGTGGCCTGAAGGGCTGCACAGAGTAGGTCCTACGCAAGAGAAGCATAGGTGCAGGAGGGGCCAAGGCACACAGTGGTGCCGGAGGCTGAAGTTGGGCCAGAGACTGAGGCTGTCCCTGAAAGGGGCTGGGGAGCAACAGTGGATATGGATGCTATTTGTGAGGCATTGGACATGGTAAATGGGAGGTTGGAGCCATGAATTTTGCCCTGGGCATCACGGTTTAGAATGAACAGCCTCCACCTTAGATGAATGTTAAAAACTTTATGTAACAGTGTAACAACAAAGGTGTGGCACAAGACAGGGCAGACTACCCTAGACAGGTGGGTGGGCTTATGTCGAGCTTGGCTGGGGACGGCCCCGTCACATACTCCTACAGGCAAGGCATGCTTGGTTGCGCAAATGGAATGGGGCTGCAGGACAGGGCCAGGATCACAGGGCACTGGCAGCACAGGGCCAAGGACCATCACAGAGATGTGCAGGGTCAGGGGTGATGTGTAGGGGTGCACATGCACTCCCTGAGTATGGTAGTGCACTGCCTATAAAAAGGCAACAGTGTTGGCAGCGTCTGTGGACAGTTGCTGCTCGTCACCCCGCCACTGGGTTTGCAGACAGTCAGCAATCCCTGCTGGCCACCCCTGATGCTATAGGTGGTCAATGACCCTTGGTTGGCACTCGCCACCCTACTCCCCCAGCCGTTGAGAGTGCTAACAGCATCAGTGGGAGCTCCCCTGCTTACCACCACCGGGCTCCCGCTGCCGCTGTGCCCCCTCACCCGCCAGGGGCATGAGTCGTTCACATGCAGGGAGCAGATTGCAACTCTGCCCCAGGCCCCAGCCCCATGACCTCGCAGATACTGCTCCCTGCCAGCCTGCAGCCCCATCCCATCCGCCTGGCTAAGACCACCCTGTCCACAGGGGTCCCAGGCCAGTATCCATGGAGATACCACCTACCTGCTTCATCTGGCACTCCTGGTGGTGAGTGTAGGGCAGGCGGGCCCAGGGCCCAAAAATAAATTGGCATCTCTCCAGGCCATCTCCCCTCAGCCCCTGCTATGCAATGTAAAACAGCTGTGACAGGGGACCAAGGCCAGGTCAGCACCCTCCCCCCATCCCCCGGCCCTCAAGAGCATACCAAACTCCTTATGTGGCCCTCCAGCCCAATGTTCTGCACACTGCATCTGGGTTCAAGTAATACATTTATTGTTAAACAGCTTCTTGGAATAGATAATAATCAAGAACTGAATAAAGAAAATAATAAATGAACAAAGAGAAATAAACAACATTTTGATTCAACTGCATGTAAAAATGCAGGTACTACTGATTCCAGTACTTTGCTTAAACATTCATCTTATAGTAGTATGAAACTTTGTGCAGAGTCATAACTGGAAATGGAAAACAAAATACTATATTTACTCTAATACAAGATGACCCTGAACATAAGACAACTCCCCCACCCCAATAATTAGATTCTAAAGATTTATACATTTTTATAAATTATTATAATTTATTATAAAGTTGTAAATTCTAGTTTTCCATGTATGGAATTAATTTTTGGTGGAGAGGATCATCTAAATGTGCCTACCACTACTGCAGGTGGTGTGGGGGAGGTGATGAGGACAGCAGTAGTGTTCAGTGGGGGGACAGGCAGTAGCAGGGGTATGTGGTAGGGAAGGCGGGGGGTGCAGAAACAAGGCAGGCAGTGGACGTCAGGTGGTAGGGGGGCAGGCAGAGGCAGGCAGCTTATGCACTGTTGCCTAGCAACCCCCTGCAGCCTCAGGCTGACCTGATTCCCCTCTCCCATTTCCCCTCCTCTTCATGCTACTACCTGCAGCCTCAGGTCCCCACCCTTTCTTCCTGTCCCCTCCCAGACCTCCTTACTTTTGCTCCAAGTCAGCTCCATCCCTGCTTCAGCCTGGCCCGTTAGCAGTAGTGGAGCCAGCACTGCTGTTCTAGCCTGTCCCCACAGCAGGGATAAATAAGTAAAGAAAGCTTGCAATCAGTTTATTTTTTACTACACTTTACCCCACAAAAGTAGGCTATTTGTGTACTAAGATAAATGTATTAATAGCACAAATCTCTTGGCTCTTGAAGTTGCAGAATTTTTCAGGAATAATTCCAACTGGGTAATTTCATTCTGTCTAGATAACAAAACACTGCCCAGCTAACATTCCCTTCTAGTTTCAAGTACATTTGATATTACTCAATGTCTAGGAACCTACCGAATACACAATTTCAAAGGATTTCACACAAATCACGTAATTGGCAGTCTTCCATGAACTAGTCAGTTCCCAATAAAAAAAGCACAGGGAACCAGCTATGTCCAAAAAGCCAGAAGAGCCAGTGAGAGTGAAAAGTTGTCTCCTAGAAGGGCAGGGGGAGAAGGGAGGGAGCCAGAGAAATATGAATTACTGATCTAGTGGTGACAGGAGTATGTTTATATTTGGAGACTAAGCAATTACGTCCCCCCCCCCTTTCAAATTAGACTTTTATTACTCAGATGACCTAAGTTTACTGTAGATTAACAAAAATATACAGTTATTTTAAAAGCATGGATGTCAAACTCACCTTATGCTTAAGACCAGATCCAACCTGGGCCGGCACAAGGAACCAGTGCAGCAACATCAAAGTATGTACTGATAGCAGGGGCAGCAGAGCATGATAACAGCAGCAGAGCACAAAGTGGCAAAAGCAGCAAAGCATAAGACAGTGGCTCCAGCTCCTGCCTGCCACATGTCCCATGTCAAAGACAAAACTGCTGCAATTACATGCCTTGTGCTGAAGCGCGCACCATGTGCTCCAGCGGCAGTAGTTGGAGCTGCTGCTGCGTCTTCTGTTACATCTGCCACTACCTGGTGGCAGCCGTGTGCTCTGCTGGCCCTGTAACTGCATGCCTTCTGCTTCTAGTGTCCTGCTGATAATCTAGAGAACTAAACAGAATGGTGCCATGGGCCAGATACAGGCCATGTATTTGACACCCCTCTTTTAAAACAAATTAGGAAAAAGTACACATATATCAGAAGGAATATAACCACTCTTTTTCTATGGCACTTTATTTCTTCAAATCCAGGTAGTCAAAATTAGCCAACATATTTAAGTACAATGAAGTGTCTGGTTCATTGCCATCCTTATAAAAATTAAGGACTTGATTCTGTAGTCCTATTATATGCAAATAGTTCCACCAAAATTAGTAAAATTCTTATGCAGATAAAGACTGCAAGACCATCCTTAATCATCACTGGATATAGATACATGTAAATATTGGATCCATTTCAAAAGGTCTGCAGCTGTTCCTATGCAATTGTTTCTAACTTATCCACAAAGTAACAATACAAAGTAGGAAAGCAAAGCCACTTCTTCTTAACCCTGAAATGAAGCAGTGTTACAGCTGGAGTGGTTCTGCTATATTTGTATCCTTCCCATGGTTTTCGACATGCAACTATTAGAACAGGGGTAAGCAAAATATGTCATGGTGGGTCCATTGTCCCTCCCTGGCCCAGGCGCAGGGGGCACGGAGCATTTGGCCAATCCTGCTGCCCCTGGGCATGGAGGTGCCACTGCATGCAACCCACCCAGCCCCTGTGTGCGGTTCTATGGCACACCGGGATCCGTAGTCTGCAAGGCAGGGTGGGTGTTGTGAGGCGACGCAGTGGCTAGACAGGGCTTCCAAACACCTTCCACCACCCTGAAGCAGGCATGTGCCCCACCACTGCCACCAGATCCTGGCCCCAGTGTCCAGACTGTCTGCCCCACACCCATCACCAGGAGCACCCAAAGGACTGGCCAAGATCTTCATGGAAATGCGCCCAGGAACCCTGTGGGCAGGGCACACTCAGCCAAGTGGATGGGATGGGGCCATGGGCAGCCAGGGAGCTGTATCCAGAAGCAGGTTGGACAGGGCTGGAGATGGGATGGCAAGAAATGGATTGCAGTTCTGCCCAGGGCTGCAGCCCCACATTGTTACCACCTTGTGATCCCAGTCCCACCTGTCTGCCTGTCCTGCTTCCTGCCCCCCTGTGACTTCATCCCATCCGCCTGGCTGAGTGTACCCTGCCCATAGGGGTCTTGGGTTGATCTCCATGGAGCCCCTGCCCACCTGCTGTATCTGTCACTCCCGTTGGTGGGTGCAGGGCAGACAGGCCTGGGACAGATAGGATAAACTGGCATCTTCCCAGGCCACCCCCGCCACTGGGTAGTGTGAACAGCTGTGACAGAGCATTGCAGCTGGGTCAGCCCCTCCCTAACCCTGCCCCTCAAGCGCTCACCAAAACTCCTTAAGTGGCCCACCCCGTATTGAAACATAACAGCTGCTGTCCTTTTGAAAGTGGTTCAAATGCAGGTGTGTCTACCCATTATGGGTTGAGAGAAAAGGGACTGACAAAGATTGATTCTGCAGGTTAGTCACCACTTTCTGTTTCACTGTCCGAGGATTCCTCCATTTCTTCCATTGCTAGTGTAGCAGGATGATGTAATTTTTCAGCACCTACAAGCAACGAATAAAAGCCATTATACTAAAATTATACAGTAAAACAAGAAAATTTTAAAGTTATAATTTAAAACATTTTGTACAAGTGAAAATGCACTGACCAGTCTGTTTAAAAACAAAATCTCATGCTGGAGCAGAACAGGAAATCAATGCAAGAAAATGTGTATAGGCCTGGTGGTATGTTAAGCATCCTGACAGTCAAGATTAAAGGCACCCTAATTTCTTTCCATCAGTTTATACGAACCGAAACTAATCTGGTTTTGGAAAATGAGGTGTATGAATAAACATTTTTGGTACTCAACAGAAAAGGAAAGGAGTTATTAGAAATGAAATAGCAATTAATATTATACTCAAACAGACAGAATATGGACAAAGGGACCTGGCTCTAATACAAATCTAGTTTACAGCTAGATACCCTCAGAATGTGAAAATTCTATGCAACTGCCAACACCTTCAAGTGACATGCACTTGTGTTCCTAATTGCTCAACAAGATTGTTTTGCTTCTCTTGACTAGTAAATAGACAAGTAGATTATATACTATACGTACACCAGTTCCCAACATAAATGCTCTTGCAAAATTCAGTTGAATGACTGCATGCCTGCTTGTTCAAATAAACCATACATGTTATTAAAATGTCCATGACCACTACTACTGTTGTGAAGATGAGTAATGAAAGGCACGAGAACCTACTGGATGATTTTTGCTATAAAAAGCACTGATATGTATGTTACTCCTCTCATAACATTGTTCTGAGTGCACCATGATTCCTCAGAATTACCAAATTTTCAAAACCATCTACAAGCAGTTTCCAGTTTTTTGCTAATTAGTACATCAAAGAACGCCGTTTTTAGTCTGATGTAAGATGTTACAGATGCTTAAGATCACGACCCTCAACCGCCTAAAAATGATGATAATGAATACTGTGATTCCTTTTTTCTCACTGAAGGTACTCTACCGTTCTAAAGGTTTTTCCTGAGTTACTTTTAAAAATCCACATTAGCATGTTTGTTCAACACAATTATTTGTAGGGGTGCACCAATAAAGATTCCGATGGATGATTATTAGTGAGCCATATTGGCTGATACCAATCTGACAGCCAATATGCAGTCTGCCAGCTTGGAGAGCAGCATCTGGCTGGTAAGTCTGTTGAGGGTGAAAGGATAGATCGAGGTTCCTACAGTGAGGAAGCAATCTACCCTAGCCCGGTCGGGGTGGGACAGAGCCACACGACTTGTCGGGGTGGGGGGGACAGTCAGATGCCGCTGCTACACACACCCCTAGGACAGCCATGGGGGGCACATGCCCCCTGGATCTATGCACAGGGTGAGGACGGGTTGCTGCTGGGGCCAGGGGGAAGTGCTGGGCTATAGCCACCCTTGAATTCCCACCCCCCATACCCCGCTCCCAATGTTGATGCATCAGTGCACGTCAAGTTAATTTGAAAGTACAGTATACTGCATGAAAGTACATTTCCCTTGGGACTGAAAGCAGGCCCTGTATACACCTAGGATATGCACTTAAGGGACCCTTATATAAATACACAGCATTATTTCTCATGACCAGGGATCCAGGTTTTCTGTTTGCTGAAGAAAAACCCAGGAAACCAAGGGGCTGCTTGGGGGAGTAGAATATAGGGGGCAGGGGACATCACATGCACGTGCATGTGCACACATGCACATGGCATGCCGCCAGACAATGTGGTGGAGAACAGATCCTGCAGCTCTGTCCAGGTAATTTTGTCTATGGAGGCTGGAGTGAGTGTGGGAAGGGGCACAGAATCATAGAAGAAGGGTCAGAAGGGACCTTGTAGATCTTCAAGTCCGACCCCCTGCCTGGGCAGGAGAAAAACTGGTCTCAAATGACTCCAGCCAGGTAGGCATCAAGCCTCTTCTTAAAGCCCCCCAGGGTAGGAGCCAGCACCACTTCCCTTGAAGTTAGCCGCCCTAATTGTGAAGTAGTTCTTACGGATGTCTAATCTAAACCGACTCTCCAACAAGAGCAGGTTTAGCATGTACAGCATAGGCGACATGTCAGGCAGCAGGGGGCATGTCTCCCTCCCACCCAATTTCTGCTTCCATAGCTGGCACATAGGGATGCAGCTTGGTCAGACCAGCCCCCAAGAGCTGCTCTAGTTAACCAACCCCCGCCAAGCATGTGTAAAAACACCCTAAAGAACCACCCTGCCCTGCCTTCTCCCCAAGTTCAGACTAATATAGCTAACTACCTCTCTACTAATAAAAGTACAGGTTTGCTTACTCCAAATTTGTTTAGATCTTACCAACTGGAAAGGGGCTTTCATTTCCACAATCTTCCCAATGTTCAAAGTCAAAAGACACATTAGGATTCTGATAACAGAAATAAAAAACTACTGTGAGTTTAATACTTAAAGATATCTTCAAACCTTGAAAATGGAAAATTTTTCCAAATTGCTATTCATAATTCACCTTGTGCTTTAGCAGCTTGAGCCATGATTCTTTCTTTTCTTTTGCAAGGATAATCACAGGTTCTTCATTCTTAATCTCACATACAGACTTTTCAGTAAGTATATTTTCATACAGCTCTGTATCCACCAAATAAAATTTGTCTTCTGAAAAAGCACTGTTTTTTGAAAAAAAGATTAGTTTTTAAAACAAAATGCTATCTAGTAAATTTCATTATTTTGACGATTATATTATAAATTTGAACCTACCTGAAAGTAACCCTGTTTCTCAGAAACTCACATTTACAGTCAGTTACATTTCTTATTTTTATCTTCATGGTAACGGTATCTTCCTTTTGAAACCATTTAATTTCTGGAAAGAAACTAAGATACCAAAGGAAAAAAAAGTTAAATTATTTCAATTTAAAAATTTTTTAAAAATTCAGAATTTAACTAAATAAATCCTCAGGCTACTCTCATCATCACTCAAACCATGTCAGTACTGGGTTCCCATCAGGTACTTGCAATCAATGCCTCTATCCATCACACACTGGAAAAGATCCTTAAACTGCATGAATAAAGTTGAACAAGAAGGTAAAATACGATGTGGCCAGTACCGAAAGTTGCATGCCCCCTTTCTCCCTGACCTTCCTGATACTTTTAAACGCACAATGAAAAACAGCACTTAGAGCTCGTACAGAAGAGAGGCAAATTTCCAAAATTACAGATTCAGAACTGGTAGGAAAAAGGTCACTAAAGAATCTGCAATTAAGCAAAGAAAACTTTACAGCCAATAGCAACCACTGACTCTCAACAGCTGGGAAAGATGTGGGTCCCAGGTACAAATTTGTGGCATAGAGTCTTCAAAAGCTTCAATATGTTATAAAATAAATCTGGTTCAGACTAACAGATTTAAGATTCTCCTCAGGGTCTTGCTCTATCTACACTAAAACAGACAGTTCAAATTACATTTGATCAAACTTATCCACCAAGCACCATAACATTTCCTCGCAAGAGGCTTCAAACTAGCTCCAAATTTAGATCAATTAGACCAGGGGTTTTCAACCTTTTTTAAGAAGTGTACCTCTGGCAGCCAGATGAGGAGCTTCAAGGTGGCCTGAGGTGGGGCCTGACCCCACACACCCCAGCCTAGGCAGGTTCCATGCTGCAGGCCCTTGTCCTCCCCTCCTGGTGTCCTGGCCACTCACACACTGAAGGCGGGAGCCGCTGGCCTTAACAGCGCAGGCGCCAGCCAGGGCCTCCTCCCACCTCTACTTGTACCTGGCCAATTGTGCACAACCTGTCAGCAACCCACAAGGCCACATGTATGACCTGCCATGGGGAAGTGGTGGGCAGTGGCAGCAATGCGGTGTGGTGGATGGCAGTGGTCTGCCCGGCCAGGGCCTGCGTGGCCTGCAGAGGGGTGCCACTACCTTCACCCTGCTCCAGAGAAGCAGCGGCGTGGGGTGGTGGGCGACAGTGCTCTGTCCTTGCCTGCCCATGCCCCTTTAGGACTTTTCAAAGTACCCCCAGGGGTATGCATACTCCTGGTTGACAACGCCTGAATTAAACTATCCAAATGTGGTGGGCAGTGGCAGCCAGGATAGCTATTTGGCATTCCGAATTGCAACCCACTCCATGTAAGCCTGGCTGCCAGAGACTGCGATGCCAGGACCACACAGCTGTAGCACTAATAGGAAGCTGGGTAGGGGGTGGTGGAGGAATCTGTATGCTGTGTGGCCTGGCCCGGCCCTGGCCGCAGTGTGGGATGCAGCCCTTCCTCCTCAGGTCCTCAGTGGCAGCCAGATATGGCTCACAGGCCATATTTTTCCCACTCCTGATCTCACTTGTCCCAACACTGCTGAGACTGCTCCTGCAGGGTCCCACACATCAATGACTACCCCCATAGCCCCAGAAGAGTGGGAGAAGTGGAGGAGACAAGCTGGGCTGCAAAGTGTATCTCTGCATCTGTCTGCCTGCTCACAGCAAAGCACACTGCTGGGAGTGCCAGGGGAGAAGGGGGCCAGCACAGAGCTGCCTGGGAGTGCGGAACAGTGGGGGAAAGCAGCAGTAGCAGCTAGTCCCCAGAGGAGCAGCCCTAGGCACAGCTGGAGTAGCTAGGTCAGGCACAGCGTGTGCCAGATGGGGGAGGAGAGCATTTACACCTCTCAGAGAGGGATGTTGGGTCCCACTGCTGTTGCTGTCACATCACTAGTACGCCACAGCACATCCTTTGAGAATCACTGCTCTAACATCCTGATTGAAGACCCAAATTCAGTCTAGACCATGTGCGACCAGGATTTCTATTATGTTATGATTGTTAACTGACCTGAAATGCATCTTTCTAAACACTTCCTAGCAGAGATGCTAAAATAAGGATGGCCATATAAAAACATGGCCTAAACAGATGGATTAAGGTCAGAATAGGAACAGAGAATATATTACCCTTTTACCTTAATGGTCATTCCTTCAGTAGTACCAGCAGTATGGAACAATGAGAACCACCACTATGTTCTATATGTCAACTGAAGATTAAGCAATCAGGACAGTCAATCTATCCTTTTTCAAAAACACTAAATGCACATTCAAAGTGAATTCAGAAAACAGAGTGCACATTTCTTCATTTAAAAATAATTACATTAAATTCCAGTACCATTTATGATGATGCTGTGTAGCGTTTTCCACCTCAATTTTAGCTATGGGACCTAAATTAAAAAAAAAACCAAAAAAAAACACCAAACACATTTCAAGCAACTTAAGTATATTAAACCTCTGGTCCACACATTTAATAGCATGATAGGAGCCAAGCCCCGATCCCAACAATCACACCACCTGTCATGCCACACATGCATGGCAGGATACACATTCTGATACCAGGAATCGTATTTCAATGGCATCATTACTGTGTGCCAGTGCGAGGGAGCCCTGGCTACAAGTTGAAAGCTGGGTTCCCATAGCCTGGATGAACCTAACTGGTCCCAAGGCCAGGACTGACAGATGACTGTTGGTCCCAGCTCCTAAACCACACCGGAGCCAGTTAAAAGCTATAGTGTGGTCCCGGGACTGTGAATCAGCTGATTGCTGCTTCTATCCCTGAGACTGCACTGGAGTCAATTCCAGACTCCTGTGAGGTCCTAAGGCTGGGACCAGCAATCAGCTGACTGTCAATACCACACTGGAGTCTTGAGCTCCTCTGGTTATCCTGCCACACATTCAATTTAAGGCACAATGGAAATTAGCCACAAAAGTGTTATACATCTCATTTTATTGTGCCATTAATCCCTTGAACATGTGGCAGAGTTACTATTTATGGCATGATTAACAGATTAATCATATTTTGTAATGCCTGCCAGAGGCCTTTGTTTAGTCCAGAAATATCCAAAACAAAGCCCATACCAGAAGATGGTCCCAACAGTAAAATAAAGAAAATACACTATATTATGCAAATCATAAAAATGATTTGCTTATATATTGGATATTTCTACTTTGAGAAGGTTTTAAACAATTCACATGCAAGATATAGATGAATTAATAAATCAAAAGCAGTCTACAGTTTATGTGAAAAGTAAATAAATAATATTTTGCCATCTTGAAAGATGCTGAAAAAACACCACAAAGCTTTCAAGATAGCCCAAATCTTGATTAATTGGAAAATAGCTCTTAGCTCACCAAATTAAGTCACCTGAAAATAAGATGCAGGTATCTTGTGAAATGGTGCAAAACAATATGAAATACCGTAACGTTATTAAAATAAATAGAACAGGAAAATTCATCTAGTCTTAGCTGAAAGATTCATTTCTTTTAGCAGTAATGGATATTTACAGTGGATATTTCAGGCCTTAACCAGCAAGCACACCTAGACCTATCAGTCCCTGGCATTAGAGGAATAATCTGCTTCATGAAGTGCCTACTAATTAAGGTAATTTCTACAACCCTCCACGTATTGCATTAGTTCTTTATATCAATATTTTGCATTCATTTTTCTATGCACTCTGGGCAATTTTTATTTTGTAAAAGGCCATATATTAAGTGCCATATATTATAAGATTAAACCTCCATTTAATTAGTCTTCTTTACAGATGTTTAAGTTTGCTTTCAAATTCTCAAAATGTACTCACTAATCATCTAAACACTTACCACTTTGATCCAAAATAGTTTGGGAGAAATTGCAATTTTCAGACAATTTTTCTCCTAATAATGGGCTCTGCACACTGTCCACATCTTGTTCTGGCTCCCTCTGCAGACTGGCCATGTCCCTAATACTTTTGGGTATAAAGAAGAAAACCTTCACCTATCATGTAACAGTTAACACTATTCTAATCTTATAAAAGCCTAAGTCTGTTTGTCCGTAACACTTTATTCACCCTCTGACTGGCTGACAGAAACAGCCAATCAGAGTGCTCCAAGCATGGGGGAGCACCACCACGATTCTAAAAGCCATGCTGAGGACAGCTCCGCAGTCCTTCCAAGAGGTGGAACAGTGGCAGCATGGGCCATTAGATGGTGGCACTCCAACCCAGGTCCGTCCCTCTCCACCCCTATCATTCTTGATGGACAATTGGCTAGTACATACATCTATCTCGGAAACCTTATCTAAATATTATTTTGATATACATGGGATACAATAGATGCGTGTAATATTCTACAACTCTCAAGAAACTGGTAAGTGTTATTTTATTTCCAAACACTCTAATTTGAAGAACCAAAGAATTCAGGAGTGAGAAAAATCACAAGTGGAGAGCAAAGCTTTCATGAAAGGAAGTTTACAGACCTTAGGGTTACTGGAGTTCAAATGGTTTTGTTTACATGCACATTCCTCAGAGTGCATGCAATTCTTATTCACTTGAGCTCAGTGACTTTTCTGACCAATAACACCAGAGGATTCAGGTACACACCACTCCTTGTGCTTCTCACCAAGGCTTAGTACAGACATTTGGGGGCATTTGGGGGAGGTTAAATCTATTCAAAATGGCTGCATGATATCAGGTAAATCAGGATAGGGGGCAGGAGCCTAGTATGACCTGCAGGTGGGGTGCTCTCCCAGCAAACCTACAACCAACCCCATCCCTCCCACCCCTTTCCCCACCAGAATTTACTTGTGCCACTCTGGCAACAGCAAACACTGGTAAAAGTGCTGCACCCGGTGGAGGGGGTCTGTAAGTGTAAGGTCAGCACCAGGATGAGCCAAGTTTAAACTGGGTGGCCATTTTGAACTTATTTGATTAAAAAAAAAAAAAAAAAGCTCTTCAGATCAAAAAAAAAAAAAATATTAAAAAAAAAAAAAAAAAAGCCTTAAGCAATCACTTACGAAGTTTGCAAGGTCTTTTTCTCAGGAGGTAACATTTTAGCAGATTCACACAATTTTTGGAGTTGTTTTATGTGTTCTGGATTATCAGTTCCCATTCCCATAGACAAAATCTCAGATCTAATGTTGTATTCGTTAACAGAAATCTTCAAATCTGGAAGTCTGGTGACCTGGACCTTGAAGTCATCAAATTAAAAACAGCAAAAGATATTCACAAACTTTTCTTTTTTTTCTATCACTTTAGAATGGAAAGTATGTCAGTAAAATAGAACCTGGATACTTTGCAGGGTCAGGTCCTTCAATCGACTATAAAGAAAAAAGTTTGCTAATTAGCAGGGGGCACATATACAGCTGCAATGAACAACTACGAAGAACTGGTATGGTATTCCATCTGTTTGCTGTAGAAGAAAACCTTCTTTTATTTCATAGGATGCTGTTTCTCTGGTCACCTGCATAAGACCACTGATGAGCTCCAACTGGGTGGAGATGTGGTACCCTTTTAAGTAAAAGCTGCAGCAAACAGCTTGTTAATTTAGCAACTTGCTGCCAATTAAGTAGGCTAGGAAGCATATCAATACAAATTATTTGGGTTCTACCATACCTGTACTACAGATACATACATGTACCACATATACAAACAGCTACACTTCTTTTTCATTTTAAAATATGAAAGTTACCTACTAGTAATTATTTGCTGCCATCTCCCTTTTTCCCCCACTTGTGTTAGTCTTAGGGTACAAGCTAGTAGAACCAGGCAGGCAAAACATCCTGAAACCCTTACCTCAATTTTATAAAATCCTCAGCCAGAACACACTTCCTTGAGTTATCATAACCTAATAAGCCATAAAGGCAGGAGGGCAGGGTGGCACCTTAGGCTGCTGACAGATGTGAATAAGGATAAAACACTCCCATCACTTTATAAAATGGAGTATGCACGTGATTTTGACCCAGCTCCCTGGCATCTGTAGAGATCAGGTGCTTCAGCAGGGCTTTTTGGCACTTATCTAAAGCTGACATTAGACATTAGGCAAGTCAGAGCAAACTAATGTGATGTGTCTTTTCTTGGCATGCACCTGTGGGGGCACATCAAGTGTCAGGTAAATCACTGTTCTGTAAGCAGCCTTAGAGACTAGATCATTCAAAGAGGCATAAGCTTTTGCAGACAACAGCTTACTTCAGAGGTGTGTGCGTGTCTGTGTCTCTGATGAAGTACACTATCACCTGCAAAAACTTAGGTCTCTCTGAATCAGTCAATCATAGCCTATTTGTGTCTCACATTTTTAAAAAGTGGGCCAACAAACTTGTATGTCTGTAGGACCCTGGGACAATAAGCTTTCTTCTGGGACAAATGCAAGATTTATGGCCCTTGAGGAAGAAGAGGTTATTTACAGCTTTTGCTAAAACAATGCAAACAAATAAATGTTTTATCTGTATATATTTTTTATAATTTATAACTTTTGCTAAAAGCATACAGTAAGATTGCATATTCTAACATATTAAGCAAAATTTAAAAAGAAAACAGTATATGATGATATAAAAATAGATAAAGTAAAGGAGTGGAAAAATAAATCAAACAGGGAAATTCTATTCTGATGTTGGCCTTTATTCTTTGTGCAAGTAATACAAATACACTTAGGGAGTACAGAACAGACTGCAAATCATTAGACAGAAGCCAGATTGTTTTTACTGCACTAGCCCTGTATTTTAAATTTTACACTAAGAGAGAGAGCCATATTCCTCTTATTTTTTCAAAGAACAAACAATACCACAAATAGTGATTTTAAGGATTCTAACTCATTCTTCCCACAAGAATATATTCTGTCAAAATATTGGCTCAGATACCACCTGCCCATGACCACTGCACAGCTCAGAGTGAACTGCAGTCTAAGAACAGTCTCTTGTTGTTTGTAGTTTTGTACTACAGAGAGGTAGGTTTTTAAACCAGAAGAGTGCTTAATCAATCTCAAAAAAGGGGGTAGTTTGAAAACAAATCCCACTACTTATTCTGTCCGTATGCTAGCATATTTAGTTCATAAATATGTCTCGTTTTAAATATAGGGAAAATACTGGGTCAGTTCCTCTCAGTACATTTCCCCCAAGTCATTTGTCTGGAGAAGAAAATAGATGTTATTTAATCATCCAAACAAGAGTTTTTTTGCAAAAAGGAAAGACTTAACAAATGCAATTTTGAATTACTTGATGGGTGTAAAAGATCTAATTTTCATCCATTATTTTAGAATTCTTAATTAAGCTAAGGTATTCACAGAATGCACGTGCCATCTTCCCACCTCCCCATCACAGCATTAGGTAAGCTAATACAAGCTAAAGATAAAAGCTACCTTAACAGTTAATAACAGATCTTGGAGATCTGGACAAATACAATGTTTATTTATAGGCCTAGAGACTAACTGGTTGGTAGGTGAGGAAACAGGCTGTCACCCATGAAACCATGCATCTCTGAACCCATTATTCTCTAAGGCACCAACCTATCTGCCTGACTTCAGACTAACACTGCGAACTGCCTGTCTTTGATAAGCCACGAAGAAGTTTCCTGTAAATAAAATAGCTAAGAAAAAACAAGCAAGGAAGCAGCAGCATACAATCTAGAAGAGTAGAGACAGATATAAATGGGGGATATGACAATGAAAATTAACTTTAAGCCATTTACTCATCAATTTTCTCTTCTTACATTTTAGCTTATCTGATTTAGCGAATTGTATCCCCAGGAGACAGGGCTGCTTTAATGTGTCATGGAACAGGATGCAACCACCAAAGGAATCATCCCAAGAGGCAAAGAAACACTGATGATGAAATGGTATGGAAAGATGGAAAGATGACCCCTTGAAACTATTTGATATTCTTTAGCAGTGAGCAATCAGTCTGACAAGCTAGACTCAGCTACATTTCTCTAAAAAGTGGCACCTGACAAAATGAGAATAAAGCTATTGATCTCATCACCACAAATCCGGGTTTTCTGTTTGACATGGAAAAAACCCCACCGATTTTCTTTTTTAAAAGAAAAAAAAAATGGATTTACTCCTTTAAAGGAAAAAAACGGCAGGAAATCACAGGTTTTCCCTTGTAGGCCTGGCAGAGTTCCAGCCTGCAAGGGGCTACTTGAGGCTGGTGAGAGCAGGAGGCAGCCAATTGGACCCAGGGAGTACTACATGCATGTGCACATGTACACACGTGTGGTCAGCACTATAGCCAGGCAGTATGGTGGAGAGCAGCTCCCCCAGCTGCCTACAGGTAAGTATGCACACACAGATGAGTGGGAGGGTATGGGGAGGGCAGACTGAGGCAGTGGCTTGTGCTGAGCCCCCATGGTGAGGGAGTAGGGCAGAGCTGGTGGCTGGGGCTGGGTGGTCTGAGCTGTCTGGGCCAGGGCAGGAATGCGCAGCTGCAAGGCCCAGCCAGGGAGCAGGATGGTGGCTTTCCTGAGGGACGAGGGGAGGCTCCACACTGCTGCATGCACTCCTGGGGAAGGGTCAAGCACCATAGGCAACGCATCAGGGGGCATGTGCCCCTTCCAGATTTGTGCGCCCACCAGGCGGGGGTGGGGGGTGGAAACAAGGCTGCAGTCTGGCCAGGCAGGAGCTGCCTCCATGGCCCAGCAGGCAGGACCTGGTATGTGAGCATGGACTGGTAAAAAAAATTAATTGTGGCTGCCATCGCTGCCAGCCATGTCACCATGGACTAACATCGCACCACAAGCAATGCAAGGAGTAATGGACCGGACCATTATCTATGGCCTAAGGTCCAGCATCCCCACCCCTACCCCACATATTCCCCCTTCCCTGCACACTGGGGGGCTAGGGTCTATAAATATAACTGTAAAACACTGTGTTCAAGGAGTACTAAATATATAGTGGTATTTCATTTCAACTGCAGGAAAACACGGATTTTGGGCATTTTTCTGAGAATTCTGAATTTTTAAAACAGAGAAAACTAGGATCCCTGCCTATCACACACTCAGAGTGCAGTCAGAGAACCAGCTAACCAATTACTGGCTTTAGCTGTAGTCTTGGTCTTTATGGTAACCTTCAAAAGAAGTACAGCTATTTTAACGTCCTAAATTCTTCAGAGTAAATAAAAACAAACAAACAAACCAAACAAAGTTCCTATCCTTCCTAGGGTGAAAGCAGGGCACAGGCAAGAAAACAATGGGTTTGCTCGGTGAAACTTAGTATTTGCATCTGGAAGTCAATTGTGGGGATTACAATAAACAATCTTTTCTCTCTGGAAAAGTGAAGACAGATGGCGCTGCAATTCACTCAGACAGAGTTACTGCAGCAAAAAACCAAAACAAAACCACTCTCAAACACAAAAACAAAAGTCATCTTAAAAAAAATGTTCCCTAAAGCCTAAAATTAAGTTTAGAACTAATAGATGGAAAATCCTACTGAAGAATCATTTGCCCTTTGACCAGCAACAGAAAGATATCATAAGATGTTATAAAGCCAAAAAGACGTCTTACAGGCCAAAGCAATCTTCCAGATCAGATTACATGATCAGGGCAAAAATCTTACTAGTGCTCTCTACATCAGGAAAGAAAAGAAACCTTTCTTAAGAAAAAGCTTCTTTCAACTTGCAAAGAAGTCAGCCTGAAATCAAACTGGCTGCAGAACACACCACCTTGAGAAGCATATTCAGGAAGTAAACAGCAAATAGAGTGGCACTCATTTTTATACTTGACCAACTATAGCAAAACAGATGCAGAGCCCAAGAAATTATAACACAACTACAATTATCCTAGTTTCCTCAGCATTCCAGGTAACTGGAGAAATAGCTTCTCGCTTTCCTATGCCAACCACATGCAAGCATCACAAAAAAGGGTGAGCATTTAAAATAATCAGATTAGGAATTAGGTAATTTTGCAGTAAAAAATAAACCACATGTAAAGTAGGATACAACAACATATAAAACTTGACCAACAAAAAGACTGAACCTCCGTTCTTCCAAAAGGGTTTGTGATCTTCATATCTGAGCCAGTTCACAAACGTACTGTAACTTTCCAAGGAAGGGGTCCTCAAGGAGAGATGAGCTTCTGCCTCAGTTCCTAAAAGCTTAACTTCCAAAAGGAATGGTATAACCCCCTTCCCCCCCAGGTCCTCTTTAATAGTCTGCACAAACCACAACTCTAACTGCAACAGTAAGCAAAATGCCAGAATATTTAGGAATACACTTCCAATTTAAGAGATTAATCAGGGAATCCTATAATTCAAGGAATCCAGCAACCAAGAAATTCTTGCAGGGTATACCCAAAGACTTGTATAGTTAAGACGAGGAGACCATGAGAAAGCACAAAGACAAAGTGGAAGAAAAAGTTCCTCTATATGAAGCAGCATATACTACCAAAGAAATTGCATTACTCTTCCAAAGAGGAGGGGATTTTTTATAAGCAAAAGGAAACAGTGCATATTAACAATGAAGTCACTCACTTTGAATTCAAAGAGACTACAATTCAAAATATCTCTTTGACTATGTTCTCAATGGCAACTAAGTCTAAAGTAAAGCTTGTATTTCTACCAAAGTGGACCAGTTTGTGAATTTTACTGTGAATCCCACTCTATTAAATAAGTACAACTGTAATCAAGGTCTATTGAATAGATCTACCAACTGATTAGGAATGAGGTGATACAGAGCACAGATTCAGAAAAGTTAAGTAGCTAGACTGTTTCTGTGATCACAGGTACAGTATTTGTGGAAATGGTCATGGTGGTTATATAGCAGGTTTCATGCACCAAGGTATTAATGCTGTCATGGTCAGGCTGGTGCTGTTAGTAGTAGAGGTACACCAATTCATCGGTTTGATTTTGGATCATTACCAATATCCAATATAGACAATTTTCTTTATAAAAAAATCGGCCTGATGGGGCCGATCATTTGGCTGATAATGCTCATGCTGAGTGCAGCGCAGCATGGAGCAGAGCCGGCAGCGTGGAGAGGAAAGGGGCTTCCTCTAGTTTAAGCTTGTCCAACATATGGACAGCCAAGCCATTTTCTCTGTCCCGAGGTCCCTCACTCGGGACAGCCGAAGAGTCCTGGTGCCTGCTCTGCGCTCCGCAGCAGCGGCAGTGGTGGGGCAGCGGTGAGGCGAGGCAAGGTGGGCAGGGCTGGCCTGTGGGCCCCAGCTGACAGCGAGGGGAGGGGAGCCAGGCTCATCACGAGTCAGGTCCTGCCACCACTGCCCTGATGGGACAAGCTGGGGACAGCACGGGCTACTTCTCCTCTGGCTCCGCCCCTTGCCCCCAGCATCCAGCTCACCTCCGGGGACCTGCATGAAGTTGAAGCTGGATTTCCACATGCTGCTGGGGACGAGAGGAGGCTGGCCAGGTCGGCACCAGCCAGCAGAAGTGGCGGCGGAGCCATGTGCCACTCGGGACTGACTGGTGCAGGCAGGGGGAAAATGCAGCTGAGCTCCTGCCACATCAGATGGGCTGAGCTCATCCCATCCTGAGTGGCACACAGGTCTGCCACCGCTTCTGCTGGCTGGTGCAGACCTGGCTGGGCTCAGCAGCTTGTGGGAAGCCAGCTTCAGCTACATGCCACTTTCCCTGGCTGGTGCTGACCTGGCTAGGTCTGTCCCATCTGGACCAGCAGCATGCGGCTGAAGCCAGCTTCCCACAAGCTGCGGAGAATAGGAGAAGCCCAGCTGGGTCTGCACTGGCCAGCAAAAGCAGCGGCGGAGCCATGTGCCACTCTGCACGGGATAAGCCTGGCCAGAGCAGCAGGGGCTCAGCTGCATTTTCCCCCTGCCTGCACCAGTCCGTCCTGAGCAGCACAGTGCTCTGCCGCCACTTCTGCTGGCTGGTGCCAACCTGGCCAGCGCCAACCTGGCCAGCCTCCTCCCATCCCGAGGGAAGCCAGCTTCAGCTGCATGCTGCTTTTCCTGGCTGCTGCGGACCCAGCTGGGCCCATTCCATCCCATCCGAGAGCATGTGGCTGAAGCTGGCTTCCCACGTGCTGCTGGGGATACCCAGCAGAAGCGGCGGTGGAGCCTTCTGCCTTTTGGGACCAGCAGGCACAGGTAGGGGGAAAATGCAGCAGCAAGTGGGGAAGCCACCACTTGACAGGGGATGGGATGGGCTGGCAGGGCTGTACCAGGGAGGGAAAGCTGTGCTGTATGCTCGTTTAAGACTGAACAATATCCTCAAGAATAGAGCATGAATGATCTGGGCTCCAAGGCTCCAATGTAAATTTGGAGCATGTAAAAAAAAGTCTTTGTAAAAATACTATCCAGTATTTGGATTGTTTTTGCTTCCGTTTCTCTTTGTGCGGGATTGGGGGTTCAACATGTTACTACTTGTTAAAGATGTTTTAACAAGTTATTAATTCAATAAAAGTAAATCTTCTTAAAGATTATTCTTAAAAATGCCCATATTTTGTTGCTTTGATTAGTTTCCACCCTGGCTGATACCTTTTCCACATTTGATCTGTCGACTTACATTATGCTTCTTTCATTCATTGAGAAGTAAGTAGGAGCTAAAGTGTTTATTTTAGTCAAGTGTTTGGTATTATTTCATTCTTGCTTTTATATCGTTTTATTTTGAATTTTAAACATTTCCAGACCCATTTCATTGTCACTTCCTGCAACTTCATTGGTGTCAAAGGTCACATGACATCACATGCAAGATGACATGGGTAACATGGTCGTCACACCAGACGGCAAAGCTAACACGTTTAACGATTTCTTTGCCTCCGTCTTCTTAAGTAGGGACCAAAACAGCCACCTCCCTGCTGGGCCCTCCTCAGGCCCCGGGGAAGGCACACCTGGGCCACGGGTTAGCGAGGATTTAGTTAGGCTTCTGGAGGGGTTGGATGTATTCAAGTCAGCCGGCCCGGATGATCTCCACCCTAGAGTTCTAAAGGAACTGGCCGAGGTCATTGCAAGTCCCCTGGCACAACTTTACGAGCACT
>NW_017728915.1:23615886-23627089 GCF_001723895.1 Crocodylus porosus | reverse complement strand
CTATGAAACATCACTTCCTGATGTGATACCACTTCCTGTGGGGTCTCTGAATATGGCTCGCCAGCCCACTGGGTGATAAAAAGTTTGTGATCCAGCCCCACATTCAAAAAGGCTGGACACCCCTGCTCTTGTTGGTATGCCAGAAGGGGAGGGAAACAGTGTATGTGGGTGTGGGGAATCACTGCCCCCTGTGGTGAGGGACAGAGGCGCAGCTTGTGGGGTGGTGGTAGCTCTCACCACTGCTTGCACCCCAAGAGGGCAGGGGGTTGTGCCCCTGGATCTGCAGTGTGGGGTGGGCTATAGCTATGGGGTAGAGCCAGAACTGCGTGGTGCTCTTCTTGGCAGGGGCTGGGCTCAGAGCGGTCTTCAACAGCACTAGGAGGAGGCTACAGCCACCCCAAATTTCACCGCAGCTCCACTCCCAGCCCCACAATACCACCTGGCACAGCCCTGTCTGAACGCCCCACCTCTACCCAAGTGCCAGGAAAAGCTAGGGCTGCGCTGGGTGGCTGCACAGTGCTGGGAACAGAGCTGCGGCGAAACATGAGGTGACTCCAGCATCCTCCCAGCACTGGAGCCCATTCCAAGCCCAGCTCCCAGCAAGAAAAAAAATCACAGTGCCAGCTCCACCCTGCAGCTGCAGCCCACCCACCCTGCACAGATCCGGGGCACACACTACCCCACCCTCCGTGGGTGCAGCCAGCGAGTGGTGGGAGCTGCTCCCACCCCATGAGCTGCACCTCCATCCCGCACTGCCCCCCTCCCAGACAGCACCTGCCCCTGACTCCTCCCTCCCTCACAGCAGGGGGAGTTGATTTGCCCTCCCGCCCCACATACACCTTCCTACTTTCCTTCCACCATACCGGACTTAACACCTGATGGCAGCTGTATTGGCTTTCGGATCATTATCAGCTGATATGCCTCCTCGAATATCAGTATCAACCCTTAAAATCTCCATCTCTAAATATTTTTCCTATTCATTTCATGACAATTAGAGAAAAAATAAATTACGTACGGGCATATACTTTGAATGATTTGTAAAGTTCACCTGTAATTTTGCTAGTGGTTCATAGTTAGGCCAAATCAAGATATACACACCATGGATTTTATCTATACATAAAAATGCTTGTGTTTGGATGCACATGCAAGCAAGCATACACACTATATATAAATATCTATAAATAGAGAACTAAAAGGATGTAAGGAACCATTTATTTGTGAATCACTAAGTTTAAATATAAGTATGCTACAATTTAATACTTACCATTGGATCAACCCAAACTGTATTTCCCAAGGTAAGCACCACTCTTGCTTCATGCAATTTTCCTTTAATTTTCTGATTAATATATCTAGTAATCTAAAAAACAAAAAAAACAAAAAAAAAACACCACACTCACAGTACACAAAATACATACCAAACTGAAAACAGATTCTGCAACTATTATACATTTGGAAGACTACTGAATTACAATTAACAATGAAATCAGGGTATTTATCAAGTAATGCAAACAGTTTTGGAGTAAATGCCAGAAAAACTAACGAAGGCATACACTGAAAAACTATAGATTAAACAATATTACTGCAAGATTAATGGGCTTGACCTAGATATCTGATGCATCACTAAATCAGTTGTAAAGTACATGTTTAGAAAGAATGGACCATTGTCTGTCCTCAATTTTTTCTTGCAGACCACCAGACACCCTTAAAAATGTTAACAGAAAGCGCTATAAAGGCACACATGAATTGTGCGACTCATAGATCATTTACCAAAGCTTCATCACCCCACCACTCCCTACCCTCATCCAAGTTTGGAAGCCACTGCACCAGATCATGAGCATCAGATTATATCTGCAGTTACTTTTGGCAAATTCAAGCAGCAGTGATGACTGGCTTTGGAAGAGGCTACATTATATCTACCCTTACCTTGGAAGACTTTAGAAAAAGGGACTGACTTCTGAGAACGTTTCTTTCTAGAGTATATCCCCCAAACAACCTAAATTTGCCTAGAGGGCAAACAATTATCTGAAGCAATTAAAAAAATACCACACAGACATATTTAAGTTTGCTTGATAATTAAAATGCCAGCTGATAAATGATTCAGAAATTACACTTAGTTTATTTCACAGAATCAATTTTAATATTGAGGACAACCAAAAATAATTCATTTCTTAGAAAACAGCTGGTCAAATAGTTTATGATTCTCAATTAAAAAACATTAAATTTCACTGTTTGTTATTAATAAGTTTTTAACCAACTTTTTTTAATAAAAGAAAAAAAAAAAGGGACTTTTAATTTTCCCATAAAATAAAAAATGCATTTCTTAAGCTTAATCTACAAAAAGGAAAAATACTGAAAAAAAGAAAAAACTTACCTTTGGGTTCCATTCAGTTTCATTATCAATAGGTTTTACTCTACAAACAATGAATTCCACTGCCTGAGGGGGCAAACTCTGTAATTCTGCAGGTAAGGGAAATAACTGATGGCCTTGAACCTGACCAGTTCTACCTTCATCTATGTACTTGATAGTAACATTATAAAAAAAGCCATTTTCTTCTTTTGGAAAGACCTCTAATACTTGAACCCTTTAGGGAGACAAAACATAGACAGTAACTTCCATTTGTCAAAGCACCCACAGTAAGATTGTATTCAGCACTCTACTTGTATCATTTGTTTAACCTTTATGAACATGAAATAAGAACAGATCAAAATATGAGCTACCCAAAATATTCCACGTGTAGCAAATTTAAAAAAATGTAAATAAAATGGTTTGATAATGTTCTGGTTTGAACTTGCATTATTTTTCCAGGCATGTACAATTGCTTTAATCCAAATACTTTAAAATATCCAGGAACAGTCTTTATTTTTAAATCATTCTTTTTGAAAAGAATTTCAATATTTTACCGATGAAAAACCTTCTCTTCATGTAATCCATACAATGATAGTTTCTTCACCATTTCAACCGATACTTTATTACTGGCTTTCTTAAAATACTTGTCCATTTCTACAGCAAGAATTGCATATTGATCCTCTTTCTTATCTACTATGCGACCAAAGTAGTTTGTTGCATCCACAATGTGGAGAGGTAGTATCTGGAACACAGAGGGAGAATTAGATGGCCCATATGACTAAAGTTAATAAGCTTTTAATATTTAAATAGAACAAGTTCAGTCCAGCCCAGGTCAGTAGTAAAATATCCCTCTCTACCAACTTATAAAAACACTTGTGCCTGTAACTGGAAGTGTTCTAGTCTCTAGTTGACAGATATACACGCTGAAACAAACAATACCATACTATGGTCTTATGTTCTGACAGAGACCAAAAGCTCAATTAGACTCATGTTTGTTGTGAGGTTAAAAAATGAACAGGCACTTAAGCTTGCTCTTTGATTTGAATTTTTCAACTACAGACTTGAAAATATGGTAGTACTAGCCAAATGCCCAACAAGCATGATGGGGGCAGGGCATAGGGGGCTGGGATGGAGTGCCACCACTTAACGCCCCATGCTGCTGCTGTTCTGCTTCTTGCAGGGATCGGGGTAGGGGAGCTGAGGCCAGCGCTTGGGCCAGCTCTACCTGCTGGCTAGTCCTCGGTGCTGCTTGTAGGGAGTGGGGTAGGGGAGCCCATCCCAGTCCTTGGAGCAGCTTTGAAATCATGGTGGCACTCCCGCATGCCTGAAGCATTCTGACTGGCTGTTTCCGTCAGCCAATCAGAGCATGAATAAAGTGTTACAGACAGACAGACCAACAGACTCGGGCTTTTATAATATTAGAATCATCTGCAGAATGCATTCCATTGCTGTTCTTTTTCTCTTCAGTAAGACCTTCTGTTTGACACTAAATTCACCTTAGAATGATAAACATTCAAACTGGGCTTATGCTATAAGAACTATAGCATTTTAACGTTTCAAATAACTAAACATTAATTTATCGCTACAGCCTTGAGAGCCTAGCAAATCTTAGCCACAGATTAGAGAGGGGGATCTGAAACTTAGTTTAACTGAACTGTTCCACATCACAGAAGTCAAGTATCTGTATATACAGAGTAGAGTCAAAATGTCTGACAACAATTTGTAGGTTACTGTTTTACATGCTTATTCAATGAGAGCCAAAGAAATTAATTTGATCTGTATCATTCCATTTAGATCTATCCTCCAATGCCTTAAGAGCAAGTCAACTGAATTTTAAACCTCTGAGAAGTTGAATACAGGGGGCAAAGGTAATTTATTTTCAGCAATAACCACAAACTTAGGCAGATAAGCAAAGCCAGAAGCCTCATTTTTGTAGGAAGCTGTGCCACCATATTTAACCTTTTGAATAACTTGTAAGAATATTTGCTTTACAGCTCTTCTGAGAGTTTATATACCCTATATAGAATAATTTCTCCTATCCAGTCAGGTATACATAAAATGGTTACATAAATGAAAAGGTTAAGCAGTGAAGTAGCAAAAGTTCCTATGTATCTGATCTATCTTTCTGTTTGAAAGGTCTTTTGAGGGGCTGTGGGAATCAGTCCATGGAAGTGACTTAAGTAACTCATTTCCCATGAGGTGTGGTTCAATTTCTCCAAGTGATTATCTGCTGCAATAACAGTAATCTTCTTAATCATCATAAAAAACTCTCGTTAATTTTTTGTATGGAGAACTGAGGAAGTTTTGTTACATTTAGTGCAGAAAGACTAAATCCTCAGGCAAAAACTAATACAACAAAGAATCAAGTTTCTTTTACTGGCCAGTGAAGAGCTTCACTAAGTACATATCGGCTACTTACAGATATAGGGGAAAAAACCCAGTGCTTTACTTACAACTCAGCACACACCCCTCAACAAGCAAAATGCATGCTCCAAAAGAGGTGTTGCATCAGACTGACCTGACCAGCTCACCACGTATGTAGATCACGCGCTTCAGCAGGGCTTTTTGGCACTTTTATCTAATAGCTTGAATCAATCAGCTATTGGATAAAAGTGCCAAAAAGCCCCACTGAAGCACGTGATCTACACAAATGTTGGGCAAGCTGGGTCAAACTGACGCAATTCCTCTTCTGGTAAAGTGGTTTTGTTTTTTGGGAGTTTTTTTGCGTCTGTCAGTGGTCACTGAGTGCTGGCCAAGAGGCAGAAGTGACAGGAACTGACAACAACACAGCATCAAGCGTGCCTTGTAGGACTCCTGCTTCCTTTACACAACAGGGCAAGAAAGGAGGTCTCATCAGCCACAAAACGGCCTTAAACAAAGGAGACCTAACCCAGCTGTCTCATTAAAAGTCTTCCATTGATATACAAGGGCCACAGGTGAGGATGAAGGACACTAGAAAGATCTAACGTCACTTCAAGCCATGCATTACAAGAGGCAATACTCCATGCTGTTTATTCCTGCTGCAGCTCCTACAGATGAGGAAGACATACCATATCTAGCTAACTGATAAAGTTTATTATATTTACTGTGAGATGATCCTAAAACAGAGAACATTTTTGCGTCCATCTTTTGTAAACTTTGTTGTAAAGAGAAACAATCACTTTCCTGAAAGAAAGCAAGCGGTCGGCTAGAAGAGAGCAGAAAGGAAAACAGGACATTCCAAGGGCTCAAAATGTATGTTATTCTACTGATATTATGAACTGCCAATCATATTATACCAGAATTATTGCTAGCAATCAGACTGGCGTATTAGACATATTAAAAACAAGACAGAAGTCTAGTAACTTACTGTGACATATCCAACTGCTGATGTAATTTGATCTGAAGACTTTGGCGGGAAATCTATTTGTAAATTAACTTGATGCCGATCTGGACATATCCTCATATTCCTGCATATTTATAACACAACAAAGGAGGAAAAGACTTAACAAGGATAAACAAAGCCAATTCCATCCTCCCCGCCCTGAATTTTTAAGACAGCAAACTGAAGTGCTTTTTGACCATAGAGTCTTCTGTCAATTTCAGAAGAACTAGTAGATAAAAGATTAACAAGAACTTATGAGCATAAATTTCAGAAGCTAAGTCAAGAAACTATTAGGAAAAAAAATCCTATTCTTAAATTAACAGGTGCTCATGGGAAGAATATTCTATTTTATTAAGAAGTATGTGAAACTCAGCAGCAGCACTGGGGAATTCAGAACTGAGGATTATTTGCTTATATTTTGATAGCACTTAACAGGCCACAGTAAGTATTTGGCTATAACCCAGTTACTGATGTGACTACAGTATAATGGAGATGTACCCAAGCTGATTTTATACAACTTAGTTCAGGTACTGGCAATAGACTGTATGTGGTAGCATAAAGCTCAATATAAAACTAGTCTCTCAATTACCCAGCTTCTCACAAAGATCTTGCAGCCCATGCTGATTTCCATACTCTCACAACAAGACTACCACCTGCAACCAAACTAGCTGGTTTAAAGCTAGTTCAGGTGCATCTACACTACAAATATGGCAGATACATGGGTAAGGGTAGGAAACAGTGACTTTGGATAACGAGAATGTGGAAGACTCCTATGGCCTAAATCCCCTTCCATCCCTATGTCTGTATATACCTATATTGCCAGTGTAGTCACAAGCTACATAACTAAGAGCTGGGACCCAACTGGAGGAAGCATTCATTAACACATGCACATATTAAATTCTCTACCATAGCTAGAAGGAAGCAGACAGTTATTGTTGTAAGTTTGGTTTACTTTAAGCAAAAGATTAGAAGAATAAGTCATTTCAATATACATTCCAAGGAGTTTTTGATATCAAGTCTTAAAATTACATTTGTGATGAGTATTCTGATTTATGAAACATCATAACTAGGGACCTACTCAAATCACAAATTTTCACAAAAACCGTGAAAAATGGCAGTTCTCATGATTTTGCACAGAATTGCTAGGGGAAAGAAAGCTTACTAAAAATAAAACGCTGCAGAGGACATTGTGGCACAGCCTCACAGTCCACAGGGGGTGCAGAGGGAAGGAGCTGCCAGCACAAAAGGAAGCAGCCAAGATGGTGGCCACAACCTCCACCGCTGATTGGCTGAAAGGGCTGGCCATTAGCAGTGACGGGCATGTCCACATTAAGGGCAGCCTTCTCTACCAATCAGCGATGAGGAGCAGGGCCACCAGATCCCTTTGGACAATCAGAAGTGGTGAGGAGGAAAGGGCGGGGAAAGAGACACCATGAAAAGACAAAAAATGGTAACCAGCGCCACAATCAGCCTGCAAAATTGCCCATCTGCCACCTCAATTTGGGTAGGTCCCTAAATCATAACAGAAATCCGTAGTGTAAAATTAGCACTCCACTTCAAAAAAATACCACCTAGAGGCAATTGAAATGAAAGAAAATGTAGTTCCCATTTTCATCATACCAATGCTTAAAAAAAAAGGCATCACTCTTACTCGACTCCAAGTTGAAGACAAGTCCCCAATAAATGGATTATATGCATGGAAAATTGTACATTTGTTATAATTTTTCATGTAGATAATTTAATTACTGGAGAGTTGGCTTAAATGAATCCCTCCCATCACTGTGATGGGGAATGGTGCAGCAGTAAGTAGGGAGCATACGGTCTGCGTCTATGCCACTTGCCCCACATCTGTGTTAAATCAGAACCTATACACCTGCTGCGTGCCTTCCTCTTCCCATCAGTGTTTGTCCCCCTCCCTCAGTCTGCCTGCTTCCTACTCTCCATTGCTTTTCTCCTGCCATCACTTACCCCAATGTAGTAGCTCTGACTCTGGCCCAGGGCATGGAACACAAGGTGCCCGGCTCCAGCCAGATAGTAGTGGTGGCAGCTGCACCTTCGGCTCTGAGCTCTGGTTGGGGCCAGAACTGCAACAGCTCTGCCACTGCTGCAGTCTCCCTTGTACTCCCCTGGGCCACACACTTCCCAAGTGGGCCCCCTGGGTTGCACACCGCATTGTCTCTGCAACATTTTCCCCTCCACCACCACATGACTCAACCCAGCTGTGGCCAGGCAACTGTGGCAATGGCAGCTCCAGCTCCAGTATTCAAGTCCAAGATGAGGCTCCCACCTCCTATGCTGAACAAATAAAAATCACCTATTGTTTTTGAGTAAATATGGTACCTACAGGAAAAGAGATTACTATGCAGCCCCTTCAATATCAAAGGGAAACCAACAAGAGACCTGCCACATTATTAAAAACCTGCTCTCTCAAGGAGGCATAACAACAGTTTTCCTCAAATATTAAACAACATTTGGCAAACTTTAGGGGGAAAAAGCCATTACTCAAAGCAAACAGCTCTTTGCACAAGTTATTTTAAGTAGTCTGCTAGAATAGATTATGCATTTTCTTACTTGCAAACCCCAAGTGCTTTAAGATAATGACAAAGAGGCCTTGCTAGTTTCATATCTTCTTTAGCTTTGAGCACTCCAGCTGTAAAGTCACGCAGTTCTGGTGGAATTTTAGCATCTGTGTGTTCCAAGTAATGCAGCACACCAGCTGCATGGCATCCATTTCTTTCAGTCAGCAACAAGATGGATTTTGCCTTTGTAAATTTGTCATCTTTCAAAGAACTCTTCAGAAAAAGGAATGAAGATTTTTGTTTTTAAAACGTTGTCCACCAAGTATACGGCAACATATTAGTAAGTGAACGTTAACCAGCAGAACTAAAACATCTTGAGAGTTAATCAAACCTTTTCTATGCCACTTCGAAAGTTATCAGACATGCTTTGTAAGCGTATACCAAAGACGCTTGGAGAGGACGGAAAACTGAAATGTACCACACAAGTTGCATCAGTAATTCCCAAGTATTTCATGCAGTCATCAGTTAAAACTGGAAGAGAAAGCAAGCCACAATACATCATATGTACCCATTACAAAGTATTTTTCTGGTGGACTAAAAGACAAAAAGATCCAGCTGAGGCATGTTCCACAAAGAAGTTATAATTTGAACATCATCATTTTGATGCTGTGTTGTGTAAAAATATTAGGAGGTAAATGCCCTGGAGAGAAAGTAACTATTTAGGCTGACAGAATGTTGACACAAATACAAACAAATATAAACCGGCCATGAATAAATTTAGGGTGGATATTCGAAAAAGTTTCTATTCATTAGCGCAGTCAGATTTTGAAACAGCTTTCTAACAAAAGCAAAAAGTAGCTCCTTAAAAAAGAAAAAAAAGCAGCAGCAGCTTGATACATTTGTTAAAGGAATTATGTAATATGGTTGCCTGCAATAATAGGGGACTAGACTCTACGGCTCAAGAGGTTTCTTTCATTCCTTTATTTCTTTGCATATTCACTCCCCTCCCAAGATTGTGCCACTTGGGCAATACATTTGAAAGTCCAACCTTCCCTTTGCTGGAATATTTTCTTACAAAGCCAAAAAAATCAAACAAGTTTTGTTACTGCTGATCTCATGCCTGTTGCTCCCTTTCGATACTTTATGTACCTCAACTTGCTTACTTATGTACCTCAACTTATTTTTGTAACGTTTATTTTTGTAACTTTTCTGGGAAACGTATTATGGTCTCAGAAGCTGCTTTGAACTTAACAGCTAAGCTTAAAAACGGGACTCTTTCTTGATCATTTTCCCTAGTGAACTCCCTGGAATAAAAACACAGACAAACTAAAAGCTTGATAGAATAAGGAATTTCTCTGCAGATGCTGAAAGAAATTCCAGATTTTGATGGTAGAAATTCCAAGACTGCAAAGAAACTGAGAAACTGTCTGGATATTTACACCCTTTAAAAATAAATATACAAATAAAACCACATATACACACACGCACTCCCCACAAGGTGTAGTATTTTCCCTTATCATGATCTTTGAAGTCTGGCCAAAGGAGAATCTGCTATTTTCCCTAGTTGAGCCCATTCCGCCTTGTATTTTTAGGGAGAGCAAAATAAATTGCTTCCAAAGTCCTGTATTTGGAAAAGCATTTATTTTCCACGTTTACAAAACTGGCAACTGAACAGCTCATTTGCCTTCAAGTTTACATAAAACCTGTTCAAAGAAGAAATACCTGACCATTTCAGGCAAGCAGGTTTTGGTCATGAGTTCTTTCAAGGCACTGCTAAACATAGATACAGGCATACCTCGTTTTATTGTGCTTCGCTATATTGCGCTTCGCAGATATTGCCTTTTTTACAAATTGAAGGTTTGTGGCAACCCTGCATCGAGCAAGTCCATCAGCACCATTTTTCCATCGGCGCCATTTTTCCAACAGCATTTGCTCACTTCGTGTCGCTGTGTCACATTTTGGTAATTCTCGCAATATGTCAAACTTTTTCATTATTATTATATTTGTTATGGTGATCTGTGATCTTTGATGTTACTACTGTAATTGTTTTGGGGCGCCATGAACTGCACCCATATAAGACGGCGAATTTAAATCGATAAATGTTGTGTGTGTTCTGACTGCTCCACCGACTGGCCGTTCCCCCGTCTCTCTCCCTCTCCTCAGGCCTCCCTATTCCCTGAGACACAACAATATTGAAATTAGGCCAATTAATAACCCTACAAAGGCCTCTAAGTGTTCAAGGGAAAGGAAGAGTCGCATGTCTCTCACTTTAAATCAAAAGCTAGAAATGATTAAGCTTAGTGAGGAAGGCACGTCGAAAGCAGAGACAGGCCGAAAGCTGGCTTCTTGCGCCAAACAGTTAGCCAAGTTGTGAATGCAAAGGAAAAGTTCTTGAAGGAAATTAAAAGTGCTACTCCAACGAACACACGAATGATAAGAAAGCGAAACAGCCTTATTGCTGATATGGAGAAAGTTTTAGTGGTCTGGATAGAAGATCAAACCAGCCACAACATTCCCTTAAGCCAAAGCCTAATCCAGAGCAAGGCCCTAACTGAGAGAGGTGAGGAAGCTGCAGAAGAAAAGTCTGAAATTAGCAGAGGTTGGTTCATGAGGTTTAAGGAAAGAAGCCATCTCCAGAACATAGAAGTGCAAGGTGAAGCAGCAAGTGCTGATGCAGAAGCTGCAGCAAGTTATCCAGAAGATCTAGCTAAAATAACTGATGAAGGTGGCTACACTAAACAACAGATTTTCAATGTAGACGAAACAGCCTTATATTGGAAGAAGATGCCATCTAGGGCTTTCATAGCTAGAGAGAAGTCAATGCCTGGCTTCAAACCTTCAAAGGACAGGCTGACTCTCTTGTTAGGGGCTAATGCAGCTGCTGACTTTAAGTTGAAGCCAATGCTCATTTACCATTCCGAAAATCCTAGGGCCCTTAAGAATTATGCTAAATCTACTCTGCCTGTGCTCTAT
>NW_017728915.1:23587299-23614876 GCF_001723895.1 Crocodylus porosus | reverse complement strand
GCTTTATTGCGGTGGTCTGGAACCGAACCCGCAATATCTCCGAGGTATGCCTGTACGTTCATTTGATTGTGAAGGTAAACATTTGGAAGACAAGTTCTAAGTGAAGGTCATATGAAAAAAGGAGGTTGTTGAGAAACACAGAAAGAAAGCAGACCTTCAGGTCTACATAGAATAGAAAACTATATGCACCAAAAGGAATTCCTGATTCTGATACTAGTGATTCCAAAATGGTTTGTGAGAAACTGCTCTTTGCAGCAGCAGATCAGCACTGCTGGAAGAGCCCACTGATTTGTGACAGATGCACTAACAGCTACTCAACAATTAAAGCTCCCCTGACCTGTAGCACTGATAGAGGATTACAGAACACAGTTACTGGTATTCTGACCTAAGGTCTACTTTCTTTTTGCATTTCTGAACAACCTCTCATATCTTTGTTTGAGGTGAAGACAGAAACGACGATTTTCGCTTGATATGGCGACAGAAAGCAGTCTACAGCCGTGACCAAAAGCCCAAGTGCATGGCTGCAAACAACTTCAAAGATGGCCAATCAGATGCAAATTTGATCTCTTATTCCATGAGGTATCATATGAAGACGTTTCAAAATGCAGCGTCTTTTGTAACTTGTTTCTGGAGCTCCCAGCCTGTTGCTGTTCTCAGAATGTGAGGGGGAGAAAAGGGAGCACAGGCAGTTCAGTCCGTTTTGTTCAGCCCCGACTGCTCCAAGGGTGAAGCAGGTGTATTAGAACACCCCTCAAAGTGGGGGGCCTCCAATTTCACCCGTGCCACCATTCAGCACCAGCCGGGTAGCCCCAAGAATGAGCTCCCTCTGCTGCCTTTTCCTGCTCCCATTGTGAAAACCGAGCACTGGCAGAGAGCCATGGCCACTGCTATGGGAACCTGGCAGCTAGATTCCCCTCCCCCATAGAACCATCAGTGAACTTCTGTTTGGTCTGGGGTAACGCTGTAACTCAGAATAGTTTGCAGAAAAACATTCCGAGTTACAGTTGGGAGCTCACTTCTGCCTGCACCTTACATCTTCACTTATATCACAGAACATCTGGTATATTTTTAGTGTTATTTTATTTTTGGTTCCAGAAAACATTTAGGGTGCTCTTGGTTTTCATTTAATTCTATCTTATTATTGGTTCCAGAAAGAAGCTGAAGTTATATGCATCTCTTATGCAGAAGATTGGAGATAACACTGTTTGGACCCTAAGTCAGGTACTAGAAATTGAGCTCCAGGCTGAGTCAAAAGAGCCAGTGATAAGACCAAGTAGCAAAATAAGTTGATTCGCTTTTAAAACTAGTCTCACTGTACTACACTGTACGCCTACATACAAGGATACATTACTGGGCATGGAGGTAAATTAACTGTACTGAAGAAATGGAACAAGGACTTGTCAAGTAACCAGGCTCTCATTTTTAATGCGTTCCTTTTTAATGAAGTCATAACTACGGAAAGTAAGTCTGAGGTTTTAAACAGCCACAATATAATATTAACCTATAGCCTGAAAAGCTGCAGGTGAAAAATTAAGGAGCAAAGCAGTTTTGTTTTGATTTTTTTAAACAGGTGCAAGTTGTCTTTTATTCCTTTTTTAATTATTGAAATATATGTTGCATTATTAACAACCTTGATATTTGTTTAGATTTATATCTCACCCTATCTGAAAGGCTCAGATGATAAATCCAGCATCTTGGATTTGAATCTTTAATTTGAAGAGCATCCCAGGATTATGAGAATCTATTCTCATTTCTTCACTGAGCTATCTACATTCTGTTAAGATGTACTGTTCTTTTTGTTTGGTTACTCTCTAATTCTGCTAAAAACAAACAGAAGTTCTAGTCTAATAAAGATTCTCAGAAACATATTTGCATTTAATATTGCTGCCTTCAAGTCTTTCAGGGGCTAAAATATAAATTGTTTGCATTAGCACCAGCAAATTTTACATCAGTTTTGTACACCAATTTAAGTTACACTAGGATCCAGGGTGGAGACAAACACCAGTCTCTCTAGTAGCTACTAGGCTAAATACTACTACAGCTCATCAACCTTAGGTGGCAGCAGAGCAAGTAATATCCTACTTGTATTGAGAAAACTGTTACCCAAAGGCAGCTATAGACACAACACCTACACTGGTGTATTCTTACTGCAGTTTTCCCTGGGGAACTGTTCATGGTTTCTACTCTGCATGTTTACTTTTCATTAACACCAGTGTAAATACATTATATAGGCTAAAAGAAATAACGTATTGCTGCTTAGAATCCGTTTCTTAAAAATGAAAGGAAAGCACTTACCTAACACAACATGAGTGCCAGGACTAAATTTTTTTCTCCACTGCTCTTCAACATATTTAAAACGATACTCAATTTCCTTGTGTATTTTTAAGCAATATATTGCACTGCTCTCCACTGCCTGAAACACAAGAGTTGTCTCTCCAGTAAATAGTAAAGAAATAAAATATGATTATACCAATTATTACTGCAGCTTAAAGTCCTACGAAGCCTTGTTCAAGTGATACATCATTATAGACTTATTTGGTTTATGCGAAGAAGGGATACCCAAGAAACCTTTCATTCAGAAGTAATTCTATGCAACTGTACTTAATTTACTTTGATGAACATTAGCTATACAATATTCCAGGCATTAAAAGGATTTCGCTAACAAACATTTTGAAATTATCTAACTACGTTAACATTTTCAACGGTTGGACATTCCAGATGTCATGGAATACTCATGTGAGGTATCCCATATATTTTTTAAGGATCTTATTTATAAGTATCTATTACACTTTCCTTACTCTTGAGTAAAATGCACAGTGCTGGTGTATTTTCCACATTTCTATATTAAAAAAAAAAACAAGTGTAGTGTCAAGCAACTGCATCTAGGCCATATAAATTGGGAATATGGACCTCTTCAAACAGCTTTGCCATTTTTTAAAGTTATTCTTGCCTATCACTTCAACCTTTGAATTTAGTTTCACCATTTTTCTTAATAATTCAAGTATCACTACTTGATTAAAATATGTGGTAGCAGGAAAGCATGAAGCAAACAACGATAAAGACAGTAAAATAAACATTTAATTGAAGTACCAGACTGAAATGTAATTTTATCATTCTGGAAGGTTAAAAGCCAGTTTAGACCTCCTATTGTATTAAAGGTAAAGACTGGATTTAAATAATTCAGTTCCTTAAGTGTTCTCCTGTTGCTACATTGTTTGCTTTGTCCAAGGTAATTTATTTTCAAATATAACAGATTTATAAAGGCAAGCAATAGACTGTGTTGGATTTGGGGAAAAATGAATTGGAAGGACTTTTCAAGATGGACAAACAGCTAGTTGCCATATGAAGTTTTGAAATGTAAAAAACTTTTACTGAATCTCAGAAAGGAACATCATAATACATGGAAGTACCCTTCAACATCAACTACCGTTATCCATCCTTCTTTGCAAGAGGAACTATATACATACGTGAAGTACGCATTAGGAATGTATCAATAAAAAGAATATTAAGGCTGTCTAGTCAAGCACTAAGAGTATGTATTATGAAGTTCCTTTCTGAGATTCAGTAGACGTTTTACATTCAAAAATTAACAATTAAGACTGCCCTTTAATTTAGCAACCTGGGGCACGTAGCTTCTTGATAGTCTTTAACTGCATAAATCATGTACTATTTGTACCTGGCAACTGTCTTATTCATTGCCCAGGAGGCATGGGGATCACAGAGTAGATAAATGGATATAAAAAGGTAACATTCAATATTCAAATATTTGGCCCCATACTAAGAGTACAAAATGTTCATTTCAGAGAAATTTATACCAGTGCATAGTACAGGGTACATTTACCCCAGAGTTGTAACAGACACGATGTACTACTAAGGATACTTCACAGGAGCTGCAGTTCTTACCAACACAAACCAACTTAACACCTGAGGTAGACATTACAGCATGCACTGGAAGTTTTGGGGCCTAGACACCTTAAAATGTGAGACTATTATACTTTAGTTGGTTACATAGCAGTTAAAAGAAATTACCAAGGCTTCTCATGCAACATCAGTCCTCAAAAACTCCTTAGAAACCAGTAATATTGGTTTTTTCCAGATTATAAAACACTTTTCACTACTCAGTGGTTTGACTGCTCCACCTGTACTAAGGTTGCTTCTATGTCAGCTACTGGCCTGTCCCTCCTTGCTGAGTGGTATCCCATGGACTAGAGAAGCAGAGAAAAATCTCAGAGAAAGCACATGCTATATCTCTCACAATTACTCTTTATTGGTCCCTAGGGCCTTTGGGAGAAGGAGGATGCCATTTAAAACCAATACAGATGGTACAGTTTGATACAAGTGCACTTTGTGCACTGAAGGTACTAGATAAAGGAAAGAAGCTCATACTGATGGGAAAGTGCTGCTGACTTGAGATGACCATAAATGGTATCACAATTTCAAAGTGGCTACATTTCAAGAGATCTCAGCAGTACTGCCCCCATAGATGTGGAAACAGATTATCAACATGAGAATTCTCATCTGTAGAAAAGATCATGTCAACAACCATCTGGAAACTAGCAAAGCCTAACTGATACTGGTCCATGACCAGCCACTTTGACATGGGTAAATCAATTCCTGGAAATTCTGTGCATTTGTTATGTACTGCCATGAAGAAGTTGTTAGTACAGGCAGTCCTCAGGACAATATTGAAAGATCTGCACACATAAGTTTCCAGAATTAGGAAGGCAATTAATACCACCCATGTCTCCGCTATATGCGCCGCCCCCCACCATGCATCCGGGTACAAACAAAGGAAGGACTTCTCCATTAGTTGCAAGAAGTGGTAAACCACAAAGATTGACTCAAGCCACAATCAAATGGTGTAGAAATATACAGACCACAGTATTCAAGAACTTAAATATCTGTCATAATGAGGGGGTGGAGGGCAGGTTGCTTGCAGAACAGCCCCACTAAAACAAACAGGGCAAGCATTCTCTGTTTCTGTTTGACTCTGTGGAGCCAATTTTGCCTCAGCCAATGAAACTTTATACAGAACATCTGGCTTCAAATATGGGCTTAAAAGCTGTCACATGAATGTAGAGTATGACTTTGTAAGAAAGAAGGCCAGATGGAAGTCCCCAAGGAAGACTCAATGTCAGAAAGCTACCTGACCAGCAAGGTGAAGGCCAGATGTTTTGTATATTTGCAAAGCATAATATTAAGAACTCTTAGGAGATGCACTAGATATGGAACAAGAGACAATGACTATCAAGGGTTTCAGCTACCTTCTACAAACACCTTAGAATAGCACTGACACAGAAGCCTTTGCATAGCAAACTACTTAGAGCAATGGCATGGAGGAGGTCATGCAGCATCTCACACGGCTATGGATATTGGTACGTGTGACTGAACACATGTTCTAAAAGTAAGTATATACTTTTCCTTCTAATTTATTGAGCAGAACACGAAGCATTTTAAAATTAAAGGAACACCTTTGCTAGAGTGGTAGTTCTCTTAGACTGAAGCTGTTCATGCTGTGCAGCTACCCGCTATCCCAGAAAGGATGCAGAATCCACTTACAGGAAAGTCTCAAGGCTGGCATACTAATGACTAGTCTCAAGGAGTGAGTTATGGTGATCCAGCTTGCCACTGCTGATATTGTACCTCTCCCACTCCTCCACCAGAGCCGGGGACGTCACCACTGCAAGCCAGAAGACTTGCTCCAGGTTTTGTAGCTTTTGGGCACATCTCTTGGATGTCCAAAGCAATCTGGGCACACACGTCGATGACACAGGAACAATTTCCTACAACCTCAACTCACCTAAGGATGCTACCAACTCCCCTTATCAGGCAGATTCTCCTTCTTGCAGCCTTTCACTATGTATTAAAGCACACTCCTGAATAGCTGCCTCTTAAGAATTATTGTTCCATCCTCCACAAAAGACACGTCTTCAATACATTTCTTATTTCCATCATGATGTTGCTATGTTTTGTTCCCATTTTGGGCAGATCACCACAATGGGGAAGTAACAGGATACCCTGGATAACTAAAGGGCCTGAATCAGGTTCCCTATGCCTCACTTGCTTGACATTTTTTCATTCATTTTAGGGATTTTTATTTATTTTTTTTTTTTGGGGGGGGCGGGAATTAATACAGAACCACTAAAGACTTTGTGAAGTGCCTCTCTGGCATTTTAAAGAACAGAAAATAAGTAGGTGCAAAAAAACAAGTTGGTGCAGGATAACTGTCATTTCCACAATTGCACATATTTTCCAGTCATTTCTGTAACTCTCAATATGTTCAGGTATTTAGGAACACCGAGTTCAGGGTTGGGCAATTATTTTGGGCAAAGGGCCACTTACCCAGTTTTGGCAAGCTGTGGAGGGCCACATGGATAGCCCTCCCCCTGGACAAGTGCCCTGCCCCCTGGTCACCATCTTGGGACCAATGTCCTAATGTTTTGGGACCAATGTCTCAGGGCCAGTGCTGGTGGGGCCCAGAGCGGGGCACAGGCTGGCAAGGGTCTATAGAGCCGGGTTGGGCTGCAACAGCAGGGAGAGGGGGAGCTGGCCCAGCTCCATATAGCCCCTGCCAGCCAGGACCCCTGTACTCCTGCTGCCCTGCTCTAGGCCCCACCAGCGCTGGCCCCAGAACACTAGCGTGGCCCCATGCACCCACTCACTCCCAGTGTCCTCCAGCCCTGCGGTACAGGCAGGGGACACTATGCAGCCCTGACCCACTGCTCTGAGGCAGGGAACAAACTGGTGCTGAGTGCGCGGAAAAGTGGCCCCTCCACTGCCCCGTGGCCAGCACTCCCTGCTGCAGTCACTCACAACCCGTGTGGAGATGTCCTGAGCAGGCACAGGCAGCCCCACGCAGGCTGCAAGCAACTGCAGCACGGGGTGCCAGGCAAACAAGGGGCTTGTAACCCAGCTCTGCTGCCAGCCTGGGCCCTGCACCAGCTCTGGCCTTGCCTGGCAGTGGCGGTGGGAGCGGCAGCAGCTGCGACCCCCCCCACTTGCTGTACCAGGCATCGTTTAACACCACCACCGCCTCTGGGATGCCCAGCGCATGACCTACAGGTGGGCAGCAGCAGCAAACACTGCCTGGCACGGCAAGTGGGGAGGCCACAGCTGTTGCCACTGTGTACAGCCCCAACGGAAGGAGCCCAGAGCCAGTGCGTGGCCCAGGCTGGCAGCAGGGGCAGGTTACAAGCTTGTGCTGAGCATGGGAAAAGCGGCCCCTCACCCGCCCCATGGCCGGCACCCTGTGCTGCTGCCACTCACAGTCCACACAGGGCTGCCTGTGCCTGCTCAGGACATCCCCACGCAGGCTGCGAGTGGCTGCAGCAGGGAGTGCCAGCCACGGGGCAGGGGAGGGGCTGCTTCTCCCCAGACTCCTTACCTGCCCTTCTCCCCACCCCTTACCTGAGTTTCCAGAACAGGTGCAGCCACATGGTCCCAGGCCAGAAGCTCCTGCTAGGGCTTCCAGTTGTGGGGGGCGGGGCTAGGTGGGTCCTGCTTCCCCTGGATCCTACTGCCCCTGGTTCCTGTCATTTTTGACAGGAACCAAAAACAGATAGATATTAATTTTCTAAATTTTTTAGGGGCCCCACAGGCCAGATAGACCCGTGGGCCATATTTTGCCCACTCCTGACCTAGTTGGTCTGCTTGACCCAGTAGCAGGACTAGGGTAATGAGAAACTCTTCTAATTTGCCATGCCCTCTAACTGCACCATCCCAAACTAGATTCTAAAATAAAAGAAAGGCTCTTTATACTATGCCAGCATTGTCGATACATTTCAGAGACTGAAAAAGTATCTGAAACCACATATTTGCTTACATAACAAAGGGGGATTTTGCCTGCATAAGTGAAAGCATTGATAGGGTGTTGTTAATATACAAGGATTTACATCAGTTCCTATCTGCATATTTGACAGCCTGTGCTTGCTCAAAGAATCTGCATTGCTGACATTTGGGTCTTAATGCCCCAAGGGCCTTCTTCTCTGTATAGATTACACCTTTACAGTAATTTGTGATCCTTGCCAGGACTGTGATGTAAAGGGACCCTGAAGGTAAGAAAAAATTATTTTACAAGTAGTGTTGTGTGTGAAACTACCAACCACATCACAGCTAGGCTGAAATAGTTGTGTTTCAGTGTGACAAAGCGTGTGTTATGGTTTGGGCAATCCTCCAGGATGACAGAAAATAGGTCCTAAGAATTTAAGTCTTAAAACAAACCAAAAGAAAATTAACCATTTGTGGCATAGGGACACTGAAGTGCTTAGGGCTGTTTTGGATTTCTGTAACTTAAGACTTACCAAACAGAAAAATAAAGTGAAAGTAAAGCATTACAGATCCCATTCAATCACTTCAATAAAATGAACCTCCCTCTAGAACTGCTAATATTTCCTTTGGCTTTTCTCAAACAACAGGTGAGTGATGGTTGGGGATATGGAAATTATCAGTAAAGGTTAAAGTTCTGCACTCCATCCCAAAATCCACTACAAACTATGCAGAAACAAACACCTTAAAATGACTTCAAGAATGGAAAATAATTGACTTAAAATGTTCATTTTATAGTTGATGTCCATTTGGCATTGGCAATGCTTTGGAACATACAACACACACGGAGGAATTTTGCACTTAAGTTCCAAAGATGTTACAGTTTTGGCCTTTTAGCTCCTTGGCCAACAGGCTTTCTAATTATATTTGATGAATGGGGCCTTGATTGGGAGGGAGGAAGTGTACACAAGCTGGGAACACCAACTGCGCGAGGAAAAAAAAAAGTTATGGTAGGCAATTATTCAGTTGAAAAAGAAGTTTCTACTGAGAAATGAAACCACCAACACTGGCCTTCAGGGAGCAGGGTAAAGGTGATCAGGCAAATATAGCAAGTGCTCCCTGGAAGGAGTGGTGTTACTGTACCGTGGGGGCAAAGCTGGGTTTCAGAAATAATCCTAGCCAACAAGAAGGGAGGGCAGTAATTCTGGTAATATGATCTGAGGAAATCTAAAATGTGGTGGGATAAGTAAAGAAGGGTTTTACTAGTAACAAATCAAGGGGGTCAGGCACTAACCCTACAAGGGGCTGATAAGCCCTGTCAAGACTGAGACTGTTTACTGTATAGTATATTAGTGGGGTGAAGGGGGCAGGGAGTGTGATAAGGGTATAAGCTGACTTTACTTGCTGCGTATTATGTAAACTCTGTACTAAATATAATATAATATAATATTACTCTCCTCATCACCACAGCCCCCAAAATCCTATGCAAACTTTAATGGATTTATTTTTACAGCATCCTCGTGAAGTAAAACTGACTTTAGTTTACTCATTTAACAGATAAGGATCCAAGAGCAACCCTGAGGCCAAAATTGACAATGTTCACTCATTTTAAACACTCAAATTTTGATGCCCAGGGCCTTTTTTTTCTTAGAGATTGTGGGTTCTACTTAGGTTTTGCAGAAAAGTATTCTCCAATGGTTACAAGCTTCTGCCTTGTCTGCTTAGCTTTTATTCCTTTTTTGTTTCTACCCTTCTACCTTGTCTGCCTTAGGTTCCTTTTTCCAACAACTTTCATGAATTTTCATTTGGAAAATCAAAACAGTGTTATACGGTATTTGTTCACAACTTTAAAGTGGCACTCTAAAGGAAGTACTTTGATCTATAACCAATTATTTCTCTGGTAAGAAGAAATTACTGATCTCAAAAAAGTCCACATTTTTAATCTCTGCTCAGAAGTCAGTATTGCTGTAACTTGCTGTACCGTGTTACTTAAAACACCCTCCATATCTGTATGTACACAATAATACTTACTCTATAAACCATTTCTGTTTCATCCACAGAATTAGTGAAAAGCAAGGTCTTCTGAGCATTACTAGGGGTGTAATCCAATATCCGGAGTAATACAGAGATTTTGTCACAGTTCAAAGAAAGGTGCACTACCTGTTAAAGTGACAAAATTAAGTTAACTGGGACAAAAAAATCCTGTCATTTTACTACAGTGAATATTCTTCATAAGTACATTGCATTTATACACTGCAATTATACTATCAGAATCAAAAAACATTACTAGTAATGCCAAAACTCTGAGACACCTTGAGATCCTTCCAAGGGTGCCACAAGGTGCTATGCAATGTTAGTACTGTTTAGGTACACAAATACAAAAAACTCCAGTATTTCAAATACTAATCCATGGTGCTAAAACATTCTGACCTGTTATGATTTTGAGTTCTCTACAAGAATTGCTCCATTATTTTTCCATCGTCAAAAAATTGAATGAAAGCTGAGAGCCAGCATTTTCTGAGTGATGCCTTAAGTCTAACTGTTGATTTAAGATCTGAGAAGTTCCAATTCAGGGACTGTACCCCAACTCCAATTGTCACTTGAAAAAACTACCATTTAAAAATCAAGCCTAGTACAAAAATTCTTCTCTCTGCACCCAAAAATATGTCTAGTCAAAAAGACGACTTTTTTTTTTTTAAATCTAAGATGTCACAACTTTAAAGTCTTGTATGTCCCAATCTGATCTGATTTGAGCTTTGTATCACTGGAAAGCAGACATATTTAGTTACACTTAGTACTTTGATTGGCTGGAAGTGATAAACACATGAGATTTTAATTTCATGACCTTGTTAGGTATAGAATTTTTTGTAGTATACCATGAAGTGCTGGGATTCATGGTAATTATGACGCCTGACTTTATAGCTTTAAAAAAAAAAAAAAGTTGGGAATTTTTTTTTGTATTCCTTTACCAATCCAGTACATCTGGAATAACTGCTCTGTAACAAAAGTGGTATATACAGTACATGATTACATATACTTGATGCTTATTTGGGATGATGTACATTACTTAGGGTGCTGACAAACACAAACCCTCCCCTCCCTACCAAAAATGGCACTTCAAACTCAATACACTTGCATGCTGAGCCCAACACATGCTCAGAAGAGGCTTCAGGTTAGTTGGGCCCGGCTCACCCAACGCCTGTATACATGAAATACTTTACTGGGGCTTTTTTGGCACTTTTATCTAATAGACGATTGAACTGCTTTGGATAAAAACCCCAAAAAGCCCCATTGAAGTGCCCAATCTATACAGATACTACAGAGCTAGGTCAAACTAATGTGCTGCTTCTTCTGGTGAAGCGCATTTTTGTTCCCCCCCACCCCATCTATCAGTGCCCTCAGAACTGTAGAAAGTAAGGCTGGAAGGGCATTCTGGTTGCAAGTCACTAGTTTAGGCATTCTTACCTGTGATTAAAATATGAGCATAATAAAAATGGTGAAATATCCAATAAATGTTCAAATCTAAAAACTAAGCTCTTTCCAACTATAAAAAAAAACACTGCAAAAAGTATATAAGCATCACCTCTGTACAGAACACAAAGTAGTTGTGTAACTGAGGGGAAAAAAGCACAATTCCTGGACTTTTTACCTGTTGAACATTTCCATATACGGATGCTTCTTCCATAGATGTTATCACAATATAAGGATCATTCATGAACTCTCTTGTTACATGTTCTATATGTTTATTCCAACGAGTTCCAACAACAACAACCTGACGTGGCACAGATTCCCTCCCTGCAACAGGGATCGTTTTCCTATAATATTCTAGGATCATAAATACCTGTAAAAAGAAATTTTGTTTTCCTTTTTTGGGTAAACACCTCTCTTATTCCAGTCTACAAACAGTAACAGTCAGTGGAGACTGCATTGCATCTAAGAAAGACCAGTCACACTGTACATATAAGCCAGAACCCATCCATTCAAAAATGCAGACTGCAAACATGCTGGTAAGTACATTTCATCTCAAGGCAAGGTATGTAAAGGAAACTGAAGAGAAGAAAGTATGCATGGATCTGTTTTTTGGAGGAATTTTTTTTTTTTTTTTAAAAGGAAAATTTTTCATGTTCCAAGTCAAATCAGCCAAATCAATTCCAAATCCATGAGTCATTCAAGAACCATAGGTGGCCATACAACCAGCAAACATCTGCCACCCCCACCTGGGGTTTCAGATGCTTCCAAATCCTTCAGTGGGCATCCTGCGTGGAGGCTCAAACCCAGAGATTAGGGTTTGGATGCCCCTGGGTTTCGCCTGCCTCAGCCATATGGCCACAGGAGCAAGCTAGGAAGAAATCTTCCATTTCCATAAAGTGAGTGTAAAGCCAAGATCTTCCTATTGGAAGTGGAAGTGGGAGGTTAAATGTACATTACCTCCACCCAGGTACTACCCCTTGCCAGAAAAGCGGCTATCCTCAGCAACTAGGAAAACTGCCTTGGTGGACATGGTGTTGAAGCACGCAGGGACCTTTTATACCTGCCATGAGGCACTGTGCTTCAAGTACTGTTAAGGCAAAAGCCTCAAATGAGCTGCTTGAGGTGCACACTAAAGCACCCACAAAGTATATATGGATAAAAAAATCCTTTGCACCGCCTTGATCCCAAAATAGCAGAGGGAGGAGGAAAGTGGGTGAAGCTTTAAGAAAGCAAAACTTGCCCACTTCCCCACACCCCTCCTCCCAGCACCAGGCTGTCAGTCAACCAGGACTAGACTTGCCTGCAGTCAGCAGAGCTACTACTCATCTGGGAATACAGGCCACAGTTCTACTTGCAATGGAGAAGGTTGGTACCACTCCCATGCTAGCTGACAACCTTATTCGTGGGGGAGTACAGGAGGGCTGCAACTTTGCTTGCTGTGCCCCACTATGGGTGGGAGGCTGTCAGTTAGCAGAGGGCCTCTATTTCCCCCCTGCAGCAGAGCACATCACACAATGCCGTCACTTCTAGTGCATTACGTTTACTGATACAGATACACATCTTCCTATGACCCGTGTGCGTCAGGATCAGTTTGAATAGTCTCTACTGACCCCGCAGCAAAAAGACTTAGTCTGTATGACTTGTAGATGGGAAAGTTATCTTGGTTCAAGAGAAATTCTGTCTTCCATTCCAGGGGAATAGAGAAGCCTGCCTACCAGGTAATCAAAAGAGATCTCAGTGGGGGGGGGGACGACAAACAAACAACCCTGAAAAAAAGGTTTTGTACAGGCCCGAGGAAAAAGGGTCTGCGTCACACCAATCCCATGAGTTACGTTTTCCCTTTCTGCTCCAAGACATTAGACACCATGTTAAAGCAGCATGGAAAAAAAATCAGTTCTTAAACTGCTCCCCATCCCAGTCTCCCATGTCTCTTTTTAAGTATTGCAAACCTCTTAAAGTCTTTCTTTTTTTTTTTTTTTGGTGTGTGGGGGGTTAACTTTTGCTAAAATTTGGACAATCACATCATAGGCTAGAGTCCTGTTTTATACTGAGGTCATATTTATAACAGTCCTTTTAAATATGTAAATTATAACATACAATAGAAGCAACATAAGACCACCTGAACAAATCTCATACTCACTTGTTTGCTGGCTTCTGATAACAGTACCTCAACCTCATCAAGAACAAGATGGCAAAGTCTAAGTAACAACAAGCTATGGTGTTCAAGCAGTCTTAAAAGGCTGTATGGTGTGGTTACAATCACTTCACCTGCATGGTGGAAGGAAAAAAAAAAGCTGGCAGCACTTGAGCTTTCATTTACAAAAGCACTGTTATCAATTCTTGCTGTTTTACACCATGTGCTTTGGTCATTTTATTTTTACATTAAAAGTAACAAAATAAAAAAAAACAGTTCCCAGTAACTGGAGTTCAAGACAATTTTGTCCAAATGCACTTTTGTATCCAAAAGGAAGCTCCAAGGCAGGAGCACACCCAGTGAGTATATGCACACGGACAACCATTCAGAAGGAATCTTTTTAAAGAATTTTATACGGCCACTGGGATCTGATTTACGGTCTTTGGTTCCCGATTTAATTGGTCTGTGATATTTAGGGCACAAAAATGGCTAAAATTGCCCTAAATGGCAGAACAGATAATGCTGCATCTCCCAATCCTGCTTTCCATGCTGGGAGCAAAATGCCACAAATTCAAGTAACAGTGCAGTATCCTGTTTCTGTTTCCAGCCCAAAAAGTTAAGGAGGTGGAAAAAACCCCCCACACTCAAAAAGATACTTTCCACACCTCTTCCCTTCATATAACTAAAGATTCAACTCATTAAGTAAAAAAAATGAAGCATTCAACATCTACAAACTCCTGTTCAGTTGCATAACTTGGTAGATGGTTTTGGAAAGGATTGCAAGTCAGAGAATAGGAATAAACAATACAAATGTAGGTCTACAGAACTCCCTAACAGTACCTGCTTTAAAAAAAAAAAAAAACAACAGTAATTTTGGGAAACAAGTCTAGAGATGCGGGCCAAGACATGCAGCATGTAATCCTGTAATTCAAATCTGCTGAAATGAATAAATACAACTGATGGTTATGCAGTCATCACTGTATGACAGGCCTCCCAATTAAGAAACAAGATATAAAACTAATGTCAATCAAACCCTGAATTCACTCACAAAATACAATCACAAAGAACATACATTACAGAAGTATACACAGTTAACTGGCAATTTTTAAAAAGCCTCTCACGCTGCCTTAGCTGAAATTAAAATATTGATGGCTTTTTGCTATCAATCCAGGGTCAACAAAAATATATTTTTAAAATGCAATATATCAATACTCTCAGCCACTATCTTTTCTTATTTCCAATTACTTATACTCTTTGCCATTTGCCCACCAATAGGAGTTAGGTACATTGCCTGTTTGTGATTCGGCAGTCTCTTGTCCACGTGCATTTTTTAAAACTTAACATTCCAAGTTGTATATTAAGCTAGTAATATGCACTAGCTTGACTTCCTATTATCATCACATCGTACTTGTTTAACCTCCTGCCTGAGTAAATGCGGCTTGCAGAGCCATCATTTATAGGGCCCAAAGAAAATTGCGATTTTGCAGACTGTGTGGATACTGTGAAGTCAGCCACACATCATGATTTTTAATGGTCGGAGGCTGTGCCAGAAAAGCCCACGAAAGCAGAGGTTTCCCCTTGCAGGCTGGCAGCGTTCCAGCCTGCAAAGGGAAACCTGGGCTTTTGCAACTCTAGCCTGCAAACAGCTGCTGGGGACATGGCCAGGATGCAGCCAGGCAGGCTTGTAGAAACAGCCCCAGCAGTCGGATGAAGGCAAGTGCATGTGGGGGAGGGGAGGGGGTTTCAAGGGCCAGGGCGGTGCATATGCGTATATGGCATGTGCAGGGGTAAGCTATCATTTTTCATGGAATATACAGAAACCCATTTGCCAAGATCAATGGTAGTTCCGTGAATATTCCGTGAAAAATGATACTTTACCTGCATATGTGCTGTGAATTATTGACAAGAAACCCGTGATTTTCTCAAGGCTCCCTACATGGCCCACAGGGCTCCTCACAGGGCAGGAAATTTGGCGTCAAGGGAGTGGTGGCCATTAACATAGTGACTCTCCCTTCACCAAATTCCCCAGTCCCAAACTCCACATTACTGGTTGCAGCCAGGCCACACCCCCTTTTACCCCACAGGGCCAGATTGCAGCTGGGCTGCTCCCTGCCCCCTTCCAACCAGCCAGATGGTGCCCACTGCACCTGCCCTGGTGCTGGATCAAGACAGCCAGCAGACAGACAGGGCACTGCCCATCCAGCCCACTGGGGGAAAAAGGACAAGTACCACTGTTTTACAATATTCTTCACATACTCCATACTGGAAAATAACTGCCTTAGTTTTTGTTGTACAGTACAATGCAGTTCCCACTTCTAGAAAATAACGTAATTCCTTTTTGGCCACATCTGCGTATCACACAGAACAGCCTAAACTTGGTCATCTCCAAGCAAGAAGTCTACACTAATACCTCAGATCATCAAGAAGTGATGTTCGTCTGTAAGGGCATTTACAGATGACACATTAAAGTGGGTTAAATACCGAGTTTCACTGCTTTAATGGTGTTGCTGTTTGCACAAGCTTGCAAATTCGGTGGTGTACAGGCAGTCCTCAACTTACAGTGTTTCAAGTTACATTTTGCATTTACAATGTTTATAAATTTACACCGTCGCAACTTTACATTGCCAGTTTTGACTTAAAATGCCTGATCCGATGCAACGTCATGCCAGCAAACAAGTTCACTGCATTGCTCATCTCCCTGGAGAACATCTGTCTGAACTTCCTTGGACACTTTCTTTAAGAAAGCAGACAAGACTCCAGGAAAACCAGCAGTCAAGACTCCTGAGAATACTCCAGCCAAGAACCAAAAAGTCCAACCAAGAGTCCTTCCAAAAGTCACCTCAAAGAAGTCCTTCCAAATCAATGACTGCTATTTACAATATAAATATATTAATGTAGATATATTATTCATCTATAATTAATCAAGTACAAAATCCTGGGGTATTTTTGGTGAAAACAGTGTACTGGGCCTTGGTTCAGGAACCAATCACCCATTTATAATGTTGTTTCTTATGAGAAAATTGGTTCCAAGTTACAACATTTTGACTTAAGCCATGGTTTTCAGGAACCAATTGCGTCGTAAGTCTGAGGACTGCCTATATTACACATTAATTCCAGCTGCTGTAGCAAATTCCGAGGCGTTTTAGTTTGCTATTTTACAGCCGCAGAGGGTATCACTAAGCTCCGTGCGGCTCAGGAGCTGTGCAGACAACCCCAGCAGGCAGCAGCCTAGGAAGGGGGGCTGGACTCTGATCTTCTGAGGTCCCTTCCAGCCCTAATGTCTATGAAATCTATGAAGGCAGGCTGCAATGAAGGAAAAAAGTGGTGAGCCTGATCTTTTTTTTCCCCGCTTCCATGGAGCCTGCCTGCCTGCCTGCATGAGCTGCAAAGGGGCCCAGTGTTTCCCTCCACAGTTCCGGTGGAGGGTGCCTGCTAACGGGTGCTCCCTGGGGGCAGGGAGGGGAGGGAGGCCACCACCGTTATGGAGGGAAGCACCAAACAGCAGCTCACTCTCCCTTCCTTGCTGCCAGAGAGGCAGGTAAGGACACGGGTATACACAAGACAGGGGTTTACTTCACTCTAAATTGAAGCAGTGCTTTTAAAAAAAACACCACTTCAATTTAAACCTCCCTTGTCATCTACAAATGCCCTAAGGTAGGTAATTAGAGCATCACTTTCATAGAGTCACAAACAGATTTGCTGCCTGTAAGAACTTCAGATTCACTGGCAGGATAGCATAGAGAATTTGTTATCTACCTTTTAACTGAGCTCTTCCAAGTGCAAATAATCCATCATTAGTTGTAAATTTATGCAGTTTAAAAAAATGCATCAAATTGGGATTTTAAAATAGCAGACTTAACACTTTGCAAAATCATTTTGAAACATAAGCAAGCAATAAGTGATTCTTACATCCTTGTTGAAGTTTTATATTTTTGACCTCTTCGTTATTCAGTCCAACTAATAACAACAATGGATGCAATGGTCTGGAACACCTGCCATATTTTTTCAGTAATTCAAAAATGAGTTGTGCTTTCTTCCATCCAGGACACACAATTAGTGTTGTTGGCTACAGGCATACAGATACATACACACACACACATATCAGTCTGCAGAACTTTAGTTTAGAATCAAAAAATCTCAGGATGTTAGGGGTTATAATACAGAAAGGTTATTTACGATAATAACAACATTTGATTAATCCCAAAGTGTTTCAAAAAGTAAAAGAGCATGTTAACTTATACAGAAAGCATTGTTCCCATTGAAACTTCAGGAACTATATAACATAAAGCAAGAGTACACAATGGTATACCACAAAAATAAAACCTGTCTTATTCATTGAACACTAAGGGGAAAATTCAGATACTTAAACATTTTATCCAAACTAAAATTTGGCCAAGACGCCAGGGTCTCCTTTACACTTCACTAAGTTATTTTTAAAAGATACAAGTTCCATAAAATGCTGTTAATGTTTAACTTTCCCTGTTGAGAACCTTCACATTGATTTAACTTACCTCCTTTTACTTTACAGTAGATCTAATTCAGATGCTAAGGCATTTAAAAAAAACACACCTGAATAGCCTACATTTTATAAGCCAATCATTGTAATTTAATTGTTACTGTATTTGCCCTTAAAATGGTAACACACTAAGAAAGTGAATGCACTTACACCAGGGGTGGGCAAAATACAGACCACAGGCTGGATCGGGCCTGCCAAGTCATTCTGTCCAGCCCACTGTGGATCCCTTGGCCCCACCTCTTGGCACACGCCACACAGCATGGAGTGAAGCCTGCCCTATTCCCAAGTGTGGCTCTCAGGCACACTGGGAGCTGCAGTCCACAGGGCCAGGCAATGCATTGCCAGGGAACTACTGTCCATTGCAGGGATGTGTAGCAAGTGGATCCTGGCTCTGCCCCAGGCCTAAGCCCCGGCCCCCCTACTGTCACCACCCCACAATCCTGATCCTGTCCCACTCTCAGATGCTGCTCCCTGCCCACCCACAGCCACATCCCATCCATTCAGCCAAGTGCAACCTACCCACGGGGGGGGGGTCCTGGCAGTCTCCACAGAGACCCTACCCACCCATTCCATCCAGTAGCCCCACTCCCCCACAAGGCAGTGTAAACAGCCACAACAGGGAACGAGGCTGGGTCAGCACCCTCCCACCTCTCCCAACAGCTCACCAAAACTTCATAAGCGGCTCTCCAGCCCAAATAATTGCCCCTCCTTGACTTACACCATTCCCACTTGGCAATGACTTGTAGCAGCCTCTTAATTGCAAAAATGTAAGAATTGGTGGAATATACAACAGAGGATCATTTCCATGATGAGAGATGACAACTACATCACATCCACGAGCTATAGGTGGCCAACAATAAGACTGTGTGAAAGTAGGGCCTTGAAAATTATTCCAGAGAAGCTCCTACAAAAAAGACAAATGAAAACTGCTAGATCAAAAAAATCTGTCGGTGTTTAAACATTTAATTCTAAATGACCTCTCATAAGAAAACAAATCTTTAAATATTTCAAATAAGGAACAATAAATAAAATAAGAGTTATTTTTCCTTGAGCACAATAGATACTATTTATTGCAGAAGCTTGTTTCACTGTTTTTTGTTGCCACTTCTGGATCAATTATATTGCTCACAAGGATGCATTCACAATTTCCTTCTCTTAGATCCACATAAGCAGTAATTACATTGAAAGTAAAAATGGCAAACATTGTGTGTGATGGAATTACACCAACTTTTAAAATAATTTTTCTAAACCTATTCTCCAAAACAAAGCCTATATATGCTTATATTTTTTCAAGCGTTAACACGCTTTATAAAATGGCAGAAGGTTCCTCAGGGCTCATCTAAAAACTCATTTATTGGGAATCATTCTGAAGTCAGTTGCTAATGACATCCTTCTAGACTAATAAACCAAAATAAAACTCAATGCAGGACCAAGAAGAAAGGTATTAAGTATTACAAGAAATAAGATGCTGAGTGGATTTTAAGTCTTTCAGCCATTAAAGAAGCCACACACACAAACCAAATTGGCCCTTGATAGGAAGTATGAAAAAAAATTGTTGAGAAAATATGCTTAATTACAGGATCTTTAAAAAAAAAAAAAAAAAAAAAAAAAAAATTAAGGAGATGCGCACAGGAAGGATACTGCTTTTGCAAATATGAAAGTTCTGCCAGTTAAATACTTGGGTATTTTTCTTTATGTTTCTCATTTACATGATTGCAAGTAACTGCCTAGACTGCCCCACAGAAGAGGATAAGGGTCATCCATCCATTAATATGTACACGGTAAAAATAAATGTGAATATTACCTTTTTCAGATTAACAAGAAGTGGTGCTGTTTCAAGAGATGAACAAGGTTCTATTTTCTTGTTAAAAACAACAAAATGTTGTTCTGCACTGACCTTTAGAAATGCCTAAAAATACACATATTTAGGCACTAAAAAGAAAATATTTAATACAAATCTCTCCTTTAATATACTACCCCAAAAGTAGACATAATGTACATCTTATATATTTTGCATTTCAAGAAAAGTAGTTACCATATTTACCTGAATCTAAGATGACCCCCCCAATAAGTAGATCCTATATATGAAACTTATTTTAAAATAAAGTTCCACCAGATATAAAATCTAATTATTAAGAGGTGTCCTAAGACATCTACCTCACTGCTACCGGGGGGGGGGGGGGAGTGTAGCAGCCTATTTGCCTTCTGCCCCTTCCACTTCTTCCTGCTACACTCTTCTTGTCCCTCTTGCTATCTGTACCCCCAAACCACAGCCCTCCACAGCCTCTGCCCCTTCTCTCCACTCCCTAGTCTCTGCCCCTTCCCTGCCCTCCTTACTGTCAGACACTGCTCTGGGTTTTTTTTCATCCCAGGTCACAGAGCATAGTATGTGGAAGCATGCTCCCTGCCAGGCTATGCAGCACCGTCAGCACTGCTGACTGGCTGGGCAGGATAGTTTCCATGTACTTCATGCCAAGAGGGAAGGCACCCTCAACTGGAGCCAAGCTGCATCCATCCAACAGTCAAAGGTGGGGGGGAGGCTGGGGGAGCAGGAAGGCAGAAGCTGCATAGGGCAAGTGGAAGAGTGGGGCAGGCAGCCGTTATCTGTCTGACTCCGGCTGCCAACCCGGACTCAGGGCCAGGGCTGGAGCTGCAACAGACGCATGCCCCCTCCTTCCCCCCCCCCCCGCACTTTGTACATAAATCTAAGACCAGAGGCTTGCCCCCATGCTAATCGAGTGAAGGCTCATTTGTGTAGATTCAAGTAAATACGGTAATTGTACAAAAGGTTACAAAAATCAGCAAACTTTAGTGCTTCTATATATTCCCACCTGAATGCAGTATTAAAACAAACAGCACCTTAAAGCAGGGTTGGTCAACTGAGAGTATGCAGGAAGGTCCCAGAGAGTATATGCAGATGGGTGGGAAGTATGCCACCACCCACCTCTGCCTCCCAGAAGCATGGCTGGGCAGGGGCAAGGGCAGTGGCACCTCTCTGCAGGCCACACAAGCACTGCCCGGCTGAACACGGGGGGGTGGGAGGGGAAGCTAACACACAGCGGCTGCTACCACCACCCCATACTGCCACCATTCCACATCTGGCCATGCACCACCTCTCCCTCCTCCCCACACCCCACAACCCCAACATCTGGCCACATGCCAAACCCCCCCAGTGCCAACAAAATACATTAGAACAACTGCTAATAGTTAGAACTCTAAACGAAAAGGGCAGAATATATACCCTGTCAAAACATAATCCTATCAAACGATGAGTTTTTAGTACTTTAAAACGTTATTCTTGATTATTAATGCTAATGAACAATTGAAAATTAAAACACAAAGATAAGTATATATAGTGTTAAAGAAAGCCAAGTTCTGAAATACCTGTTTCTCATTCTCAAAATGATCTGTTTTCAAAGGATCAGGATTTAAAAACTGCAGAAGCCTGCAAAGTATACAGATCTAAATCCATTAGTAATTAAACACAAAAGGAATACTGCAAACATTGTCTCTCAGCGTATGTATTATAACCCTAAAAACCTGAAAATTCCCTGCCCATATCTGCAGAAATTTTATTAAGAAAAATCACCAATATTAAAACAATGTTTGACACTGGCCACAGATGTAAATGAAAACTAAGGGAACTAGCCTTTATATGATGGCCTGTTATTTCTTCAGTTAAGGAAAACTGAATCAAATTTGTTGAAGTGAAAGGGCTTACAAGGTTTCAAAACAGAAAACATATTGCTTTGTAGTTATCAGTTTGCTGTCAGGCGCTTCAGCTTGCCTGGAATTTATCACACACTAGGCATTAAAAATAGAAGTACAAAAGGAGGAAAAACAACAAAGAGGAATATACGCGTACTTTACACAGCCACTCTTTTCATCATGTTCCATCTCTTTCAGTTGTTTCTTACGTACGATTTCAAGTAAGTCACTAAAATAAAGAAGTCATCTCATGAATAAACTTTAACATGGGCACAAATCTCACTACAGAAGACTAGAAATAAAAATCAAGGGTAATGCAAGTATTACATTTGGCTATCTGTCCAGCTAAGCTGCATCTAGCCATTTAACAAAGCAAAATTACTTGTATTTCCACATATCCATAAACATTATAAACCAGACTTGGGTCCCAATCAGAAAGGGTACTGAACACGCACTTAACTTCTCTATACATACATATCAGAATGCAAATTTAACATCTTCATTTGGACCTTAATAATAGACAGTTCACTTTTTTCATTTAAAGAGAAGCATTAGTTTTACTTTACATCTGAACCAGTCAAAGTAAGATAGCACTTCTTCCCACAAATGCCAGATCTCATTTTAATGGCATAGGAACTTTAGCTGAAAATTAACACTTAAGCAGGTGCATTATAAAAGACACAAAAAAATTTAAAATATATTTAGTCATACCTGTCTGTCTGACCAGAAATAGTTATATGTTCTTTAAAAGGAAAGCCCAGAAACACACCAACAGTCTAAGAAGAAAGAAAACAAAACCAGTTAAAAACAATTTCTGAATGACTTCTAAAGCAGGATTTTAGACAAACGCATTTTCCAACTAAAAGGATAAACAAAACAAATAGACAAACAAACTAGGTTTTGACAGGCTTTTGGCCTAACAAGAATTGTGGGCAAAATAACAACAGGATTCATGAGACTTAGAGACTGGAAAAATAGTAAACAATGTCAACTAAAGGGGATGCGGAGAACAGAGCCTGTCAAGGTCTTCCTCTATTGATAAGAGTATTAGTTTTGATGCAACAGGTTTATGTAAGGCTTCTGACTTGGAAGCATTTAATACTTTGATTAAGAACATGAAACACACTGAAGGACTAAAAGCTGGCTAAATGACAGATCTAAAAAATGCAGCAGTAAGCACAAAGTCATTATAAAGCTAGTACAGTTGTAGCGGGGGGGAAAAGCCAAAATTATTTAGCTCTACACTACAGTTTTTAAGAATTGTATAACAGTGACCTTAAAGAAAATTCACAGACTGCAAATGAAACTAATACTAGAGGAACTAAAAATTAATGAACTGGCCAAGTCACAGCGACAGAGCTATCTAAATTGTTTGGCAAGCTTTGTGCAAGCAAACATGTCTTAATATATCCAAATCCAAGAGTCATATGCCTACAGCTAAAGAATGTAGGCATAGGAGTAGGAAATGTATTTATCCTGGGATGCACCGACTCAAAAGAGATATTGGGAGCTGTGAAGGATACCAACTGGTCATAACCTTCTAAGGTAGTTTTACATGTGTTCTAAGTGGGGGGCAGCACTTCAATTACAGCAGCTCCAAGAGTTGCTCCAATTAAATCACCACATTGTCTTGTGTATCAGCATCCCTGCACTTTAAAATGACAGCAGGGTGCTCAAAATGCTCGCTCAACAAACTGAAGTACCCTGCCATTTTGAAGAGCAGGGACACTTACACACGAGACATGGGAAACCGTGGGAGTGCTGCAATTACCATGCTCCAGCAGACTCGATTAATCAAGTTTGTTCCAATGCACTGTAATTACAGTGCATCAGAGCGGCCTCCACACTAGTGTACAGGCACCACTAGATTGTGGGAAAAAAGGCTAATGGGATCTTTGGAGCTAGGGAATCTCCAAGACAGACAGATTCATTATTCCACTTTGGATTTCACTACTACCTCCCATCTTTGACATTTTTGTATACCAGTGTTCCCTTGTCCCCATAAAACAGTATTATCTCTGCATCTGGTAGCACCACAGCCATTTCTGGAAACCAATGTCCAGTTGCACTGATACACACACTTTGCTAAAGCACTGGCCAAAATAGGCCTGACCAGCAAACCTGACCAATGCATGAACTCCTCACAAAAAACAAACAAACCTGGCATACAGGCCTGATGTGCTTTCCTACCAAAAGACAGGAGGGGGAGATGGGCGATACAAGGTTTAGAATAGTCCATAAGGCTGGAACAGGAACACTCAGGTCAGGATGTAAAACAAGCCAAGCCTACAGGGTACAGGACAGTTTGAGCTATTCAAGATACAGATGGAATGCAATACGTAGTTTTGTGTAAGAGGAGAACTGAAAATCAGAAGAACTTTGTAGTGGCCTAGGGGACCCTGTGTGGTGTTATGCTGACTACCTTGTCACAGATACAAACGCCTTAACTCCTGCTGTGATGTACTTGTTAGGCCAAAATGTGTTAGGGCTGGGCTCGCAGGCAATAAACCTGGCTGATTCTCTACCACCTAACTGAACCTGCTACCATTCATTAAGACAAGATTGGTGTTGGATTCTCCTGGCTGGGACACTGCAGTTCCTGAAACTTCAATACTGACAATACACCAGTAACACCCAACAAGAACACCACCACCACCACTAATCACACCTAATGACAGACACAGGTCAACTGAGAGCATCAAAAATCATTACAGGATTGGAAAACATGCAACACTGTCAAAGGCCTCTAGAGCTCAGTCTGCTGTACTTCAATCATCACAGAGAAGGTTAACAGTGCCTTGATCACACTCTGTAAGACCCAACATGGAAAATAGACACTTAAAAAGCTCTTCAATCTAACAGGCAATGGAACAGCAAGATTCAGGGGCTGGAAGCAGCAGCTAGGGAATCGAACTAGAAATAAGCTGCAGTTTTTTTCTTCTTAAACAGTAACAGTAATTAACTACTGAAATAACAACACAGGTTTTGGAGAAGCATCTAGCCTTCACAATTTTTAAATCAAGACTAGATTTTTTTCCTTAAAACATTATCCAGTTAAATAATGAATCCAATGAAGTCCTATGGCACGTGAAATACAGGAGATCAAAGTAATTAATCACAATGGTCCCTTCTGGCCTTATCTATGAAACACTTAATGCAAATTTTAAATTTCAAGTAAATGGAGTAGAATACTTACAGACTCCGTATGTCCATTAAAAGATGTAGTTGAAAGATTTTTACAATTCTTTTCCAGAAGAGGATTTGAAGCAGTGTGCCCTAAAAGAAGCAAATAATTACACTTTACAGGAGAAATCACTGGTAACAAACTCCTAAAAAAAAACTTTTTGTATTTTATAAAGTTACCAGAATGCATGTAAAAAACACATCATAATCTATAGTGGAGTGCCACTTAAGCTATCTAGGAACTGAAAGAACAAAATGTGTTCTAATTACACTGTTTACACTAAAACATTTGTCTGAGTTTTTTCATGTGTGCATAGTCCTAAGCCTGTCTAGTGTGTATGGGACATGACACGCACTTTTAAAAACATAGGTAGATAGTCTTGCTTTAATGACCCAACAAAGAACAACACAGTACTTAATTTTGTTCACATAGAGCCTACTGCAGGTGTATACATGAGCTTGTAAGCTTTTAGCCAAACATACCTGTTGCCATATTCTTATGTCCCCAAGGCAAGACTTAAAGAATGACAGAGCTGTTCCAACTGTCACTCATTTGTTTCATCAAATGTAAAAATCCCAGCATGGGCTCTTATTTCAATATAGAAAAGGTAAAGTCATGACACCCATGGAAAAACGAGCCCTCCCTTTGTCAGATGATGCGCAAAAAAAAAAAAAAAAGTGCTCTAAACTAGTCTCTGGAAGCTTGAGACATTTCCTTATTTAGCTATAAGATTCGGGCTAAATATTTAATTCAATGTGGAAATGTGCAATAGCTGACTATACAAAACTAAAAAGGAAACTGATACACCTCAGCAGGTCAATTTAAGCTTTTCCCACACAGATAATACATGGCAATTTTGCTTTTTCATGTACCATAGTCACCAGCCACAAAAACACCTACACCATATTACACTTAAGGGAATTTGGTACAGGAAATCTGGTTGCACAGTCTGCATTTTTACATGCGACAAAGGTTGATGCAGCAGTCTGACAAGTCCATAACAAGCTGCAATTAACAGAATAACCCGCAATAAATGTGACTAGATGTTTCTACAAAGTAACAAATCATGTCAATATCTGTATCTTTTAAGTAGCTTCAAAGGGAATCTCTATGGTGTATACCATTTTCCTGACCAGCCCTAGAAAGATTGAAATTACAGACTCAAGGGATTAGGAAAATGATGAGCGTATATGTTGGTCCTCATAATATCCTTGACATTTCTTAATTCCTGGTGAGGTCTAACACTGAAATACCTGAAATCCCACAAACAGAACCTTGGGCAGAGACTATTTTATCCATGAATCTCAAATTACAGAAGGGAGGCAAGTCATGGAATGAACTGTTAATAGCCGAATTAAGGCTGAGAACAGCAACAGCCATGCCCAAAGGCAGTGATTTTCAAATTTGCTAAGAAGTCACAGAACACTTTCATATCACTTTTTCTGCCACAGAACCCCTGCCTCTGGTTCCACAAACCATGTGAGCTGATCCTCAGTTTCTCTGCAGAACTCCTAATGACCTACTGCAGAAACACAGGGCTTTCAGAACAGTTTGAAAACCACTGCCTTAAGGTGTAGGCAGACGGTGCCAGTGTAATATACTAAAGTACGTGAAATCTTCCCAAAACGTGATTACTGCAGCAAAAACAAGTCTTTTCAAAGAAAGCAGTAGAACAGTTAGGGAAAGAAAGGACAGGCAGGAAGGAGAGGATCTACAACAACAAGTTAATGAATGCAATTCCTCTAGAAGAGCAGCTGGTCCCCAAGAAGCAGAAACAGGGGACACTACTGAGAAAGTGCAAGTGCAAGTCATATTCAGTACTAATAAGCACAATGGATACATCAGAAAACAGACAGGGGGAATAAGGGGAGCTCAAGTTTCAAAATAAAAAAGGGTTGAATGAGATTTAAGAGACCCATAATCCACAGAGGCGATGCCAACAAATAGAAACCGTGTATGAAGTTCAGCTTCCTCTTAGGCAGGGCTGACCCTAGTGGTGTGCAGGGCCTGGGGCACATCAGCCTGCGTGGGGAGGTGGTAGCAAGCGGCCAGAGCACAGAACAAGGAGTGGAAAACAGCCGGAGCGCAAAGTGGTGGCACCCCTGACACTATCCATGGGCCCCCCTGGGGCACTCGCCCCGATTCGGCTTCCCCACCCTGCCCCAAGGGACAGCTCTGCCCTTAGCCCACAGAAAAGCAGTCACTACCAAAAGAAACTTAGAAGACTAAGCTCTCCCGAAGTTAGGTAGAAGTTGCCCAAGAATCTGAAAACAGATTTATGGAACAATGAAAAAAGACATCTTCAAAGTAACTTCTCTTTGAAGTCCTTTTGGAATGGGATTTGCAGGTAGTATACTTATTAGGTGCACTGGATTTTCCCAAACTAAAAGAGCAGCTAGTATGCCCATCATTTCTAAGTCCTATGCCCTCACAACAACTGGAGATGTAGAATGGGACATTTCCCAACTACCAGTACGACAGAACTGAAGAGAAAAGGACTAAAAATCTATTAAAGTGTGTTAACATGGGGGGAAAAAACCCTGAAAATGACTAATTCTAAGCTGTATGTACTGAACTGAAGTAAGTACGTATATCAAGGCACTGGAACTAGTAGCTCCATCTTATAGGGACTACAAACAAGAAGTGTGAGCAATGGTTGGGCCACTCCTACTTTATGACTTTTGTGCATGTTCAGGGGTAATTCATATACCTTAAGACATACCACCACCCAAGTCTCCATTCTTATGTATATCCATCCCCTTCATTCACCAAAGTGGAATTTTAAATGCACACGTGCAAC
>NW_017728915.1:23558865-23587189 GCF_001723895.1 Crocodylus porosus | reverse complement strand
TTTTGGTTTTTTTTGAAGTCTAGAGGCCATGCCATGCCATACCAGGTCACACTTCAGAAATCAGCATATAAACGTTATGCTCACCTGTTTTTAGGTTTTGGGGTGCCTTTCCCTGTAAGAACACTGGCCAAAGAGCAAGTACAGGACTGATCACTTTTTCTGGAAAATCCACAAGACTTAATGGGGACTGCTTGCTTGGTTTATTTGTAGGATTATTTGTGTTCTCTTCAGTAGACATATAACAAGCAAAGTTCTTTGCAACAAGTTCATCATTAACACATACCTAAAAGACAAAAATTTTCCTATATATGATGAAGCACAAAGTGGTAATAAATTTTAAAAAAGATATCCATTTATCTTTGTCCAAAGTCTTACAAATTTAAACCTGATCAGAACATCAGGCTGACTTTTTCACTTCTTGTCATCACCTATCAGTGACAGCAAACCAAACTATGCACTCAGGTACATCTGTATAAGCCCACTACCTCCAAATAAAGTTATGGGTTACGCGGTCACAGCTTCCATCAGCTGTGGGTATTTTAAAAAGGCATAAAGGAGTAAACTTGGAAAAATGTTATTCTGAAGATGCACAAAAACAAATAGAATCCAACTCATTCATTTGGCTATGAAGTTGCAGCATACTAAAAATATATTTCACTCAATGTAATCTAGTGCCAGTAGAAGCCAGATCATTTGTATCTGCATGGTTCACAACCTACTTAGTTTGCATGTGCTTAAAGAACCAAAACAAACCCTGCAAATAAACGGAGCTCTTACTATGAATATATTCAAAGAGCTAAAAAGTAGGACAGATAAATTATGCACTCATCATTCATATCAAAAAACAAGTTCCTCTTGTAGAACAATGTACCAGCCTAAAGTTATGAAGAGTTTCAGTCAAGTCAATGGTCTTTAAAATTCCTCAAATAAGAAAACTTTTCCTGAGAAGATGTATAGCATTTTATGGTGTTTTTGTTTGTAATTTTACTAAAATGGTAGAATACTGAGTACCACTCAACAACACAATAGTGATTATCATGAGCAAAGCTCTGGACTTCTATTGTCCTGAACAGTCCAGAGTTGTAAGAATACTTTTGTTTTTTGTTTTAAAAACACAGCCAAAGGTAGCACAAGGCATCCCATAAAAGATTCAGTTTTTAAAACAAGTGGGAGGAGGATCAGATGGTCACAGTCATATTTTAGCTCAAGATATTTAGCTCCAGGACGCACAGCTCCCATCTAAAAGCACATAGTAGCTGGGCGGGCAGACTGGGTCACATCAGGCCAGGCCCATTCTCCCCAAGGGTCAGGCAGCAAGGTGCCATGAACCGCTGTAGGTGCGGCCATGTGGCTGCATATCAGCATCCGACTCGCGTGAAGAATGGGCCCGGCCTGATGCGACCCAACTCAGCCGGCCCAGCTGAGTGCACCTTTGGACAGGAGGCGCGTGTCTTGGTCTTGTCCAAAGGTGCACTAGCAAGCCATGCCAGGCTGGGTCAGGTCCCACTGAGCCCACTCTCTCCACACAAACCATGGGTCCAGCAGCGCTGCCACAGGCACAGCCCAGCTGGCGCCATGGGGAAGAGAGAGGAGGAAGCGGCAGGCATGTGAGGCCCCCCCATGCCACTCCTCACACCCCCAGAAACCACACAGCCCACCCCCAGTCCCTACTTACCTGGGAAAGCACCCAGGCCAGGTCCCACCACAGCCTTACCCCACAAGCTAAGGGTGTGTGCTGAGGCAACAGAAGCACCAGAGACACTCTGGCCAGATACCACAGCACCCCTGGAGGTTTTGTCAGTTTGCCTCAGGGCAGAGTCCTGAACTGTGCACTGCTTTTTTCTGTGGAGGTTTTTTGATAGCTGGATTTCCAGGTATCATATTTAGTTGGTGCTGCAAATACGCAGCATGGGAAATGTGTTTTTTGTTCCCAGCATGCCTCTTGTGGTGTCTCAAACTGCTTTGAGATGACGTAAGAGGAACATGCATGCTCGTCTGGATGTGCCCAATCTGTACTTTCAAGATTATACTTTATAAAGATTAATGGGGCTCTGGGAATAAGTAATGATTAAATGAGCATAGCACAGCGAACACGCACCTGGGATTTTGGTCACTGTCTATAACTTAAGAGATTGGCACTGGAAGAAGCATGAAAAACTGTTTTCTCAGGACCATTTTAGAGAGCTATAAACAAAAAGAGCTAAAAATAAAAACCCCACTAAATCCTTAACTGTTATGATAATTAACCAACGTTATTACAGTAGGCCAAGGGTGGGCAATTCTTTGGCAGTTTTGGGGAGCTGTTGTAGGCCAGTCAGCATAACCTCCCTCCTCCTCCCCGCAACAGCTCATCAAACCCAGAGCCTGAGAGTCCTGCAGCTCCTCCCTGCCACCAGAGCCCAGAAGCAGCTGAGCATACAGCCCCTGCCTGTTCCATGCCCATTCCAGACTCGTTCCAGCCAGTGGACCAGCTCCAGACTAGCCAGGACCTAAGCACACAGCTCTCTTCCTGACCCTGGCCTACCCTGTGCCTGCTCCAGACCAGCCTGCCCACAATGAACAGTAGTGGCCAGGCAGAAGCTGCTGCTGGGCACAGGAGAAAAGCAGCCAGCCCCCACTCACCAATGACAGGTCCATCTTGCTTCAACTGCCCAGAGGCCATGCCCGGGCTGTCTTGTGGCTCTTCTCCACTGCTACTGCTGCCAAACTTGGTGGGCCAGATACAACAGTGACAGCAGCAAAGGGGAGCTGCAGGGGCAGCCTAACAGGCCCAGCAGCAGCAAGGGGGGGGGGGGTGCTTCCCCCCACCCCAACCCAGCAGCAGACTCTTCTTGGCCACAGCCACCACCGCTCATCATGGGTGGGCTGGTCTGAAGCGGGATGGGCCCCGACTGGTTCAGAGCAAGTTCATTCAGGCCAGGGCAGGTCCAGAGTGGGTGCAGGGTGAGCTGGGGTTGGAGCTGCGTGTGCGGGTCCCCACCAGTCTCCATGGGGCTAGGGCTGCAGCCAGCAGCAACTGGAAGGAGTCACCTCAGCCACGCTGTGTGCCCAAGGGTAACAGGATGCACACCATGAGCTGGATGGCACCTGAGCCAAGTGGGACCAAAGGCCAGTCAAAGCCTTTCTGCAGGCCCTATCCACAGCCCACGGGCTGTATTTTGCCTACTCCTGCTGGAGGCTCATCTAAGATTAAATGCATTTGATCCTTATTAAACTACTAACAAAATTTACAGCTTACAAACTGCATGCTATTACAACCAGAAATGTAAAAGATACCTTACCTTTTCATCCTGTGCTGTTACATAAAGATAAACATCAAAGCGTTCATCTTCTATAGCACATAACTTGGCCTCAATCTGTGTGGTTTCTAGATATAATAGAATGGAAGAACATTAAAGGAAGAAAAGTATTTCAATTCCTAAATAGATCTTGTTCACTAAAAAGTGCCATTGCTTTCACTAAACTAGATCAAGAGGATTAAAACCAGTCAGACTAGCATAGCTTTTGTATTTAAAGATAGCATGCTCCACTGTACAGAACCACACACCACACACAAACCTTAAACCACACCTATCAGACTTCTTAGTTGCTGGGGGCTGCAAGCCCCTGGACTACATGCCTTGTAAGCTGCACAATGCCAACATCAGCATCCCTGCACTGAACAATACATGCCCTCCATTGGGCTGCACACCAAGCACTCCTCCTCCCCTTAAACTGTTGCCCCTGAGTGTTTCTGTACACCTAAGCTTCAGGCTCCCTCCCCAAGGGGCAGAGGCAGGAGGCAGAAGCTAAAGGGAGAGGAATATTAACCCACAGATCACATTCTGGACTATAAAAGTAGGCAACAGAAACATGTTATCTCCTCTTTGAGGGTAAATTTCAACATAAATGTACCAGATTCAGTGCCAATGCCTCTATATTAGAAATATATACTTTCCAACAAAGATACTGTTGCACAATCTAGTTTACCTTCATGGAAGGTTGATTTCAGTCCAAATAGCTTGCCAATGTTCTTAACTCTTTCTAATGCAGTAAATCTAGCTAATTTACAATTTATGTTACTAGATATGAAAATCTCAGCTGGTAAGTTTTGAAGCATTTTTATGAACACTCTTTTGTATTATTACTTCCTTTAATATAGTGGGCGTGTTTGCCAAACTGAATTCTATATTGTTATTGTAACCTTCACTGAGACATTCACTTTGTGTTATAATCTCAACGTAAAGATTATAGTATCATGGTGGAAAACTATTCTAATCCTGGTAAGGTCAGCTGGTGCAACCATGCTAAAGACTGCATCTTACCAGAAGATATACAACGGACATCAATTCCCATTTTCTCTCAAGTACTTACTGACTACAAGTAAAATAAACTCTACACCAAAAGGCTGGCTGGGAAAAAGTACACTCTCACAGCTAGCTGGAAGCACGTGGGGAAGGAAGTAGGAATGGGGAAGGAAGTAGGAAAGAATTCTGACCTCTGGATCCAAAGGGAGGAGAGCCCTATATTCAGAATTGTTTGTTATTTCCCAAATACTTTTAACTCCAGTGTAATTTAAATAGTAAAGCATTTGTGGTTAAAAATGTTCTTTGCTAAGCTTGTGCTCTCCATCTTCCTGCCATGGTTTTCCCAAATGACTTAAAACTCCCATTCTCTAAAATCTACTCAGCTGTACCTGTCTAAGCAAATGGGAGCTTAGGGAGGCAATAAATACAGCTGGGTCAAGGGCCTACAGCCACAGTGGGACAGTGTGATGAAGTTTCAATCAGAGGTGGACAGACAGGTAGAAGGTACAACCCAGCTGCAGCCAGTGCTCCACTCCAGGGTGGCAAGAGGAGCACACCTGCAGTCGATGCTTCTCCTCGGAGCAGCATAGGAAAGCAACTCCTGCCAGAGACCCCAGCTCCTGAAACCCCACATCTACAGGCTTGATTAAAAGGCTCCTAAATTTGCCAATCACTAATCTAAGGCATCTGGATTGGAATATCCTGTTGGCCAAGAACATTAGATAGGTGGTCTGCCTTTAGGAACATGTGCAAGATACCCCCTAGCTCGAAACAATAATTAGTCAACTACACAAATAACTAGGGAGGCTTGGAAGGACATACAGCCCTGGATTTTGGTCCGTTCATAAAGGAAATCAGGACTGAATCAAGCTGTACAACTGTTTATAGCAAACAAAACCAGAAACAACTTAAGTTGCAATGCATTTCTATAACATTCTGGGCCACAATCTAAAATACAGAATTAAAAGTGCTATTATCCTTGCAACTTGTTCTTCTGAAAGAGAAGTGCTGCTGGCAATTTTGGCAGTATATTTTTCTTTACCTCTGAGCAGCTTTTGGAAGTACTGAATAGCAGCACCATCCCAAATCTTAGCAGGTCTAGAAAGATAAGTAATATCATTATTAACCTCAGTTTAGCATAAGTGTGATTTTTCAAGCCTCAATTTCATACATTAACAGTTATCTAAAATTATGAAAAACATACAAGTATACTTATAAGCAGAGATCCTGGTTTTCTCTGCTTGAAGACCCCAGAGTGCAGAGCCTGGCTCCCCCTCCTCCACGGGCAGCATGGCCAGAGCAGAGCCCATGGCAGGGGGTGGAGGCAAGCTGCCCACTGCAGGCTCAGCCTCTGTGACTCAACTGGCAGCACCCAGCAAAGCAGAGCAAGGTAGGGAAGCTCAGTGCCACTGTGGTGCGGCACCTCCAGCCTGTCCAGCGGTAAGGGACACAACTCCATGCTACTGCCAGCTCCGCTGCTGCTGGGAAGGCAAGGGGCACTTCACCAGGGCAGCATGGGATTTGCAGTGGCAAGAAGCTTCCCCTCCCAGCCCTACTCTGCTCTGCTGCACCAGGTCCCACCTGCTAGACTGCAGAGACCCCAGGGGGAGGGCTGCAGGACAGGGAGCCTGCCCCAACTCTGCACACAGATCTGGGCAGACACACATGCTCCCCCTTCCCCCCAGGAGTGTGCACAGCAGCAAGGAGTCAGCCCCCACCCCCTGAGCCACTTGTGGTTCTGCCTGATTCCCCCTTGGGGCCCTACTGTCCCAGAGCCACAAACACTGTCCAAGCTGAACAGCAGCCTCAGCCACCACCCTTCCCAACTCACTTCTTCTCCCTCCCTCTCTATAGGGGCCTCAATCCCCATTCCCCTCTGCCACACTTATCTACAAGGAACTGTTCTCCAGGCTTCCTGGTGGCAATGTGCATGTGTGCACTCACACATGCACATGGCACACCCTGCCTGACTACCCTTCTCCCGCTCCACTCAGACTCTCACAGGCTGGAACTCTGCCAGCCTGCAGAGAGCAATTTGCAAAAGTGGAAAATCAATACATTTCTCTGTTAAAATGAAACATCTGTGTTTTTCCTCAATTAAAAGGGAAAATCTGCACATTTCCCACCCCCACGATGGGAAACAGAAAACCCGGATCCCTGCTTATAAGGAAGGAAGTAGAAGCATCGTAACTTCATTGTTCATGATATCACTCTAGATCAGGGTACTCAACCCCCACATTTCAGGCCAGATCCACTCTCCAGAGCTGCTCACAGGTCTGAAAATTTGGTGATGGGGGAAACAGTTGCTGCTCCCCTGATGCCAAATTTCTGTACCTGTGGGGTCTTGTGAGCCAGACAGGTAGCCCTCTGTACAACATCAGGTGTGCAGGGTGGCATGATCCTGGTGTAGGGGGCCTGATCCTGGTGTGCAGTCAGGCAGGGCCAGTATAAGGCCCAACCCTGGGGTACAGGACCCGATTGCAGCGTAAAAGGCCAAACAGATACAGGGTATAGGGAACCAAGGTCCAATCCCAGGGGGTGGAGCTGGTGCAGAGCCCAACCTTGGCAGGGAAGTCCCCCATTCCTAGCATTAAAGGGCCAGCCAAGTCCCAACCCCAGTACACAGGGCCCAATCTAGTGTGAAAGCCAGCCCTGTGTCACTCATCTGGCCTTTGGGGCTAAAAAGTTGAGCACCAATGCTTGAGAGAATCTCAGATATTTTACAGCTCTGCCCACAAAATAAACCATACCTTCTGATTTAATATTACCAGGTATGTTTTATGTGGAATTTAAAAACTGTATTGTCAAGTGCCAAAACTAAGATATTGATAAAAGACAACACTTGTTCTATACAAAGAGTTAGCAAACTTTAGGAATGGTAAGCTGAAATAGAGCTGCTCACACCATGATATGCAAGTACTTTGGACCCAGTTGCCACTGGGTATACATGAATCTGCCCATCAATGCAGGCCTCCTTTGGCTTCTGCTTCCTGCCCCTGCCCACACAGGAAGCTGAGCCACCAGCTTGCGTGGCCCACAGGCAGTCAGCCTCTGACTGCTTAGAAGTTAAACAGACGTGATTTACAGATAATATTCCAAAAATGAATAAGCTACTTGGGCCAGCCTAATGTAAAGCACTCTGTGCTTACAGAGCTTGTTGCACTAAGATTACAGAAGGAAAAATCAAAGACAACCTGAATCACCAAATCTGGTATGGTTTAAGGATATAAATACTAATTAAGTACCCATTTAAGCTCCCTTAATGTTATCAGTTAAATAATTAACTGATAACATGCATCTACTGGGGCTTGGCCCCCCCCCTTACACTGACTCGTTCTCTGGGCAGCAGCAGTGGGCTGGGAAAGCCTCAAGCCTGCTGCTGCTGCCTATGGCTTTAAAGGCCTGTGGCAGGGATTGTGTGCTAGGAACAACAAGCTGGTGAACCCCCTTGCTTGCTGCTGCCATCATGTGGCGACCTGGGGGCCAAGGCTGCAAGTGGCTGCACTGGGGTCTAGACAGCCCCAACCCAGCTTGTTGCCAGCAGTGGGTACAGATGCACCTCTGGGTAGACTGGGGGAAGGGGTCAGCACTGTGATATCACAAGGGCTGGACCCATTATGGCTCCTCAACCGCTTTCCCACCATACTAGGCACCAGTCCCCCCTCTTCCTCCCCTACCCTCCTCCTTGCTCCTTCCTCCCCTAACATTTAAGAAAGGGGAAATTTGAATCAGGCAACTGACCTCAATATTGGACAAGTTTCAGAAAAAATTTTGAGGGAAAGGACCTACAACATAGCGGTAAATGGAACTTGGGATAAAATAAATCATGAGTCTTAAATTAGTCCCATCAGTCTAATGTAATATTGGTTCAGCACAGAAGCTGAGAGTAGATATGACTGCTCCCTATAAATATATCTAGAAAGGGAAGAATTATTTAAGATACTACATGAAGATGCACAAGAACAAAAAGATGCACATGAATAAATATAGCTTGGAAATTAGTCAGAAGAGTGAGGTTGAAGAACAGAACAACCTCTCAAGCTATACTTACACTATTTCTGCAGTATCTTCACAGAAGTTGATATGCAACGTCACTGGCTTTATACGGTATAATCTAAACTTTCTTGCTCTATATGGGAGTCGCATAAATGCTTCCACTGCAACCCGAATGCTTAATAGTAAAAACAAAGTTTTAAAATGATTATACACAGCAATCAGTAACACATTTGTCACCCACCTGGGGTGTCTCACTCCCACTGATCTCTTACAAGAAGGGTGGCCAACTTGTGGCACAGGCAGCCTGTGTGGCATTTGGCAGTCTGGGGAGGGGGCATGGAGCAGAAAGCTCATGTCAAGCAGGAAACCAGGCATTAAGCAAAAAGCTGAACAGTAGATCAGAAAACAGAAAAGGATCCAAGTGGAATTCATGGAGGATACAGGGCTAATTTGTGGCACATCTGCCAAAGATTGACCACCCCCCCCTTACTATCCTACAACTTGCATTTGGCAAGGCAGGCCCTCTCGTCTCCCTGCATCTTATTTCATTCTTCTTTCCAAAAGCACAACACAGACTTAGGAGTTAGAGAATTTTAGACTTTAGAACAGATAGAATTTTAGCCTCTGAACAACAACAACAACAACAAAAAAATCACTAACTGTAGAGGGAGCATGCCTTCATTTAAGTAACTAATCTAAAGTCAGGTGCATCCCCTCCTTCCCACCTCAAACATACAGCTCTATGGCCACTGTGACCAGAGAAAACAGGCTGCAAAAACGGTGCTCAAGATGCAAGTGTCTAAAGGCTTTCTTGGCCCACTATCATACAGATTTAGATTCTTTTAATAAACACTGTCATAGGTCCCACAGCGTTCCATAGCCTTGACAGAAACATTAGTATTTGACAATGCAAACCACTATCTGGAACTCCTATGAACAATAGGTCGGATTGATTCGAGTCCTTCATATTGATTTAAGTAACTGATTTTACTCCTCTTTCCCTTTTACTTTAGATATTTTCTTAAAAGGATCATTTTAAACAACAAATCAACATGTTTTTATCTCTATACTCAGTTTGGGACTATGTTTTTTATTGCTAACCCAGGAGGATATATAATGCAACACATTTATTAAAAGCAACTAAGTAGAGTTAGCATAGCTTCATACATTAGTTCACGTTTAATGTATGTATCATAGTGTTATAAAGTGTGTAAGTTTACCATTTTCACTAGATTAATTGTCCTTACTTACAATCTGAATCAAAGCACCTTTGGATGGAAGCTGGAGTTCATTTAAAATGCAGAAAACCAGCATGTTACTTATTGTTTATTAAATAATAGTATTAAATGTCAAGCTTATTTAACATTTAACTACTTTGCTGCATATGTAAAAAGGGACCAGCTATAAATGCAAGATGTTTTAATAACTGCATTAAACAAAACTTTTCTGTCAATAACAAACAAGACTATTTCAGTTGTCATACTTAGACGGTACTGTTATCATCTAGTTGTTCTACCTAATTCTCCTCTTCCAATGTTTAAATTAAGCCATCCCATGTTTCTCAACTAAAAAGACTATTAGTTAATGAACTGAATCAGCTGAATAAACCGAAGTGAAATCTTTAGCAGGTGTTGAAAGCATCTCAAATGCTCAGTCACTGGCCTTCTCCAGTTCAGTTGGCTTTAATTTTTTCCCCCATGAACATACATTATTTAATTTTAAACTAAACATCCAAGGATTATTTAACATATTGTAGTAAATGTAGGTATTAACACAGATTATCAAATCTATTTTAAAACGGAGACTTTATTCACTTAAGCCCTTTGAATTTTTTTTTAAAAGAAACCAATTTAAAAAGAAAATCCAGGTTTAAACCCCCCCCCCCCCAAAACGCACTGATTTATACTCAGGCTTTCCATTATATGCCCAAGAGAATTAACAAGACCCAAACTATAGGTTTCACAGCTTAAACAGACACAGCTCTGTCCTTATTTAAATCATCATTATCTGAACCACATTAACTTATGAGACAGTTGGCAACAATAACTTCTTGAACAGTACATACTCTCTTGTTTTAACTGGAATATACTTGGCATAATCCACAAGGAAGCACTCTACCAGGCAATGCTCCATACAGGACATGATTGTCTTAATAACTGCTCTACACCAGCATCTCAGTTCCTGACAAAAAACCACACACACCTGAAAAGAAAGGAAGAAAACAAAACAAAATACCTACTTTTCTCCACCTGAAATTTTGGGGGTTTTTTTAAACACAGAATAGCTACTAGGTAAAAAAAATCTTCTTCCTTTAAAAAAAAGAATTTATCCCTAGTGCAACCTCCAATAAGGACAAATATTGCAGTTCGTATATCAATACATTTATTGAAATAATATTCATACGCATTTCTCTTTCAACTTACAACAAAATACTTTACAAAATGACTGCCCAAACATCTGAAAAACCTCTACTTCATACTATGCTTTCCTCAAAAGTGAAAATAGATACAATGTAGTAACATGTATATTTACTCAAAAAAGGTGACCAACCCCCACCAATAGTTAAATTCTATATATGGAAAATTTATAAATTTGTTATCATCTTCCAGGTATAGAACCTAATTATTGTAGGTTTGCTTGGAATTTCTCCCCCTTCCTCTGCTGCAGCACAGAAAATTAATCCGGGGGTCGGGAGGAGGGGGCCCAGAGGCAGCCCCTTGACCTCTGCCCCACCCCCCACCAACTTCTTCCCCCCAGAAACCCTCTAGCCCCCTCCTTATTGTCCAAGCCTGCTCTCCCTGAATATATGGAAGTGAGGGACAAATATGAAACCACTGACTTTGAAAGAAATATGCCTATAGTAATCTGCATATTACACACTTTTAAACAGCAGTTCTCTACCTACTTATATACAGTACAAACTATGCATGATTAGTCCAAAGCACAAAGGCTCATAAATTTACCACAGAGTTCATTGGGATGGGCCCCAGCCAAGTCAACAGTATTTCAAGCCATCATGACCCCACAATTCAACATTACTCAGTATGTGTGCATACTCCAGATACCTGCACCCTGCCACAATGGGGCCAAAAGCTAATTAGCTCCCACTCATGACTGGAATCAGGTTCTTGTCATAGCACTCTAGAAACCTCCAAGAATTTATATGCATGAGGCATGGGGCAACCTGGTCCAGTTCTACTTCATGGTGGGGCAGAACCACACTAATCACGTGACAGGCTAAGAGAACAGGCAACAAAGGGGTTCTGGGTGAACTGTTTGAGGCTGCTTCTGATTATGTTTGCCAGCCATTTAAGGCTGGTAACGGAACAGTAATCACTGGAAATGGGAAACACACAGCTCAGCTGTGGGAATGAAGAGGAAATCTAAATGTATTCAGTGTAGTGGCTCACCATGACCTGAAAAAGATACATTGCTGAGGAAGACTCAATGCCATGGACACTACCATTTATCTTATTCAGATGGAATACACTAATCTAGCCTTGTGGTAGAGACATATTTTTACAAAAAAGATTCCCATCTGTATGTTTGCCTAATATGGGATGTGTTCTATATTCATGCTCAGTGCTGACTGTAATTAATCAACTTTATTGTTGGCCTTTGGTGGCAATTTAGTGATGGAGAATGTTTTTAATGAGGCTTCCTTGTATGCAACTATAAGGCAAGGACCTTCCCCTCTCATGCTGATTGCATGGAAAAAAAACCTGGCTTACATGCAAGTAAATACAATAAATCTGTAATGGAAATACTCCCAAAGTTAAAAAAAAAAATCTGAGCAAATATACATGTGATGTTTCCTGATGAAAATACCAAACATTTCTAGTTTCCTTAAAATGTATCTAGCAAAATAACTTTTTTACCTGCCCTTCTTCTAACGTTAATGGCATTACTTCATCCACATCTCTACAAGATTGGTTATAGAACTGATTCATTTCAGCGTGCAGTTTCCTATATTCCACTTCATTGTCTACAAGAGATCCACATCCTTTCAGAATGACCCAAAAGCAACCTGGATCTTCAATCTAGTCAGGAAGTGAAGTGCAATTAAAACCACAAAAAGACGAAACTGTACTATATCATGTTTTTTATTATTTCTAAAACATCTTAGACAAATATAACTATTCAAGTAAAATTAGAAATTCAAGTGAAAACTGATCTAAAGCAAGGGTGTCAAAGACACACACTGCAAGCTGGATCCAGACTGCAGAGCCATATCATCTAGCAGAGTGGTTCTCAACCTCTTTTGTAACACAACACATAAAGATTGTAAATATCAATGGCCAGTCCCAATCCAGCGCTCTTTCTCCCAACCTGCGGCCCCACACCATGTAGGGCAAGGGGGGGGCCAAGCAGCCCCTTGCAGACTGGAACTCTGACAACCAGCAAGGGAAAAGCCATATTTTCCCATGTTTTCCTTTTTTTAAAGGAGAATCCATTTTTTAAAGTTTGATCCATTCTTAAAGTTTGTTCGCAAGCTTTTCGTATACCTCTTGCAACTCGCTTTTGGGTCACAACCCACAGGGTGATAAACACTGATCTAGCACACAGTGCTGCCTGCTATATGCAGGGCTTTAAACTAGGTTGGCCAGGGGATGGAGACCAAAACCCTGAGGTAAGTGGGGAAGTGGATGACTTGGAGGAAGCACAAGCAGCAAGGGGGAACAAGGGAGGTGCACTCATGAGAAATTACAGTAATCAGCTGGTTACACCTCAGGTGCCTACCCACAAATGTACAGAGCCTGGAAAACAAACAGAAAGAACTGGAAATCCTCACAGTCACAGAACTATGACAAGACTGGAATAACAGATACGTGGTGGGAGCTTGCATGACTGAAGCAGTGTCATGAATGGGTATAAACTTTTCAGGAAGGACAGGAAGGGGAGAAAAGGAAAAGGACTTGTGCTTTATGTAAAAGGACCATATGATTGCTCAGAGCTCCAGTATGGAACTGGAAATAGGCCTGTTGAAAGTATCCAGGTTAGGGTCACAGGAGAAAACAACAAGGGTGACATTGCGGTGAGTGTGTGCTCTAGACCACCAGACTAGGAGAATGTGGTGGATGAGGCTTTCTTCAAACAGCTAGTGAAACTTTCCCAATCATAGACCCTGGTTCTCATGGGAATTTCAATCACTCTAAAGTCTGCTGGGAAGACAATACAACAGGGCACAGGCAATCCACGAAGTTTCTGGAGTGTTGGGGACAACTTCCGGGTGCAAGTGCTGAAGTGGCAAGTGCTAGGGGCCATGCTCTTAACCTGCTGCTCACAAACAGGGAAGACTTGGTGGGGAAAGTAGTAGTGGATGACAACCTGAGGAGCAGTGACCACAAGATGACCGAGTTCAGGATCCTGAGGAAAGGAAGGACGGAGAGTAGCAGAGTAAAGGCGTTGGACTTCAGAAAACCAGACTGATTCACTCAGAGAATTCATGGGCAGGATCCCCTGGGAGGTCAGTCAGAGGGGTGCAAAGTCCAGGAGAGCTGCTTGTACTTTAAAGAAGGTTTACTGAGAGTGCAGGAACAAACTATCCTGATGTGCAGAAAGACTAGCAAGTATGGAATAAGACCAGCTTGGCTTAGAAGGGAACTTCTCAGTACATTAAATCACAAAACAGAATCTTATAAATGGAAACCTGTCCAAATAACTAGAGAGGAGTATAAGAGTATTGCTAGGGCAGGCAGAAAGAAAACCAGTAAGGCCAAAGCACAAGGGACATGTAGGGTAACAAGAGCCTCTACAAGCATGTCAGCAGCAAGTGGAGGATCAGGGAATAGGCAGGTCCGTTACTAAATGGAGGAGGCAACCTAGTTACAGGGAATGCAGAAAAAGCTAGAATAACTCAATGCTTTTTTCACCTCAGTCTTCACAGGCAGTGTTAGCTCCCAGACTACTGTGCCTGGCAGCATAGTTTGGCAAGGAGGTGAGCGGGCAACAGTGGTGAAAGAACAGGTTAGGGACTATTTAGAGAAGCTGGATGTGTACAAGTCCACGGGGCTGGATGGAATGCACCCAAGGGTGCTAAGGCAGTTGGCCAATGGGACTGCAAAGCTGCTGCCCATTGTTTTTTAAAACCAGGGCAATTGAATAAAGAACAAATATAGCACCCAGCTTTAAAAAAGGGAAAAGGGAGAAGCCAGGGAACTACAGACCTCTGCCTCACCTCAGTCCCTGGAAAAATATAGGGGGAAGCAGGGATCCTCAAGGAATCCATGTCTAAGCACTTGGAGAAGACAGTATTTAGGAACAGTCAGCATGGATTCACCAAGGGCAAGTCATGCCTGACCAACCTGATTGCTCTCTATGACAAGATGACCAGCTCTGTGAATGTGGGGAGCCCAGTGGATGTCGTAAACAATGACTGTAGCAAGGTTTTTGATATGATCTTCCACAACGTTCTTGAAAGCAAACTAAGAAAGTTCAGGTTGGAAGAATGGACTGTGAGGTAGAGAGAAAATTGGATCATCAGGCTTGGAGGGTAGTAGTCAATGGCTCGATGTCTAGTGGACAGCTGGTATCGAGTCGAGTGCCCCAAGGGTCAGTCCTGGGGCTGGTTTTGTTTAATATCTTCATCCGTGACACGGAACATGGGATAGAGTGTACCCTCAGCAAGTCTGCAGATGACAAGCTGGGGGAGCAGTACATATGCAGGAGGGTACGGCTAGACCTCAAAAAAATTGGAGGATTGGGGCAAAAGAAATCTCATGAGGTTTAACTGGCTAAACAGCAACTCTGCAGAAAAGGACCTGGGATTTACAGTGGACAGTAATGTAAAGACCTACCACATTCATGGTAGAAGTGAACTGCATAGCAGCTCTTTTAATCTTGCAGGCTCCCTGCCCCATCCTGTTGCTGATTAACTAAGGGGCCCCAGTGGCCCTGCTACTTGGTGCTGACTAGCCAGGATGGAAAAACAGCACCATATTTAAAACAAGTTTTCGCCTCCCTTCCAATCAGGAGCGAGTAGTGGGGCCTAGGGCCCCTCCACCAATTGACAGGGGTGTGCATGAGGAACCTGCGAGATTAAAAGGAGCTGCTGTGCAGCCCACTTCCACCATGAACTTGGTAGGTCCCTAGTAATGAGCCAACAGTGTGCCCTTGTTGCAAAGAAGGCTAATGACATACTGGACTGAATCAGTAGAAACTCTGCCAGCAGGTCAAAGGCAGCGATTATTCTCCTCTATTCAGCACTGGTGAGGCCACATCTGGAGTACTGTGCCCTGTTTTGGGTCCCCCACTGTGGACAAATTGGAAAGAGTCTAGCAGAGGACAACAAAACAATTAGGGGGCTGAACCACATGACTTCTAAGGAGAGGCTGAGGAAACTGGGTTTGCACACTGACCCTAGCCCCACATGCTGCATGCAAAGCCCATCTAGCACAGGCTGCACACAACAAGGGGGCAGTCTGGGGCCCACGTTGCACGCAGTGCCCATACTAGACCAGACCTGCACACTGGATCCAGCACATAAGGGCAGTCAGGCATGGGTGCCATATACAGTACACATCCAGGACCAGCACCATGTACCACATGCTGCAACAAGCTGGAACCAGCTGCACACATTGCACAGGGTTAGTGTCTGGAATGCAGACTGCATGTGGCACTCGTGCCAAACCTGCCCTGCACACTGGATCCAGGGACACTCTGGATTGGGTCCATAAACTGGCCCCACATGCACGATCCAATGCACAAGGCCACGTGTAGCACACACCCCAGACTGTTGCCATACACTGTACAGAGTGCACACCCCTAACCAACTCAATATACCACATGGAGAGCCAGTCCAATGCCCACAGCATGTGGCATGCAGGTCCAGTCCAACACCCATGCCTACACAGCAAGCTGGATAATAGGGTTCCACGGGACAGATTTTTGACACCTTTGGTTTAACTCATCCAAAAGGACTGTTAATTAACAATTACAGAAAAACATTTCTCTCATTTTGCATGTTGTTTCCTTGCTTCTCATTAGAGGTGCACTGATACATCGGTCCAGCATCAGAATGGCACAGACATAAAGAAAATTGGCTGTATTGGAAATCGACCCAATGTGGCTGATAATTTTGCCCAGGTATGCCTCTGCCTGCATGCAGCTGCAGCGCAGCACACAGGCAGCGAGGAACACAGCCTGGCAGCTTGGAGAGCTGCATGCAGCTGTTAAGTTCATTGTGGTGGAAAGGGAGCAGTGAAGGAAGGGGCATGGGGAAGGCAGATCAATGCCCCTGAAGTGAGAGAGTGGGGCAGGGGCAGGGGCAGGCACTGCCCAGTCAGGGGGGAGTGGTGTCGGACAAAGCTGCAGCTCATCTGTGGGGTGCGGGGCATATGCCCCCTGGCATGCAGGCTGCAGCTCTGGGCTGGAGCTGGGCTCTTCTCCATGGGGGCTGGGCTTGGGGCAAAGAGCGGTGGCAAACACTGGAAGAGGGCTGCACCCACCCCAAATTTTGCCATAGCCCACCAATGCAGTGCAGCCCAGGCTGTCCCCCCACCTCCCCAGGAAGAGTGTGGCAGCCCCCACCCCCAAACTGCAGCTGCAGCCTGCACCATGCAGATCTAGGGGCACTTCTCACAACACACCCTCCCAGGCTGCAGCCAGCAGTGGGAGCTGCTCCCCATCCCTGTGCCTGCCCCACCCCAGCTGGACAGCATCTGCCTCAGTCCCTCTCTCACTGCAGGGGGCATTGATCTGTGCCCCCGTGCCCCTTCCACCACAGATTTACCAGCTGGATACAGCTGCATCGAAAATCGGATCAGTATAGGCCAATATGCCTCCTTAAAAATCAGCTATCAGCCCCCAAAATTTCTATCGGTGCACTTCTCATTACACTCACATCACTGCCTAGCCCTGTTATTTCAGTGAGACTTCACAGAAGTAAAAAGGGAAAATTTCTCTTGTATTCTAATATATTTTAGAAGACTTCAGCATACCAATATATTTGTTTTCAAAAGTCAACATACCTTTAATATTAAAACTTCAATCATTGTTATCAACTGAAGTCCTCTTCAGCAATGCTGTAAAAGATGATCAAGTGAAAAACTAGCAATTTTTATAGCACTCATTAATCTTGAAGTTAAAATTACCAGCACTTCCCATATCTCAAAAGCCTTCACACTTGCAACAGGTCCACAAATTTTGTTCGCTTCTAAAGATATCCAGATTTAGATCGGTCAATTCAGCCATCATAACATAAGTCATACTCTCTAAATGAAAACTTAATCTTAATTAAGTTTCAAAATTAAACTACCCCAAAATTAACCATATTTGTTCAATATATTTGGTTACTACAGCAACATACTTAGCATACTCAACTTATTTTGATACATCTCATGCTCTTACACCGAAGTTCACAGGAAAATTTTGCCTGACCATGGAAAACTACCAGTTAGCTGATCTTAAGCTAGTATTTCACAGACAGCAGAACACCTTCATAAAGGTAGTGGGAAATCTAATTCAAAACCCCTCAGGAAGAAAGAGAATTTGAAGCAAATTTCTCCAACAGGAATAAATGATATTCTAACCACTAAGCAAGTCCAGGATAGGGTCTTTTCCAAAGTATGTTTCAAGCAGGATTTGGTCTAAGAACACCTAACGAACAAACCCTACAAGCATGACATTCAAACACATAATCATTTTTTGTTTATGCTAACTGTTCTAGACACCAGACAGCAAAGTGCTGCCAGGAGTTAGCTGGCTGGGCACACATGCAATAGCAAAATCTGTGGCACCTAAGCAGGAGTTTCATGAATAACACTAGCAGTGATGGCCCTCTTGTGAATTTAGTCCCAAAGACCCATTGGTGAATGAAATCAAGCAAAAGATTAAAAATAAATGCATTGTTCAACTCTCCTTTTAACTCTATACAATCAATAAGCAAGCTATTTTTTCAACAAGATTTGTAAACAGAAATTTAGAACCTAGGCTTAAAATAAAAGGTGTACTGTACTGGTCTGGTTAGAAAGTTTATTCCTAGTTTTTAGGAAAAGTAAATACTTTCACGCCATACTACTTTTTAAAATAGAGTCACTTTAGGGATTGCAAGCACAAAGGGCTGAAATAAGCATTTCAGAATGAAAATGGAGACCTGGACAAAACTAAATATATAGAACAAGAGTTGATGAGGAGAAAAAGTGGACTTTGCTGGAATGTTTGACCCAGAAAGTTAGACTGTACATTTTACCTTACAAATTAAAATTGATGTAATCCACAACTATTTCACTGCTCCAAGATATGCAATGACCTTCCTTTATTTGCCTTGTTTTTATTCCCCCTTTCAGCTTTTATCTCATGTTGTTTGTTCAAGCTATTCTTATGCCTTCTATGTCTGAATCAGCTGCACTGTGTCCGAGGCTGCAGAAGTGAGAAAAAAAGACAACATAGATCCTATTTGCTTCTGCAAGGTCTTTCTTTTGTCTGCTCATGATTTTTTTCTACTATTCTACTTCCTCGGTGTTTCTTTCTCCCTTCTACCATCACCTCTTTCTTTTCTCCTCATGTAAGGATACAGAAAAACAAGTTGCTGTACTCTCCCCAAATCCTGCTTAATCCCAAAATGAAACTATTGGTAAAACCACCAGAAATTATTCAGGCTGAATACCGCACCCCTGACCAGGCAAAGCTGAAAGGCTTCATCCACAGAGAATGTAAAGCACAAAGACTACAGTTATACTGGCTTTTTGCCACTCATAACCATCACCTACCCAAAAAGCTGCAATCTATTAAGACATTACCAGAACTCAAAACAGTTCCAATTTTATTGCTCGGTGCACAAAAATCCTCTTTGCATCCTCAGCCACCACCACAAATCACTAGCATTTGACTGGATGAGCGTGAATGAGCCCACCAGTCCATCAAATTACTCAACGCACAGCCTGCAGGGTGGGGGGAAGCTTCTCCCCATGAAAACTAACATAACCTTTAAAAACTACTAGATCTTCCAAATGTTTATTGATGGCAATTCAAAGCCAAAGCAAGCAGAGGGACACAACTGAGCTATACTCAGGCTTGCTAGATACAGAGCAGGACACCACAACATCCACATTCTCAGGACCTCCAAGAGACCCCCAAGGATACACTGTCCTTTCACAAAGGGGAGGCGGGATTTCTGCTCCTCCACCTGCAATTACCCTTTGCATTGAGGGTACATTTTGCCCAAAGCCTCCATTTTGGGGGGGGGGGGTGAAATCGCTCTCTCTCTCCAGTGTCCCAGCACTGTCTTCCTCGCTTGGAAGACGACCTGCGAGGGGACCAAGGGAGGAGGGTCTTGCTGATGCCCCCTACAGCCAATGTAACGGGCTCCCAATACCCAGCAGAGGTGTTAGGGAAGGAGGGAGAGGAGAGAAGAGGAGAGATACGCTTCTCCCTGCACATGATGCAAGAGCCACCTCGCTCCGCAAGCAGGGATGAAGCATGCAGAGCACGAGGGCCGAGCCCATCCACAGCCCTCCCCACGCCGAACGACTGTATTCGAGGGTGTAAAGGAGCCCGCTCCGCCCCGTCGACTGCAACCCCGCCAGCACTCACACCCCAGCCAAGCGCCGTTACCCCCGCGCCCTGCCTAGAAGCTTCCAGAAGCCCCGCCCCTGCAACGACAGACTCTCTACTGAGCCTGCGCAACGGGAGCTGCTGCACGCAGCGCGTCTTCGCAAGGGGGGGCTGTGCCAGCGAATCTGCTGCGCCTGCGCAACGGGGGTACTGATGCCCAGCGCGCCTGCTGCACCTACGCGAATGTATCCCCTCCCCACGGCCGGGGGTGGTTTACCATCCGCCGCGCAGGCGCAGAAGCTGAAACGTAGCACGCTGGGAAGAGGGTGGGCGCCAATGGGGTGGAAAAGGACTAGGCGCCCCGCGGAGTCAGGAGTGGGAAGGGCCGGCTCCGTTGTCCTCACACCAGTCGTGACAACGTCTACACACAACCCTGTGCCCCATGGGGTGCACCTGGATGCCATTCAGTGCACAAGTCAGTTGTTTAGGGGAAGGGAAGCATCTGTCCTCCGGACCTTCATGCAACCCCATCCCTCCCCCTTCCATTTCAGCCTCCTCTGTGCCAGGGTTAAAGAAAAACAGTTAGTCTTACTCCAGGCAGGATGTGGAGACCAGGTGTCTTCAGGAGGAGCTGGCAGATCATTAAAGCCACCAGCTCTTACGCAGCAGTCGCAGTCTGCAGCCTTCCGGAGCTTCGCTTCAACTACCTGTCAACTTTTTACTCATTTGGGCCTAAAAATGTTTATTGTACACATATCCCATCTAAGTGGTTTAGTAAGTCTCTGTGCCATTGCCTCTGCTTTCCACACCAACGCGAGCACCTTGTCCACTTCATATGAAGTCAGACAGAAGGCAAGGCAGGGTGTTTTTCTGAGAACGAGTTGCTCTCATAGGCCCACTTCAGTGTTGGCAGTGGGCACATGCAGATGTTAAAACAAAGGCCCTTTACTTTAAACATGGCATGTTCCCGCACCAAGCCCTGGGCATGCCTAAAAGATGCAGTGCATAACTTAACCCAGCTCTGCAGCATCTCTGAAGATCAGGTGCTTTTTCTGGTGCTTTTGGCCCCAGGTGAACTTTTAGTATCTCGCCCCCTTTTACCCGAAATAATAATAATAAAATCACCGTTTTCAGGCCCCCATTCTGTCCAGGCCCCAGGTGACCACCTGGTTTGCCCATGCCTGTGTCCGGCCCTGCTAGTAGCAGAATCAGCTTTAGCTAAAAGCACCAAAAAGCACCACTGAAGCACCTGATCTTTACAGAGGCTGGAAAGCCAGGTTTAAGTAACACACTGCTGCTTCTGGTAAAGCTCAGTTTGTGTTTGGTTTTTTAACCTTTGCAAGCAGCCAGAGATCTAACATGTAAAACCAAAACAGACATGGCTCAAGGGGACTAAGAACTCACTAATTTTTTTTTTTTTTTTTGGTGGGTGCTTGAGGTTCAGAGCACCCACAGAATTGGTGCCTATGGTTAATCTCTTTTAAAGTCCCATCCTACTCTGCCTACTGGGTAACTTCAGCCCCTCTTTATTAAATTCTGCCTGTTGCAGCTTTGAAGCTCCCCCTGCTGGATACTTTTTTGTTTAATTCAGTCTTTTAGAATAGTGCTTCTCAAAGCGGTGGTCTGCAGACAGGCCACCAGTCCCCAGCGAGTTGCCAGGAAAGAAAGAGTTCGTACGTCGCACCACAGTTCGTACGTTCCAACACTTCAGGTGACATCACGTCATGCAAGGTGAGGAAACAGAAAGAAACAGCCGGTCGTGCATTTGTGTAGCGCTGTTACACGCAGTTGCTACCGGGCACCAGTCCCTGGCTCACTGGAAAAAAAAAACTGCTGGTCTGCCACGTCAGATACTTTGAGAAGCACTGTTTTAGGATACAGAAACTATGTGAAGGAAGAAAATGCAAATCGCTCACTTCTGAAGATTTAGGCATTTATATTTTTAATGGCTCTTCTCTTGACACTTAGAATGGTTTATATGAGAACATGCTATTTCTTTAATATTGTCAATTGTCCCGATGTTTGTCTTCTATTAAGAAATGAGCCTTTATTTAGTTTGGTCTAAGAACGGCCTAATTTTAAAATGTTTTAAAGTTTAAAAAAATCCTCTTCCTATTACAAAGTAGAAAACTTTAATTATAGAGAAGGAAGATAAAGCAGGTACAAAAACAACCACCTCATTAAAAATACCAAGTAAACTTTCAAAGAACTTTTTCTGCTGCAAAGAACTTAGCAACAGGCCAGAAAATTTTTGACACTACAGATTCCTATTTGAAATATCTGGTTTTAGCTTTGTGAATCATGTGCAAGTGTTTGCCTACCTAATGGTGCTAATATTAAATGGTCGACTGTGTCACCCCTGAAAGGACTGAGTGGCACCCTAGGCTGCTGAGGTACCCCAGTTGAGAATCATAGAACATGCTTTTTAAACTAACCGCTAAAGTCTGCTCTTAAGACTTATTTTGAATGCAGTGCATAGAGGATAGGCAGTAAAATCTGCAGGGCGTGGTTAACTGTTTCAATTAGGTTAATTTTTAAAATCACAGGATATAAATAAACCTAAGATAAATAGCAGAAGTCCATGAGAATGTTTTTATTTCTGTTTCTCCTAACTGTGTTCCAACTGTTATAATCATTTGTTGCATTTTATCTGACAATACACTCTTCAGGGGAAAGGATTTTTTTTACTCTGTGGAAAGGCTAACATAATAGATCCAGTAGTTTGGACTGGGAACCTAGGCACTACTGTAACACAAAATAATTATTATTGCAGCACTTTTTGCATTATTTTATGGGTATGTTTTCAATGCAACTTCTATAAACCATAACTACTGCTAGTTCAAAGTCTGCAAATTTAGCTAAGAAGACTTTCATTGCCCATTTATATTGACAGATGAGCTTCAAAAACATGTTCAAACTGGGACATGTAAGTTAACAACAACACAAACATCAGCATGTTCCTACTGTTGTTCTCCTAGTACCTGTGGAAGTATTTACCCCTAAAAACAGAAACAATTTGAGATACTAAATAAAAGGTGCATTATTTTTGTTCCTCAACTCCACATGTTTCTCTTCACCTTACTGTCTAGTAAAACAAACATTATCGGCTGAATCTTTTTCCATTACAATCTGTTTCATCAAAACAGGCTTTTCACTAAAATGGACAATATTTTAAATGAGAAAGCATCAGAATTTGGGTCAATTCTCTAGTCATTGGATAATTAAAAAAACCCTGACTTTTTAAATCCAGTAAGACACAGTTTAATTTCATAAATACATATTTTAAAAGGTTTTATTTTCATTCCAGTGTGCAACAGAACCAAACTTTAAAACTTTCAAAGTTGTAAAAAACTTATTCTCTGTACAGTTCTAGTGGCTGGCCCTTAATCATAACCTCTTCTCCTTCCATGCGTAGTACAGAGAATCTTATACAGATCCCCTGTCAGTATCTCTCTTCTAAGAAATCTCTCTCTCTCTCTCTTTGTGGGCTGACCAAATGTAAGGAAGCTAAAGTAGCCTTCTGATACAAGACTTATATTGTAAGGCAACATATATTCCGTATAAGTCACAAAACAAAACTTGAAAGGTTAAGCATGACAGTAGATATTTCCAAGGCACTGCACTTCTTCAGTTGTTCATAAGGATCACTTGCACAGTAAAATACATTTCTGTGTTCTTTTCAGAACTATGCAGTAAATAGTTTATTTTTCATCTTTTCTAAGATGATAAAGTCTTTAAATTACGTATGACACTAAATGAAGAGAACAGCTGCTATCAGACTGAGCTGACAGTTTGAGCAGACAAGCTCTGGAAGGTTTAAAAGTCTAAAAAGCTGTTAAACCTTAAAGTGTTTTAGTCATGAATGTTAGAAACTCACTTAAACTAAATTGTACTCACCATAAACACAGAATTTATAAAAAGTATTAAAAAAACAGAGTAAATGAACATTAGTTAACAAAGTTCACTTTATGCACAGATGTTCAGATTCCCAAATATGAGAGTTGGAAATATTGCACAGAATAGAAAACTTAAATTACAGTTCCACGTGCCTCGCTATCTGTTGTAACTTTTTAAAACACATAAAAAAGAGCTTGTTGAATTCAGAACATGACAAGCATTTTTGTTTTCAATGAGAAAGGACGATTTAATTGCATCACTGTAGCCCACTGTAAACATGTAAGTGGCCTAGGATGGACAGGACAACATTAGGAAAGGTCAAATACAGCCATTCACTTACCATTCACTGACCCACAAAATCAAGTTGGTAGCTTATTATGGTGATGTTGATATTTTCAGTGAGAACATCACACCTGGCACATTTGTTCAGTTTCAATTTCAAAGAGATCTAAAATGAAGTAGGAGCTTGATCCTTCCTTTTACCCAGAGAGGTAAGCTCCCCAGAGTTGATGTAAATTTTAGGACAATGCAAAAAAGCCTGTACTGCTCAACTTTAGCCTTCACTACTATCTGCTCAGCAACTGTCACAAAAGACCAAACGTATTAAAAATAAACATATATTTTCTTAAATATTGACTGAAAAAGCAGATACATATTATAGTCTGCTATTGCCGTCTTCATTATTTCCTAATAGACTAGAGTCCATCAATATTGGATTGATGTGTTTATATTTTGGCTGGATATTCACATAAATTGCAAGACTGTTAAGATCTTTTATTACTATCCGATGAAGTCTACTACCCTCCTTCATTAGATCGTCAACCTTCTTATCTGTTGACCAAATCATTTTCTTTTCTCCTGTATAATCTGGATCTTCTGGATACAGCTCATCTCCTGAAAAACATTATATTTTAATTATATATAAAACATTTTATTACTCTGATTTGCGCTTTGCTGGTTGCTACATTATCATTATGAAATGAAGCAGTGTAGGAACAATGTTCAGAGTACAATGAGATTTAATCAACCCCAATCTTTCCTAATTGACGATGCCCCAACACTGGAAGTACCATATGTTGAAATACAATTTTTTGGAGTATAATAGGACATTCAAGTTCAAAGCCTCTTTTTCCAGGCACTAAGAAGCATTTAAAACCCTCCCATTGTATGCAAAAAGTATTTAAAAAACTCACATAATTACTATGGCTTTTCTACATCCAAGCAGGGTACGAAATTCTACATTACAAATGAGGAAATGAGGTAGACAGATCAAGCGAGTTTCCAACAATCATACAAGAGGTTTATGGCAGGACTAGGAATACGTATATCAGGTCATACAGATTTACTTAAAAACCTCTTCTGTTAGGCTGAATTTTGTGTGGCCTTTTAAAAAGTTACTATGGTATAGTAAAATATAGACAAAAACAGCTGAAGTGGGACCAACTATAAAGCACAAAAGCAAGGAGGTAACAAAAAGAAAAAGCAGATCTGAAGAAACAGAAAATAATCAGAATTTTTCCTTTTGGCAAAAGGCCTAAGTTTTACGAAACAGGAAACAGAAAAGAAAGATGTTTAAATAGATTAGCAGTAACAACAACAAAAACAGAGAGAGAGACACACACACATTAGAAAGATGATCTAACTACACTGTAATTTCGGTTAATGCAATGTTTAGCTATAAATCCTTCGTTAAAGCAAGGGCTAAATTTTGCTTCAAGAAGACATGGCAGAGTGGGGCTTAAACTCTGCCATATCCTCCAGGATAAAAGTTACTATACAAATTGAGATTTACCTGCTCTCACAATACTATATATAACTAATGCTTAGTAAGTGATTAAAGGCGGGATAGCAATGAAGTCTTTAACCTGTTCAATACCCTGTCTGTAACAGGAGCTGCCTCAGAGAAATAAAATGTGCAGCAGGCAACTGTGGAATTACTTGTTCTTGGGCCACATCCACATGACCATGGACATTTGGTTCCCCAGGGACAAGCAGCAGCATGCCTTGTGCTGCCACTAGTTGTCCTCAGAGAATGCCTCTGCCACACGCCCTCTGGTGCACAAGTTACCCCAGGTGGGGTAGGGGAGTCTTGGGCCATCACTGTGCTGGCCCCAGAGCCTTACTTGGTGTCCTGAGGGTCTCCTGGGGCTGCAGCAGCACCAGTCCTACCACTTGGAGCCTGGCCAGCAGCCAGAGAGTGGCTCCGGCTGGCCTGACTCGTTTTGAGGCGTGACCAGTACCTCCGCATGCACTGCTCTACTTTTTTTTCTATAGGATTTTTTTACTCCTGGATATCCATGGGTCAGCCCCACTCCCCCCCGTACTGCTCCCTTGCAGTACAGAGAACACCAGAACATGTGGTATGTGGCGCCGCAAACATGTCTGCGGTGCCACATACTGCATGGCCATGCTGATCTGGACGTGACCAGGGAATTTTTCTTCATCTCCGGTAGCCATAGATTGATTTACATTCTTAAAATGTAAGATTATCAGCATTTCCAAAACCCTTGCTACAATAAAAAGCTTCATTTTGTTACTTTACCTGGTAATAGCTGAATGTGGCCATTTGAAGCAGTCAACATAACAGGCATCCAGCGTTCACAACCTTCTAATGCACGATCAGAACCAAATCTATGCAGAGCATCAAGTGAGGAAAAGTTACACAGCCTACATAATTCATAAAATTGAGGAGGAGCAAACCACATTTCCTGAGATTTAAAGCACTCAATTGCTTCTGATGGTGATGACCACTGTAAAAGAAAGACAATGAAATAACATATTATTTTTTGGTCTCTGTTGATAAATCCTACCAATTATTTATACCTCCATGGAACCCTCAAGAGAGACAAGTCTGGCTCATGAGAGGCCTGGAATGAACAGCTAAAAGCTTTCTGGATGTCAAGGAGATGTTCAGTGTTTTGCCTACAGTTTATATGGACAAACCCAACTAATCTAAAAGAGAACTGAGCAAAAAACTTAAAAAAACATGTATTTTTCCCCACAAAAGCTATTTTTAAAGACAATAAAACAATTGAGTTTTGTGTATGCAAGCACGCCAACTTTAGAAATTCAATTTCATCTGTAAAGCAAGAGGATATTGATTCTTCAGGGGCTGATTCAACGTCAACAGGAATCAACAGAAAGACTGTTGATTCATTCCACTGAATGACTCAAAGTTTATCACAAATTCAGCCACAGTTACTGTAAGTGCCCCATCACTAAGAATATTTCTCACAAAAGAGTCACTGCTTATACCAATAACCTATGGTACCAAAAACCACAGGAGTGGTTTTACACATGCTGCCTATTTTGCTGGGATCATTTGGGTAGGGGGCTGGACCCGATGGTCCCTGCCAGCCCTAATGTCTATGAAATCTATGAGTCCACAATGTGAAGGCCTTTACTGATTCCCCTTAACCCCATGTTCTTGTATACAAATACCCCCTGTGGATTTCTGAGAGTGTTAAAATGGTGAATATTAACAAATGTGAACTTATTATAGACAACATAATATAAACAAATATGAACTTATTATAAAGACAAAGTCACTGAACTTTTTATAAATGTGGTTTTAAGATGTGTGATTTCTAAAAGGGGGGAAAAAACAGTAATTCAGAAACACTGATAATACCAAGAAATTAACTAAAGAGGTGCTCATAGAAGGGACTAGAGCACACCAGAGGATGGCAATCCCACTTCTCAACAGCCTTCAAGGTTCAAAACATGTCCTAACGTACGGCCCTGCCCTGCCTGACTCAGAACCACTAGACTAGAGACTGAGGGACTTGGGACTCTTCAGTCTGGAGACGAGAAGACTCAGGGGGGACTTGGTGGCAGCCTACAGTTATATACAAGGGGTGAATCAGGACTTGGGAGAACAGCTGTTCACCAGAGCTCCCCAAGGAATAACAAGGTCTACTGCTATGAACTCCAGGAAGGCCGATGTAGACTACACCTAAGAAAAAAGTTCTTTACGGTGCAAGTGTTCAGGGTCTGGAACAAACTCCCCGCAGAGGTGGTCTAAACACCTACTCTGGACTCTTTCAAAAAAACACATGGATGTATTTCTTGCCAGGATCACTTGATCCCAGTTGACTTCCTGCCTATGGCTGGGGGGCTGCACTCAATAATCTCCTGAGGTCGCTTCCAGCCCCTAATGTCTAAGTAGTCTACGAAAAAAAGCTGTGCCCTGCCCATGACTGGAAGCTGGGTCTTGCACTTCCCAGGGGGATGCTCTAGACACCAGGTGCAGGTGAGCAGGCCAGCAGTTCTTGTCCAGAAGGAAAGACGCAATCTCAGACAAGACATCTGTCTCCCTGCCACCTTGTGGGGCGGATTCCCACCCAGCCCTCTGGATGAAACTCTTCCAAGCGGTGCCAGACCCCCCTGAGCACAGGCGGGAGAGGCGGAGAGGATGAAGCGCCATCGGGCCGCGCTCACCCTGAAGCCCGTCACCTCCCGCTCGTCCTGCGCCGTGTGCGGGCGCCCCCGCAGGCAGCACAGGTAGAAGGCGGTGTCGTAGCGCCGCCCGCCCCGGCCCGCTGGCGTCAGCCAGTTGCTCCAGTCGTGCAGCGCCCAGATGTTGGGCGCACAGCGCAGCTGGCGGCACATCTGCAGGAAGGCGGCCGGGTCCTTCTGCACGCGGCGCCGCC
>NW_017728915.1:23536129-23558569 GCF_001723895.1 Crocodylus porosus | reverse complement strand
GCTGCAGGCGCGGGTTCATGGTGGCGGCTCTGCCCGGCCCGGCTCCCTGGGAGGAGCCGCCGCCAGGGGGCAGGGGGCAGGCGTGAGCCCCACCTTGCGGGCCCCGCCGCTGGAGGACTGCGCCGGCGCCGGGGCAGCGGCTCGTGCAGGAAGGGGGCCGCCTGCCTGGCAGGCCTCAGGCCTTACCTCTGGGTTGGTCTAATAAAAGAGATTTACCCGAAGGACCTTGAGACCTGACATCCTACACTTTTCTTTCTGCCTCTTTTTCTGCCACTTGTCTTCCTCGTTTCCAGCTATTTACTTCTTCATAGTCAGCCTCTTTTCGGCCTTGAACCAGAGCAGGGGTAGGCAACGCTTTTTGACCAGAGTGCTGAAAAACACCGCAATGCTCACCTTGGAAGGTGCTGGGTGTTGGCATGCCACAAAAACAAAATGAGAGCAGGGGGTACACAGCAGGATGCCCTGCTTGTGCCCCTTGCCCCCCACCCAAAGCCCCTGGCCCCCAGCCCTGCTGCCCCTTGCCCCCTATCCAAATTCCGTGCCCCCAGCCTGGCTCAGTGGCTGTCAGTAGCTACCCTGGCTCTGGATAGCTGCTGGAGCCTGGGCTGCTCCCAGCAGGGCTTGCAGCATCCCAGCTGCCTGCTGGGAGCAGCCTGGGCACCTGGCTGGCAGCAGGTACCCAGAGCTGGGGCCAGCTGCAGCTGGGAGGCTGCAAACAGCTGCACTGGGCTTCACAGCTCTGGCATCAGCTCTGGGCTCGCTGCAACTGTGTGCACACCTCAGGGCAGGCTGCACTGTTTGCTCCGAGGTGCAAGCGCAGTCGCTGCCAGCATGGAGCTGATCCCACAGCTGTTTGCAGCCTACTTGCTGCAGCTGCCCAGAGCCCAGGCTGGCTACAAACAGCTGCGCTGGGCTCGGGAGCCCAGTCACCAGCTCTGTACCGGGAGCCGGGGAGAGATTGAGGTTGTGCTGCCTTGGGCACCTCCCCCACTGCGTGCTCCCAGGCGCATGGGTGCACATGCTGGTACAGCTCTGGAGCCCAGTGCAGCTGTTTGTAGCCTCCCAGCTGCAGCCGGCCTTGGCTCTGGGTAGCTGCTGCCAGCCAGGAGCCTGGCTGTTCCCAGCAGGTGGCTGGGACGCTGCAAGCCCTGCTGGGAGCAGCCCAGGCTCCGTCGCTGGCAGCAGCTACCCAGAGCCAGGGCTGGCTGTGGCGTGCCGAGCAGAATGGCCTTGCATGCCATGCTCACCTTTACCAACTGTGACCACCTGCAATCTGAGATCCTGCTCCTGCCTTTGTTTCAAGATCATTTCCATCATCACAGATCCTCACAGGAGGTGAGAGGCTCCATACCAACTATAAACTGACTGCCCAGAGGAGTTTTCCATCTATTGACTCCTCAGTGAAATCCTATGAAATATGAACTGTCATTTCTACCCAGGAGAACTTTTACAATCTTTTCTCCAATGCCTGATGAAGGGTGTTTGTACTCAAAAGCTTGCAATTAAATCAGGTTTTTTGCAAAAATCTTGTTGGTCTAATCAAATATATCATCTCTACTGCGAGTCCTGATTGCCTTTTCCTTTAGACCAACACAGCTACAACCTAGATACCATACTCACTTTTAGGTTCTCCGCCGCACCTTCCCTGCACTACCTTTTTGTTTCCCTAATTTCCACCTATTTACATTCTCACTGTTCCTGTTACACCTTTAGCTGCTTTCATTCCTTGGAGTCTCAGACCAGCAAAGACTTCCAATGCCTAAAGAAGGGCAATCATGTGAAAGCTTGCTACAAACTTTTTACCAAATACCAGTTGATCTAATAAAAGATATCATATCTACCCAAATAACCTTGCCTGCTTTATTCCTGAGCTTTTAGAGTCTTGTGATACCAATGAGAAAAGCCAGACCAGTGATGAGTATGGTATGAAGATGGCCCCTAAAAGGCCCTGTTCTTTCCTTGCAAATTATCTGGTTACTTGTGTGAAATACAGAGCTTTTTTGGTAGCCGGAAATCAAGTATTTTTAACGCTCTGCTTCATGGAGCATGACATCTGTTAATACTGGGCAGTGACGTGAAACGAGGGTACACTGGGAAGTGGGAAATGCTTATCCAAATTGCAGGAAGGATTTAGAGCAGGCTTGTCCAACATATGGCCTGCGGGCCACCATGCAGCCCACCAAGCCATTTTCTCTGGCCTGAGGTTCCCCCGCTCGGGACAGGCGAGGAGTCCTGGCACCTGCTCCACGGTGGGGGCTGCGGTGAGGCAAGGTGGGCAGGGCTGGCCCGCGGGCCCCAGCGGGGGGAGGGGAGCTGCTTACCCCCACAGGGCTGAGTTCATCACGTGAGCCGGCTACCGCCACGGCTGCCCCAAGGGCTACGTGGCATGGGGCTGCCCCAGCCGCACCTGATTGGATGGGTTGAGGACAGCGCCTGCTACTTCTCTGGCTCTGCCCCTTGCCCCCTGTACACGGCTGGGGGAGCTGCAGGATGGCCTGCACCCTGCCTACATGCGTGGTGGACAGAGGCACCGGGTATGTTCCCACGCAGAGCTGCGGGCGCCTCGGGGCCAGGCCGGGGCTGCAGGGCGCACGGTTGCCGGAGCCGGGCTGGGCGGGAGGTAGGAGGAGCCCGGCCTAGAGGAACTCTACGTCCAGCTGCCTCCGTGGCAGTTCAGGTCCTGCTAATGTAGCCAGCATGGCTGAGGATGGGGGTCTGCAACCGGTCACTGGTGGGGAGGTTGCCGGTCACTGGCGGGGAGAATGTGCCTCCGGGAGCGCCCGTGCTCCTGCCCCCGCCTCCGTGCCCCAGCATGGGCCCGTGCCCTGCGCTGCCGGAGCGGCCCCATGCGGGAGGCCCGTGCCTGCCTCCTCACCCACCTGTTTCAAGCCAGCCCCGCTGCCCTGCCCTGCCCCACAGCAAGGCAGTGCCTGCTCCCCCAGCCAGGCTCCCCCCAGGCGCTGTGGCTCTCCAGGTCCAGCTGCCCGAGCGCAAGGCCCTAAAGGGGCCGCTTCTCATGTGCTGCTGGGGGCGGGAGGAGGCCAGCAGAAGCGGCGGTGGAGCCGTGCACCACTCGGGACGTGATGAGCCTGCACGAGTCAGTCCTGAGCGGCACACAGCTCCGCCGCCGCTTCTGCTGGCCAGTGCAGACCTGCCGGCCTCCTCCTGTCCCCAGCAGCATATGGGAAGCCAGCTTCAGCCGCATGCTGCTTTTCCTGGCCAGTGCCAATCCAGTTCTGCCCAGGCGGCTCCTGCAGCACCATGTCAACCCGGGCATGGCACCAGAAGGCCGAGTGGGCCCCAGGTTGACCCTGGCCTGGCCCCGCGGTTTCTCCAGCACCAGCTCAACCCGGTTGTAGCCAAGCAGCTCCTGCAGCACCATGTCAACCTGGGCATGCATGCCATGTCAACCAGCACCATGTCAACTCCTGCAACTTCATTGGTGTCAAAGGTCACATGACATCACTTCCTGATGTGATACCACTTCCTGTGAGGTGTTTGAATATGGCTCACCAGCTGGCTGGGTGATAAAGAGTTTGTGATCCAGCCCCACATTCAAAAAGGTTGGATTTAGAGAGATGTGATGTTATTACCCAGTTTGGAACAAGGCCAGCATTAATACATGACTCACTCTTCCTGCAAAAAGTGACAGGAACTTTATTGAGCAAAAGTGATCAGAACTTAGGTTTTACATCTTGTTTGAGCAGCAGGATGAACGATGCTGGAGTAATGTTTTAAAGAGACGAGTTAAGTCCCCATCCAAGTGCCAAAGTATTGCTTGTGAGTTTATTATTACAGGATCACAATACAAAGTGGTAGCAGGCCTGTACAACATGGTGTATTTGCATAAAATATCTTTAATACATAAACACAAAACAGTTTGATAGAGGAATGAGGTCTGAGCTAAAAAAAAGGATAGATTTTAAGAAGAGATTTAAAGAGAAGTGGCTTCTTGCCACTGAGCCAGGAGGTTGGGGTGGCTCCGGATCCATGAAGCAGCAGAAGTACACTCTGGTGCTTCCCCCAAATGTTCTGCCCTTTAATTCTGCAGCACTAGAAGAGAAACCAAGGCAAATCACAACAACATAGTAAAAAGAGCCTAAATAAGAAGTTAAAAAAATTACAATCTTTAGATCAGTACAGAGGCTACTTAAACATACTATGAGACAAATGCAGAAAGGCAAGAAAATAATGTTAAGCTGGCAAGACATATGAAATTATAAAATTCAAACTCTTGGAGCTAAATTATATAGGAGAATTCAGAAAGCCACTGAGGAAACAGGGCCCCTGGGTGCCCAGGCTACTGATGTCCAAATATTCCATATGTATTAAGCACCTACAGAGAACTCCATCCCAGTCACACTAAGGGGGAGAGGGAAGGAAGGCTTGTGTGAGAGTAGATTAACCAAGTTGTGTTTTTAACTATTTAATGTTGGTAGTATGCCAGAAAAATGTTCTAAGGCTGGATCCCAGCTGTAGTAACAGTAGGCCAAGAAACAGAAATACAGCCTGGAAATTATAGGAGTAGTTGTATGGGAAAACGTGAATGCCAGCTGCAGTGCATGGGAGGTGGCAGCTCCTGCAGCCAGAATGGAGCTTAGAGCCCAGACCCTCCCCTGACGGGTGGCATGGCTGGAGCAGAGCAGAGCCTGTGGAGCAGGGGAGGATGTGGACTACCCACTGTGGGGCTCCCTACCCTGCTGTCCTCCCCCTGGGGGCCTCCACAGCCCAGCAGGCAGGACCTGGCACCCACCTCTGGGTGGGTGATGCAGGGTGGCAAGACTTGGTGCTGCCACCACCACTGCTGGGACTCCTGCAACAGCCACATCACCATGGCAAGATATCCCCACCCGCTCCCCCCAGCCCCAAGCAGCCCCTTGCAGGCTAGAACTCTGTTAGCCTGCAATGGGAAACCCACTGTTTCCCATGTTTTTTCTCTCTTAAAGGAGAAAATCTGTGTTTTTCTGCAGCTAATATAAAACCTGGAACCCAGGTCATGAAGGATGTGGTGACTGGAAACAACTCATGTAATGTTCTAATTCCTAATAATAATTCTGATGCTAAATAAAACACTTATCTTTAAGTACAACACTACATTTTTTTTCCTTATGTATCCAGGATGTTTGATGTAGTTTTATTTAACTAATAAAAATCTACTAAAATGTACATTTTCTATATTTTGAATTGATTCCAGATTTTATCCAAAGGCAGACTTACAGAGTAAAAAAAAAAAATCTGCTAAATAAGAACTGTCATCTATCGTTTTCTAACATCATGAAAGAAAAAATAAGGATCTGAAAAAATATTAAGCTGAATAATTACTTTAGATATTTAGCATACCTTCCTGGAAAAAGTACCAATATAAATGTTATCTTTAGTTGCGACCAATAAGAATAATTTATACTGTAGGCAAATAACTAAAAAATACAAATGCAAGGCAAGATTCAAAACAATTATTTAAATAGTTTTCTTGCTTGCTGATTGAAATAATAATTAAGATAAATTATTTAAATGACCTTGATATAAATCATTCCACCCTGATTCAACCAGTAGAAATACTAATACAACGCAATGAAAACATTTATGCTGTTTACCAAAAAACAGCCAAGCAGGATGGAATAGTAAATAATTTTTAAAACTTTCATAATATTCATTTTGGTGAACCTTCCTGCAACCCTCAGGAGAAACAGTAGTGCAAAAACAAGATAAAATATTACAGTATGAAAATGGAGGAAAATGAGCAGTTGAAAAAAATATTTTATTAAAATAAGAAAGCAATAACATAGTATATAGTTTAGTATGTAAATAATTAATGTTAGAGAGATGGTAAATCAAGTGATCTTATTTATCCCTTCTTATAGAACAAGAACAGGGGAGTGAATAAAACAGAAAGGAAATAAAAATAAATCTGTTAAAAACATAGACTTCACCCAATACACAATTTAACCAGTGAAACCTATTGCCATTGAATACATTGAAGCCCAAAGTTTAGAACTAGACTTTTAGGGTTCCTGTACACGTGCAGGGAGCCTGGTCCAGCATGCTGGAAATCCAGCACATCCGAACAGACTCGATTAATGAAGTCTGCTAGGACCTGGAAATTGCCGCACCCCAGCAACCTTCCGCGTCACATGTATCAGCATCCCCATGCATCTCCATACTGAACAAATGGCTGCGGGGCACTTTGAAATAAAACACATTTGGTGATCTTTAGTTGAGAGCATCCTGCCACCATTTTTTCAGTGTGGGGAAATACAGGGATGCTCATACATGTGATACATGGTGCTTTTAATTAGTGCGGCTTGCTAATTAAAGCACTTGGTGCCACATCCCAGAACACATTTAAAATGCCTTTATATTATTATTTATATTATTCAAAAGGACTAGACTCTCACATTATTTGTGAGAATATTCACAGTTATATAAGATACTATGTATTATATATTTATGAGGGAATTAAGCTCTCATTCTTTACAGCAAAATCTAGTAATTTATTTGTGGGTGTTAGAAGCTTTCTGTGGAGACATTTGATTTGTTTTTTACTATTAAAAGGACATAATTGATTTAAATGTGGTTAATTTTAAATAGATAAAAGTATATTCAGATTCTACTCCTTCCACAGAACCCTCCTGATACTTTTAATGGTCTTAATAGCTCCTTTTTTTTAAAGACTTTTTTTCTCTCTCATGTTGTATTGTGAAAGATCCACACAAACAGCAGCAAAAATTGGCAAGAATGGTCTGTACACAAAATGCTGTCAAATGCACCAGACAAACAGCCTGAAAATAAACTTATATTTGTTTTTTCTAGTGCCTTTCAATTATAATAATGTAATTGCCATCATGACCCAACAAATTTAATATGACTAAACTTTAAAAAAAGGAAGGTGATCTGAATTTCTGTGAAAAGCCACAGTTTCCTAGGAGGGGTTCATATTAGGTGGAGGATAATTGGTCACAAAGGATGAGACAGTTTGGAAGGGTGCCAGTCACTCATTACATAGGATGGGTGCCTATTTGTGAATTCCCCCATCTGTCCCCATTTTTTCAGCCTCTCTCTGTCAAATGTCCAGCTTTCTATGCCTGCTAACAATAGCTACCCAGTTTATTCTCCTTTTAATTGAAGTGTTTTTCATTTCTGTTTTGTGTTCACATGTAGAACTTCTTTAATTAATTTTTGCATGCTTTGGCACTTAAAGTATCCCAAATCCCAGAACTTGCCAGTTTGCACAGGAGTTGCACAAAGATTCATAGGTGAGATGCTGCAAGTTGCAGCTGAGACACAAGCTCATTGGTGCTAGGATAGCAGACTGCAGATTGTAGAAGGTCAGCCAAGCGGCTGATTATGCTACCACTGGGACTAAACACCAACTTCTGTCACATCAGTCAACAGAGAAAAATCCCCCCCACCCCAAACCCATACACACAAAACCAGAACATCTGGTAACCTTGGTGGCCTTTTGTTTTTATATTGCCTCAAGTTACATGTTTTACTAGTGATTGGTAGTGTAGGGCCCAGGCAGTGGAAATTTAAAATCCGTTCATGTGTCTGATTTCTATTATTTTGATTCCAAAATCAGAGAATTAATATCAGATTTCTCTGCCTTTTGTACCCTTATTTAAATGATCTTTTTCTTCTCTTCACCGCACATCTTATTATGAAATATGCTTCCTCTTAAGATCCATTTTAGATGGTGAAATATTAATAAACTAGTGAGATGTTCCTAGACTTAACATGCACAGGATCTAGACTCTGCTGCTGATCAAAAAGATTCAGAATCCATTATGCTATAATATTCAAGTGTAAAACACTTTTAAGCAAAAAGAACTCATGTATAGATAATGAACAGCATACTTTCTGAATCTGCAATAAAATATGCCAGGACAGTACTTATAGACAGCTGTCTTGCTCTGGCAAAATTTCAATATCTAATATCTCTGGAACAGGTGGTGATTATTTCATAATACGTCCCCTGAGAAATCCTAATGGAGAATAGTGTAGGTCATTGTCATCGCATAAGCTACATTTTTAACATGATCTACCAATAGTGATCTCTGTATAAGTCACAAGTCTAAGCAGCACTTGGCAACCTTTTCCAGCTGCAACCTTTTCTATAATAAACCACCTTGGGTCAATGGTGTATGGCCAGGCAGGTGACAGGACCTGCCTGCAGCTTGCATTTATCCCCATGGTAGCATAGGAAAGCACCTGCAGCTGAAATTCCTGCCACCAAATACCACAAAAGCCTCATGTCTATAGGCTGGATCTAACATTGGCCTCTGTAGGCTGGATCTGGCCTGTGTGCTGTAAGCTGCTGACTCCTTGGTTTAAAGTACAAAACTACTGAGTGTTATTCAAGCAGTGATTATGTTTATACTGCAATAAGTAAGGTACCGCTGTGTGGAGATACCCAAGTCAAGTCTGCACATGCAGGGCCTGGAAGTGGAAACAGTGTATTTCCATTATTGAAGTCCTGTCATTGTCCTAATAAGCCTTGCTTCTCAATTAGGTAATTTAAATACAACACCATGTGACCAAGAAGAATTTATAAAATAGAGTATTTTTGTTAATTAAGGAAAAAAGCCAAAAACATTGTTTTGTTTTTAGTATTTCCTTGCAGGTTTGTCTCCTTAACATTGAAGCATAGTATTAGTATACAGAGACAGAAAATGAGACTGACTACAGGTTTCCTTTGTTTTATGCTGTACATGCGTTCCTGGAAAGTGGTGCATAACTTGAATTGGCATAAAGGGAACCCACTTTATAATGTAACAAATAGGGATACATTCCAAGACCTTAACTGTACTGACCCTCAGACCCATTTCTACCACTTTTACACCAACAGCAGACAGTACACACAAGCAAAGGGTGGTGGTGAATGTTCCTATAATGGGGATGGCAACTACAGAAACACGTGTTGCAGACAATGAGCGAGGAGCACAGATCCACACAGGAGACTGTATTTTAGTGCATGTCACTCCCACAATGCACCACACAAAGCAGCTGACTGTGGGCTTCCACCACACCGATTGCATAAGAGTGAATTTACCTTGCATATAATTAATCGTTGGTATAAAAAGGGTCATTGCATAAGAATGAATTTGCACATACTGAAACCACATAAAGCGAGGAAAAGCTGTAGTCTGTTTTAATTGTATAAATATTGGATAAAATAGGTGCTTGTAAATAAGCTGTAAGGGCCCCCATTAGTGGATTCTTTATGTTTTATAAAAGATTCAAGTATTTTATTTGCTCAAATATAAGGACAGAGAAGTGGAAGAGCCATATAATACACTGCACTTTCTGATTATTGAGTAAAAACTTTTTAAAATTGCACTTATCTAGATTACGCTCCCAGAAGTCAGTTCAAGCAGCAGGAGTTTTGTCCTTAATTTTATTCACACTATAGAATGATTAGTGAGGATTTAGGAGTTTAACAGTGCACTTGGTAAAAGATTAAAGTTTTTGTTGCACTCTGCACCACAGTTGTAAATAACTAATACAATATTGACTAAGTGAATGAATTTGTTGCAGAAATTGCTATGGTTCGTTTCTTGGGAGGCAAAGAACTCTCAGACACACGCTATTAGCAATACAAAAGGTATATTTGCAAATAGGGTCAGAGCGAAGACAAAAGACCACACTCTGCCCGCAGGGAACACTTCTCAGCAGGCTTTATCCCCTCTCTCCTGAGCACGTGTGCAGAAGCAGGAACTCTTACAACTCATTTCTGGTTCATACAAACATATATGAAATGACGTCACGTCATCCGTCGCATGTGCATTATAATTAACTACTTAAGTATGTGGGGCGGATAGGCTTATATGCATTAGCTAATTACGCCTGCTCAGAAAGCTCTTTAGCTTACCAAAAGTTCAAACCTTCCCTGTCTTCAAGGACAGGATCATTAAAAATTGCAATTACTCTTATCTACCCAAGAAAATGAAGAAAGCATGAAAGGGAGGGTGATTTAGTGTAACAAAGAGATAGTAAATTTGCAAAACAAAGAGAGTGATACCTTAATACAAAGAGCCCTTAGTAGCTTCTCCTCCACCTCCCCCTCCCACCAGGGAGAGCTGGCAGCTGTGCTGTTCTAACAACACTATTCATAATGCATTTTTAATAATATTTCTAACAAATTCTTGCTGGTGTAGAAAAGGTCACTGGACTGATTAAGTACAAATTTATTACTAGACTTTTCTTGCTAGGTGAGCAGAATATATTAGTAGGTTTGGAGTGTTATTGTAGCTGTGATGGTAGCTTTCATAAGCTCAAGTGGCTTGTTCTTGAGGCCCTAAGAGGCCATGATTTCACAGGGAAGGGAGTTCATGATGAGTGGTTGCTCCTTAAGGAAGCAATCATAGAAGCACAAGGTGAGTCCATCTCAACACATAGGAAAGGTGGTAAAAAAGCTCAAGAATCCCTTTGGCTCAACAGGGAACTCATGGACCTCCTACATCTAAAAAGAGAGGCGTATAATGGATGGAGCACAGGAAACACCACTAAGAAGGAGTATACTGCACTGGTCCGTACCTGCAGGGAGTAATTAGAGAAGCCAAGGCTGCAACTGAACTCCATCTGGCTACATGAATCAAGGACAATAAAAAGTCCTTCTTCAGATATGTGGGGAGTTGAAAGAAAAACAAGGGCAACATTGGACCCCTGCTAAATCAGCTGGGGCAGCTGACTACCAACGCCCAGGAAAAAGCCAATCTGCTTAATGATTATTTTGCGTCAGTTTTTCACTAGCCCAAAGGGACCACCCTGCCTAACATGATGTGGGATGACCAGGGTGAGGATAAATATATGCCCACCATTGGTGTGGATCTTGTGAGGGAGCATCTTGAGAGGCTGGACCACCACAAATCAATTGGTCAGGATAGATTGCACCCAACAGTCCTAAAGGAATGGCAGACATAGCGCAGCCACTGGCGAGGATATTTGAGAACTCATGGCACTTGGGGGAAGTACCCGAAGATTGGAAGAGGCCCAAAGTTATGCCCATCTTCAAGAAATGGGAGGAAAGAAGACACGGGAAACTACAAGCCAATCAGTTTGACTTCAATCCCTGGGAAGATTTGGGAAAAAATTATCGAAAAAACCATTCTGGACAGGCTAACAGAAGGCATCATTCTGCGGAATAGCCAGCACAGGTTTGTTGCAGGTAGGTCTTGCCTGACCTATCTCATTTCCTTCTATGACCAGGTGACGCATTACCTGAACAAAGGGAAAGAGGTTGATATCATATATTTGGACTTTAAAAAAGCCTTTGACATGATGTCCCATGATGTCCTTATGGAGAAAATTGGGCAACAGTGGCCTTGACTACTCTACAGTCCAATGGCTGGGGAACTGGCTCCGAGGTCAGACCCAAATCAACATGGCACTCAGTGGCATGTGTCCCCCCCAAGGCTCTGTTTGTGGATCAGTACTCTTTAATGTCTTCATAAATGATCTAGACACTGGTGTCAGAAGCGGACTGGCTAAATCTGCTGACGACACCAACATTTGGGGAAGAGCGTCCACACTTGAGGATAGGTTGGTGATCCAGGCCAACTTGGATAGGTTTGCAAGGTGGGCAGATGAAAACCTGATGGCATTCAATATGGAGAAATGCAAGGTGCTCCAAATTTGGGGAAAAGAACCAGCATCACACTTACAGGCTCAGCAATGATACACTTGCTAGCACCATGACCAAAAGAGACTTGGGGGTCATGACTGATCACAAAAGGAACATAAGGCACCAGTGCGATAGTGCAGTTGGCAAAGCAAACAAAACTCTGGCTTGCGTCTACTAATGCATCTAAAGCAAGACCCAGGATGTCATCCTTCTGCTGTACTTGGCCTTGGTGAGGCTGCAGCTAGAGTACTGCATCCAATTCTGGGCTCCACAATTTAGGAAGGACGTGGAGAAGCTTGGAAGAGTGCAGAAGAGAGCCATGCGTGTGATCAGAGGGCAAGAGGACAAGCCTTATGAAGAGAGGCTATGAGCTATGGGACTCTTCAGCCTGGAGAAGAGCAGACTCAGGGGTGACTTGGTGGCAGCCTATAAGTACATAAGGGGTGTTCATCAGGATCTGGGAGAATGTCTGTTCACTACAGCACCCCAAGGGATGACAAGGTCCAACGGTCACAAACTCCTGCAATACCATTTCAGGCTGGACATAAGGAAAAACTTCTTTACTGTCTGAGCCCCCAAGGCCTGGAACAGACTCCCCCAGAAGGTGGTGCAAGCACCTACTCTGGACACTTTTAAGAAACATTTGGATGCTTATCTTGCTGGGATCCTTTGACCCTAGCTGACTTCCTGCCCCTGGGGCAGGGGCTTGGACCTGATGATTTTCCAAGGTCCCTTACAGCCCTAATGCCTATGAGATCTATGAAATGTATGAGTGAAACAGTTTCTTATCCAACACCTCTCTGCACAGTGCTTTGAGTAGGTCCTATTCCAGACTGCTCAAGAGCCTAAGCCCCCCTGGAATACTGGGTCTTTAAGGTCAACAGTTTGAAGAGTAACGCATTCTCCTGCTCAGGAACTACTTTCCCCATTTTGTCTGCCACGTCTTGTTCCTGTGTAGTATGAGGGAAGTTCCTTGCTGTTAAGGGGGCATCTTGCCTATGGGGCCACCTTTCCCTTTGTCCACATGCCAGCTGAATGGAAAGGTGTTGTCATCTCTTTGTCGTTGAATGGCAACACCTGCAATCTCTCAGTTGTGTCTTCTATTAGCAATATACTCCCAGTGGTCAGTGCATTAATTCAAATTACAGCTTGATTCATTCCATCTGCTAGTTCTTTAACTTAATTAATTGCATATAGATCATACTTAAATTAATCTCCTGGAGATACCCCTCCAGACCAATTAGGACTCAAGCATTGAAGTCAATTGTAGAAACTTAATTAATCTTGATAAACAAAATTAATTTCCATAAATACTTGTCTGGTTTCAGCTCCATTCATTCAATTTGTTGGGGTATCCCCCTCTATCAACTTGGTTGCTTTGTACCAGCAAACTGTGAACCCTTGGTTTCACTCTGTGTCAGCACTATCACTCTCACACACGCTGCCATCAGCCACCTCAGTGATCAGTGTGGAGTGAGAGCTATCTTCTCTCTGAATCCATCCTGGCTGAAGTTTCTGAGGGTAACCCCTTCCATCCTCCATTCCTAGGGTTATAGTAGCTTGTACCAGGTGCCCCTTTGAGCACCCAGCTTGTGAAGACTCCTCTACCACTGGCTCCCTTGCCAGTCTTTAGCTTGCCATTGCTGCAATTTTGCTCCTGGATCCATGCGAGCGCCTCTCCCGCTTTTCCTGCCAGCCCCACTGGATGTCCAGTTTTACCAGTGGCTCTCTGGCATCCCTCAATGTGCAGAGAGCAGAAGCTTATGTAGCAGGGCTGTGCACAAGGTCCTGGCTGCTCCACTGCTGCTGCCGCCATTCCTGTGGTGCCACAAGGTAAGTCTCCAGCCCTTACTGGGCTTCACTGCTTTCTTCCAAGGAGCAGAGGGGATTTTCTTGGGGTCCCCAGCTCAGGGTTTCTTGGAGGGCCTGCCTCCTGCTCTCCCAGCCATACGGTTGGTCCAATAAAAGGTATCACATAAAAACCTTGCCTCAAGAATACAGTAGGACACTAGTATCAATAGACCATTATTTGTACCTAGAGGTGTAAAAGATGTATGTGAAGTGACTATCCAGAAGATTATTTTGTTGGAATGGCTAAGGAAAAAAAAATCAGTGAAAGATGCAGAAATGGTTACAGAAACTAGCAAAAAACTAGACCTTGGGCACAAGACACTAACTGCGCAGAAGCTTAATAACACTGTGCAGTAGCATGCTGGGCAAAAACCAAGCTAATATGCCACTGCTCAGTAGTATTAGGCTACTGCACAGTTAGCATCACTAAAAACCTGTGCACTGGTGCTACTGCACAGTAGTGAAAGTTACTGAGCATTGATTTAGTACTTGGTTAAGTACTAAACTTAATGTGATGTAACTATGGCGCATTAATGAACGTGTAGATGCACCCACTGATTATTACCATTAATAAGAAAATATTCTTAAGGCAAATACATTCCTAATGAAAACCCACTATAGTAAAGCAGTTACCCCACAGATGGATTTGACTGTTAGCAGGTAACGAAACTCTAGTTATGTTATAAAAAATATAGCTCATATTTTCTTTTAGAAAATAATCTTTTTAAATATTTTTTCCAAAGAGGAATTTGAGGTGCAAATATGCATAAATGTAAAATCATTTAAAACTGATTCTATTTCATGTAGGTTCTTATACTGTGGTCAACACTGTGGTGAGTGCCTACATGTGAAAGCTAATTAGCTAGATGTGTAGTAAATTATATTCTAGCTAAATTAAAGTAGATCACAAAACTGGGTTGTAGATAACATTAACAAGAAGGGAAATATGCTCTATTTCCAACCAAGGCATAACGGATTATTTCACTCATGCAAATTGCAAATTATAGATATAATTCTATTAACTTTACTTAAATACTCTTCATGTAAAATTTTCCATTTAATTGAATGACTATTAGTATGCATAAATAATACCTGAGTAAGTAAATATTGGGGCCAGTAAAAGAATGGTATTTGAAGTCAAAAGTGCAACAATATATTTGACTATATATGCAAAATGTTTTATACAAGTACATGGATAACAGATTATTAACTTCCATAAGCTCAATATTACTCAGACATTTTGTAAATCAGAAGTATTTGAGCTTTATATTTTAATCTCTTTCTTTATATGGGGTTGTTTTATGTGTATGGGTTCTTCAGGATTATACAAATAATTAAGATATAATAATTTTGACACTATTCTTGGTCACAGGTAGGCAAGCTTTTTGGAGTGGCGGGCTGGATGTATCTGGCTTGAGTCCCCAGCGGGCTGGTACTTTTGACCCAGACCACTATCGCTGCTTCTCCCTGCTACCCAGCCACACAACAGGCAAAGCCCCCACGCAACTGTCTGGCTGTGGCACGGTACTAGCAAAGCCCACCCACTTGTGGTGTGGCACCAGCAAAGGCCATCAGCTTCATGTGCTGGATCATTAATGGCTGGATCATCCAATAAATAACACAGTGAAAAAAAACAGCACCTTCTAGTCGTTATTTAGAGAAAACCTAGAAAATGTGAATCATCAAAGCTCAAAAAAGGCAAATAAAAGCAACCCAAAGTTGTTATTTTTTAAATGCCATTATCTTTAAATGAACATAGTGATAATCTGTGGTCAGATCCACAATTTCCAAACGTCTGACATCAGCAATACTGCAGCTGCCTATGTATATTAAAAAGGCCACAAGTAATGGCTGAATTTATATATTAATAAATTATATATAGTACAGCAAAAAGCTGGAATGCTGCCTAGGTATTCAACTGGAATTTTTTTATTCCCATCACATGACACAGGTCAAGGTTAAAAAAAAAATGTCCGTTACATGACAAGTATGCATGGATTTCAGTGACAGTGACCTGTCTCACTAAGTAAATGCCATGTTGACTAGACTGAATCTCAAGGTAGACAGAAGGCCAAAACATTTATCCGTATACTGAGTCAGAGAAATTGTAGCAGAAGTTCTCTCACTGGCAGAATGCCACAATATGCATTCTAGTCCAGATTATGAGCTGTTAATCTGGAAGGGCAGAACATCTATATTTGGCCAACCCTGGATTTTAGACCTCATTGAAGTCCAGTCTAGCTTTTGGTGTTCTTGTAATTCGCATCTGACTGCCCATGTAGTTCCAAAGACAAACCAACCACAACTTCTCCTTGTGAATGCCACCCTCACTGGGCAGCAGGATAAGATGCAAAAAAAAAAAAAGCCTTTAGATCAGCAGTATTCCGTCTGAGGTTTAATTTTAAACACTGCAAACTCCCAGGTAGCTAGTTACACTAGTTTTCCAACTGCAGTGCATCATCAAAGCAGTGTTGGGCAGCCAAATGGGGTGCAAAAATCTGTCCCTCTGGGACCAGTTTCTGGGAAACTTCTGGAGCCAGTCTATTGTGAAGTCCGTAATATATAAATCATTTTGTACTAAATTAATCAGAAAAAGATAGTTCAGGTCACAGAGCACTGATGCTCCCATCCACCTACCCCCACCCCTGTGTGTGTGTGGGAGGGTGGAGTGGGGGGGTGGTGCTAACAGTAAAACTAGAGCTCCAAAGTCCTTTTCAAGAAAGGTCTCAAGTTAAATACAATATAAACATCATATAATAGTGTAAGAATGTTTTTAAAAGTCATGCTTGACTGTCACAAAATTATTTACATATTTGCCCCACACATTTTATTTTACCTTCTTTTATCCATCCAACACTGGGAAAAAGCTATCAGTAGGATTCCTCCACTGTTGCTCAAATACATGCGAGATGTAACAATCATTCCTTAATCCCACTTTTACTTTATTCTTACAACAGCAAATGACTGATCAGAGGTAGACATACTGCTCTGTTCAGAACTCAGCCTGCATTAAGAGACTAACATAATCGTATTGCGCAAACGCATTTAGAGAATTATAATCCAACAGTCTTCCTAAATGTCTTTTTATATAATGAACATCTGTGAAGGGGGTAAGTATGTTGTTTAGGAGTTTCATAAACATTTAAATATTTAGGTGTATGGTTATTCTTCAGTATATTTTTTTAGAAAAGCTTATGAATAAACATTTCAGGTTACAAATAATGGGCATTACATAGTTTGCTCAGTTTTGTTATTTGAAATAATTTCATTCAGATTAGAAAATATTTTACAGAATTCCATGCATTGAATGCTAAGACTTCAATCTGCCTCACGTTCATGAGAACATAAGGTTCGTGCTGTAGTCAATTTTATAACATAAGATGAACCAATTTCATTAGTGTTCTGTGTCCACTTGGTAAGTCTGTTCCAGTAGGTGAATGCAGGTACTTTGTGCACTGCAATTGAGTCTCAGAATAAATACTATCAAGTTTAGAATTTAGATGCTGTTGTTGCTGTTATTTGTGTAACAGAGACTACTTTTGTGGTCATAAAAGCAAGCAAGAAATATTCATTTCAGTCAATGAGAGCTTTGCTTAAGTCAGCAAGTTTCTTAGTACTACAAGCCATAGAGGCCCTTGGTTGCCATCGCTATCTTCACCCATTCCCATGCATCTCTTCATCCATTGCTTAATTAAGGAGTAGATAATTTGGGACCTCAGAATCAATGGTTTATTAGTCCACTCTAGTTTTAAATATCCCAAGCAGTGATATTGCTTTTATAATAGTAATAGTTTTGATAAATTAACAGCTTTGACATTGTGTTGATAAATTAATAACAACATATCTGGAGCCAGAAATTATTTTTTTGAGATCAGTCATATTCCTTAGACTGGAATAGACCATCTTGTTTAAAGAGCTTGTTGTCCAAATATACATTACACTTCAGATATCTTTCAGCTATTTGTTTGGGTTTTTCTTAAGTTACTGCTCCGAGTCAACTAGTTAGTTATAAAAACATACTTTATTTTGAATTATAAATAGTGACAGTAACAAGTTTTACTCCAAATATAGAAAGTGTCATCCATGCACAAGCAGAACAAAGTTGCTCCATTCAGATATGAGATTTTGTTTCACAGAGTCATACTAAAACAGATATGCAGTATGGATAAGACAAGTATTTAAAATTAGAACCCGAGATATAAATTCATCAAAGTGCATCTTCTTTTTTACTGAACACAGTGACACTTTGTAGACCCTGATCAGCATCAGTCAATACTTCTTTGTCACACACCATTAATGTAAATTTTTTTAAAGCTTTATTTTGTAATAGTTTTATTTACAAAAGTATTCTCCATTTCCTTTTCCAATCCCAATTCCAAAGTTCATTCATTCCTAGACTGAAAAACCAAGGCTCTAAAGCAAACAGGCTTCTAATTTAAAACAAGGCTCAATTTGTTCCACATAAAACCAATGTAATAGCTTAAATCATATTTTTAATTGTAAAAGGTTTTAGGTGGATGAATAAGTTGTAATTTGTATTTGAAGTCTTTCAGTTTGGTCACTGCATCATTCTCCTAATTAAATATTTTTATTTGTAAAGTTCTTCTTTACAAGAAGGCAGCCTACATTAATAAAGAGAAGCTTATGGTAGCAGCAAGAATGAAGTTCAAAACTTTCTTTTGAGGTTAATATCCATATGGAAGGGGCTAGAGCAGCAGGTCCCAACCTTGGGTCACAGAGGCAATGCCAGCAGTGCTGCACACAAATGATGAGGCATGCTGGGAGCTCCCCCACCCCTGGGCCACCACTGCACTCTGCTCCCAGCAGCACATCACAGCAAAAAGTAAGAACCACTGGACTAGAGGTTGCTACCAACATGAGCAGGAACACAGGCAAAGATTTAGATGTGGTGCTGAGATTAGGATCTGTCCCTTGTTGGCTTCAAGTATAGCCATGAGCAGTGGTATTTAACTATTATTTAGTCCAGAAAAAGCTATACAAAGGTAAAGTACTGTACTCTAATAATAAGTGTTAGGGGAAAATGTCTTTTAAATGGGTGCTTTTTTGCATCATTTAAATTTTGTCTATGCACTTGCTCATGGCCTGTATCATATTGTGCATACCATTGCATTTCATTTAATTTTAGATTAATTCTGAGGATCAGCTAGTTAGAAGGTATCAATCGCGTCAGACTTCTAGTTCATCTTTTAATTTCACATTCTCTAATGTAAGCCCATCTGACCATCCTGATATTGCTGAAAAACAGGCAAAACAGTGAAGTGGATAGCTGCAGTTTATATTGTGACAAAGGAGTTCCCATCTTTTCAAACTATACTCTACTTTCTCAAAAAAAGTTATTTGCACAAGCAACTAGACTGGCATAAAAGAGACTACCACTAGGGCTACTCATGTGAAAACGTGAATGACTGGATCCTTTATACTCAAAGCAAGAGAATATGGTGCATCACAGTTTACTGTAGATTTATGACTCATTCAGAAATGAACCTCAGGTTAATACGTGGAATTGTTTAGGGTTAAAGCATTTGTACACAAACCACTCATTTCAGGTCTTTAGATATCATGGCATAAATTGTTATGTACTCCCACTTATTTAACCTACCAGATAGTTATCCTTGGACCTTTAAAGTGTTCACCAAAATCAGTTGAGCTGAAGAAAGCTATTAGGTGTGCAATGAAAACATGAGGACTTAGATTTCATTAAGTTCTTTGTAAACTGAATGATGCAAATGTACAAATAGTGAACAATACTTTTAAATCCTTACTGACTTGTGGCAGCAATCCAAAGCCAGAGAGTTACATTTTCCTGTAGCTTTTGCTAAGTTTTCTAGAAAGGTGGGGGTAGCCTGTAATCTTGTAAAGAAAAACTAATTTTCAGCCAGCCTAATTAAAATGCACAGCAATTTCTGCAAGCCTGTATCTAGCCAGACTGAAGCAATAGCACCATAAACAGAAGCTTGTTTTGTATTTGACAATAGAGTTTGTAACTTTAGTGTACTCAAAAGTTAACCGAATACAGAAACATCCCTTTGGAGTTGGTGAAGTGTAATGCTTTAATTAAAAACAAACAAAAAACCCCAAAACAAACCAACAAACCCTGCCCCCCCCCAAAACACCAAACCAACTGTGTAGCTGCAATTTCACCCTCCCAAACCAAAAGATAGTCTGAGCTGGATCCATGTGCAAAATGCATGGTAACATTTTGAGCCAAATCCATCCACATCCTTATTATGTGACATACATGACTCGACTCATTTTCAAGTTCATCCCTAGTAATTCTCAGTTTAAAAAAAGATAAAAGTTTTATTTTTCAGACAAAATTATTTGTAGTTTTCACAATACATTTCATTCATAGGACTCACAAAAATTTAAAAGCATGGTGCCAAGCCGATTTATTAATTTACCTCACAATATTTGATGACTTGTAGACAGATTGGTCAGATCTGTGGAGAGCACTAGGCAATTTTTATCAACATTTCATCTTTAATACAAAGGAGCCATAAATAATTTTGCATTGTTAACCTTATAGCACAAGGACTTGTCTGTCAAGTGCCATGCATGTCTGTGGCACTTTGTCGTATGCCCAAAGATTTTCAACTGGGTCAGAAAGGATTTGTCTTAAAAACAGTAGGGACTTGGTTTTTTTAAAAAATACAAATACATACATAAATAAAATAAAATTAATATAAAATATAAAAAGTGATGTATGCTTTTGGTGCAAGATCACACAGGAATTGTCTTCCTAGATTTTAAGTGCGCTCTCAGAAGTGAAAGCATAAGCAGTTAAAAAGAAAAGGAAGTCAAAGTAAATTTTCACATTTTGTTTTTCCACTCTTTCCTTCCCACCTCCACCCTACAGGCGTATCTGCTCACTTTTACCAACTCTAGAGCCAACTGTGCAGTGGCCACTCTTTTCAGAGGGGCCTGAAGTCAGGCAAGAAAGAAATGGAGATCTGAGCCCAGCTGTTCCATTTTCCTTTAGTCCTGTATATACATATATAAATCTTCTTACCACAAATGAGAGCTGCACAATCCCTACCCATCAATGTGAGATTAGACCTCTATTAGTGCCACAGGATCTGAGGCAGGCAAGCTGGAATGTCAAGTTTAACTTTGTTAGTTTACTGCAATGTAATAAAAAAAAAAAAAAGTCCCCTGTTGTCTGACTTCAGGGAAATGCTGAATTTTACATTTGGTAGTTAGTGGAAAAAAAGATTTGAGAAAGTGGCAAGAAGGAGCTTTCCTGCAAGGAGAAAAAAATGCATTTGGGAGAAAAGGATGAAGTCTGTTAATATCTCTCCGTAGAAATTGCTCTCCATCCTTTTTCTGCAGTTTTGGATTCACTACAGTGGTTATTAATGTATGCTAGACCAAGAAGTGCAACTGGATTCTGTAGGAGCAGTGCCAACCTACAGACAGTATTTGGTATCAAACATTGCTTGCAGAGTCTCCTAGACTTAAACCCCTAAAGATTAAGATAAAAAATAGATAGTTTACATCTTCTTACTGGGATTTGCTCACTTCTTGTGCCAGAAAACCCTGTGCGTTTGGGGAGGGGAGCAAAATTGCTCCATCAATACTGCCCTATATATGTACATCCTAATCCCTAAATTCTGGGATGTTCCCTAGACATTGTAAACATGGGACCAGCCGCAGACATCAGAACCTATTGAAGAGCATGAAATTCAGGCTACTGGGAATCATCATCTATTAATAGCAGACAAATCCCTCTTATAGCCAGTACCGATAATACCCTTGGGGCTTCATCCAGTTAACCATGACTAGCCCAGAAAATAAGTCTTATTCTGTAGGATGCTCTACAGCGTTATTCCCCCTTTAAAGCTAAAAGTGCACAAACCCTAGGTACGCAATATCATTATGCGACCCAAAAGGTTTTTCAGGTGTGCGTGTGCATTCAAGTCACAATTTCAGTTCTCAGCTTTTCCAGGAGACTTTCCCGAAACAAATCCTGCCACACACAAAAAACCCACCAGTGAGCAGCGAGGCCATTTTAGGAGAGTTTTACTACGCACACGGCCAGAACGATAGCGATGATGAGCACTGCAGAGAAAATCACACCTGCCAAGACCTTGCTGATATCGCAGAAGGATTTGTTCTCCTCCACAGAGATCATGCCCATGGAGGAGGCGCCCATACTAACGGTGGATTTCAGTTCAGCCCCAGGGTCCTGCTTGGCTTCTACTGTCCAGTGGGGGACGTTCACCTTCATCTCCATCTCATACATCATCTCCCCCACCTGGTTGATCTCCTTTTCTAGGTCTTTCAAATCCACCACGTCGATGTTGTGGTCAGCCTCGTACTTCATGTTCTGGACGCTCATGGCCCGGGCAGCCACTCCCGACGTGCCCCCACTCATCCCCGTCTGGATCAGGTGCTTCTTGGGGACGTTGAGGGGGAACTCGTGGCCCAACTCCAGGGCCCGCCGCATGTCGACTTCCAGGATCTCCAGGCAGGTGGAGAAGATGACCCACAGCCTCTCAAACTCCGCCTTGTCCTCCTTGCTCACCGTCTTGTCTTTCAGCACGCCCGTCAGCTTGTTCCTGTTGGCTACCGCCAGCTCCTGAGCTTTCTGCCGGGTTTTCCTCAGCTCCTCCCGCAGGTTCTGCGAGTCCGCCGTGCCCCCGATGGTCAGCACCATGTGGCGGTAGCAGGCGGCTACCTTGTTAAGCGCATCCAACAGCGCCTTGCATTCCTCCTTCACCATGGCTGCAGCGCCTCAGCCGCCGCCAACCACGCACATACTGCCGCCGAGCCCCCACCGCCACCCCTTATATGGCGCGGGTCACGTGGCGCGGGCAGGAAGTGGCCCTATGAAGCCCCCCCTCCCTCAGGCCCCGCCCCTAGTGGACGCTGCCGAGACCCGGCGGCTCAGTGGTGCAGGCCGCCCCGGAGTAGGGTAGGCCGCGGTGCGGGGAGGGGGGCGCTGGGGC
>NW_017728915.1:23523195-23536029 GCF_001723895.1 Crocodylus porosus | reverse complement strand
TAGGGGCGAGGCAGGGAGGAGAGCAGCCGCTGCTGCTACTCTCTAACAGGGAAACCAACCCCCTCCCCTTCCCCGTGTGTCCGTGTTGCTTGGCTGGTCTTCCCTGGCTGAAGAAAACCTCTTGCAGCTTCTGTAAGGTGGCGAGGCTCTTGGTCACTTTTATGAGACCGACCCAGAAAGTTGGAGGAATTCGTTCCGGGCAAGTTTTCTGGGGTCCATAGCCTTCATCAGGCTGAGGAGGTGTCTGCAGTTGGGCTGTGCTGTTCCTGGAGGGGATGGAGAGCAAAGAAGACAGGCTGGGATGCAGGCAGGAAAGCCTGTGCTTCTGTGAGGGCATTATTCAGGTTGTCAAGGCATCAAGTGGGACACGGGTGAACAGATTCAATGTGCTGTAGTTGTCACCCAGTCTTAAATAAGGCTTTACCCAGTCTTGTGATGCAGGAAACAGGTCTCTACAATATGTTTCTTTAGGGCTTGCAGGGAAAGAACAAGCTTGCTTTTCTTTATCTCCTGGATGAGCTGGTTATGGTTAATGAAACTGTAACGAACTGTAGCTGTTTGGTGAAGAGCTCTGTCTCTGCATTTTTAAGTCTTCCCTCAGTGCATGTGCAAAGGTGTGGTGCAGTGATGTGACCTGCTCAAGTGCTCGTTGCTGACAAGCAAGAAAGCAGTGTGGTGGCTGTGCTTTGTATTTGCATGTTGTGGAAGTGCTGTTTCCTTCCCCAATCAACAGAGAGGCTTGGGTATCCTGCCACTACCCATATGCTATAGTGATGGGTAGGTGTGTGTTTCTTCTCTTAAGAAGAACTGAAAATAGAACAGCAGCTAAACTATGAGCCCGGAGCACTATGCTGTACCTTAACTTGTATGATGCTGTTGTGCAATGTCTTATACATTTACCAAATAGGCATTCCTGTGAGGAACGCCATCATAGGGGAACAAATAAATACTGTGTATTGTACATAGTGTTTGTCTTCTGATATGAGCTCACTGTGTTAGAGCAGCATCTTTATTCCTCCTATATGCTGCTAAAAAGTCCCAATATGAAGTAGCTGCCTACCAATTCAGATTCAGTACTTAAGCTAAGTAAAGTAAGTGGTTTGATGAAAAACCATACTGGATGAATTTGACCTTGCAAGCAAGGATGTGTTCCTGCATAATGGCACTAATCGGGTGGATAAGGGATAAGCTTAAGGCTAATCAAAGTATTTTGTGACTTGAGTGATGTTAAGCTTCTGATTTGATGTTGTACCTGTAGAGTGACAGCTAATGGTCTGTATTTTGGTAACAAGCTACTACAGATAGAGAGCATCAAGAACTCCTGATGGGCACAGCTCATCTGAAACTACCTGGGGGACCAATTAGCTGAAGGTTTGTATGTGTGTCTTGCCAAGAAACTTAATATTGTTTCAGGAACATGCAATAGAAGCAACAACAAACATGGTCTGTAGTTAGATGCTTGATAACAGACTTTAACTATGTTTTCCTGTGGAAGAATAAGGATTCTTTTGAGTAGCCGCATTACTTAAGTGTAAGTGCCACTAAACAATGTCAGATGGCAGGAAAACGGATGCAGTAACTGCTGTAATATTAATCTGTCAGGTGACTGGCTTAACATCCTTAACATTGAAGGATAAATGTTGATATTTCAACCAGTCAGCACCTAGACAGAAAAAGTAATTTTGCATGTGGTATTTGTGTATGTGATGCAGTATGAGAAATCCTTACAGATGGGTAAGGCAGTGGTAAATGTGTGAGAGGAGAGACTTTCTAGTTCTGTGGAAAGATTTACAACAGTTGCTGTTGAGTGGTGGAGAAGGTTCTCCTGCAAATGTATGTTTGGAGTATATATGCTTCTTGAGGCACTCTCCTTTATGCTCAAATATCATGTCCTTATTTCTAAAGGTTTTCCTGGTCCCATACCCATAATGAATGAACAAATATCATCTTTTTTTTAAATTTAATTTAATTTAATTTTTTTTAGCTGAGCAGCCTTTAAAGGAGATTTTTTCTTAGAGGAATAAAACTTGCTTCAGGTGAACCAATATTTGGAGGAAGAGCTCCTTTTTTGATGGTCTCTAGTCTGGAAGAGTTCAGAGCCGTTTATTTATTTATTTTAGTTTAGTTTAGTTTAGGAGGGCTGTTTGGTGTGGAAAATGAAGGTGGTAGCTTAAAAAAAAGCAAAAAATCATTTTCTCTCTCTTTTAAAAATCTGACTAGTGTACAGAGGCTGTATAAAGATTTGACTTGCTCTCTTCAGATGGTCCAAATCTTGATTAGTTTCATGATGAAACAAATTGGTTGTCATGTACCTGTAAATTGTGCAGTGTGGTGACAAGTGTACAGGTTAGTTCTGGCTATCTGCTGACTTTTATTATTTTTTTTTAATACTAAAATAAAAATGTGGCGTGTTGGTAGTGTTCCTTGAAAGGGGAAACCTTTTTTGTCTAATCCTACTGTGCATGCTCCTAACCCAGAAATGTACATTTGAGGGTGGCTAGTAGGAGTCATCCTGGAAAACTCAATGTTTTGTTTCTGTGTTCAGGATGAGTGGGGTCTATTTGGGTGTCTGGGATTTGCAGTCGTTAAATCTAGCATTGAAGTGTTTCTTGCCAAGTAAAACACATTCTTGTGGAACTCTTATCTTAGTGCAACAGGGAATAGAAATACTGGTCTAAAGTTCTGTCTTACTCTGAAAAGTGTCTGTGTAAAAATACTGCCATTAACATAATTCTGTGAGTAATGGATCAAATATACTCACTCAGTTTACAAGTAGGGATGTATGTGTCTAACTCCCAGTCTAGAGAATGCAGTAAAGCTGCATATTGATTACACTTAATCAGTATTAATAATGGCTTTGCATTGTCAGCTACACCTACACAATCCCATTGCCTTTGGATGTCCTCATTAACACTTGTGTAAGCCTATAGCCTTCCTGGTTGCACCAGCGTAATTCCTTTGAACTTAAAGGAGATCCTCAATGTAAGAGTTGCAACTTCTGTGGGGGAAATGTATATTTCCTAGAGTTAAGGGAACACACAAGACTGAGAAGGTGGGGGGAGGGAGGAGGAGTAAGTTACTTTTGTTTCTCACCTACCCTTTGCTTTTCAGTTTGTGCATCATCTGTAATTGGTCTTGTATACAATTCTTCAATATGGCAATGACAGTCGTGTATAAAACCACAAAGGCTGATTGGAGCTTGGAAGCAGGTGTAATATCTGAAGTCGCTACTAACTCAGTTTTTCAGTTTACGGGCAATCCTTGACTTAGTTTTGAATGACAAGGTTTCGCACTTACAATGTTTATAAATTGACACCCCGTTTCAAATTTTGACCTCAGTTTCTACTTTACAATGCTTCATCTGATGCAATGCCACACCAGCAAACCATATGTCCAAACTTTCTTGGCCACTTTCTTTAATAAAGCAGCCAAGACTCTAGAAAAACCTGCAGCCGAGACTCCTGAGAAGACTCCGGCCAACAACCTTTCAAAATGTCCAACCAAGAGCCCTTCAAAAAGTCCAGCAAAGTCACCTCAAAGAAATCCTTCCAAATCACTATGATTGCTATTTACAATATAAATGCATTAATGTAGCTATATATGACTCATCTATAATTGATTGAGTACAAAATTCTGGGTTATTTTTGGTGAAAGTAGGGTATCAGGTCTTGGTTCAGGAACCAATCCCCATTTATAGCATTGTTTCCTATGGGGAAAAGAGTTCCAAGTTGCAATGTTTTGGCTTAAGACGCAGTTTTCAGGAACCAGTTATGTTGCAAGTCTGAGGACTGCCAAGACCTAGAAAAGGAGATCAACCAGGTGGGTTTAAAGTTGAGAGAGCCTTGTAAATATTCTGGTATGCAAAGTGAGTAGTAGAGTGGTCTTCAAATGGAAAAAAGAAGGCTTGTGGACTGTCGAGTAATGGGCTGGTTGCAGAGCAGAATCTTTTCTTTTTTCAAGTGAACTTGGGTTTTCTTTGGCTGTACGAACTGATTTCTGTTCATCTAAAATGTTGGCTAACAGTATATAATTAAGGGTTTGCGCACTTCATGATACCATGGAAACTGCAAATTCTGGGATTATCCATAAAATCAATTGAAACCAACTTAATAAAAATTAAAATGTTTCCATCAGTGACTTAGAGCAACCTCAGTTCAGAGCTTATGTAACCAAACCTTATGTAGACTCCTCTTTTGGAGAGAGTGTTCCATGGCTGAGTTGACAAATGTTACGAGATGCAAGGCCTGCCAAGTCATTACCTGCAACTTGTTTGAGGGTAAGATGGTGGTCAGGATTGTTTGGTGTGGGAGTTTATTAATAAAGTAGATGTTTTTGGAGTGATGCTATAGCCATGATGATCCAGGAAATGTGGGAGGCAAGGATATTGGGGAGGGGTGTTTATCTTTTACTGGACCCAACTGCATGGTCCAGTAAAATACAAACCTTTTCCCTGGAGGGGTTGCTTTGTTGATTTGTTTGTACTGCTATTCACATTGAGTAGTAGTAGACTGTATTGTGTATGGTGGTGTTTGTTTTGTTCTTGAAAAACTTGAAGTAGTGGCTGACTCTTAATAATGATAAACTCCTACACAACAAAATATAATAAATGAATTGGCACATGTGTAATGTTTCCATGAACTAAATGGGGTGAAAAATGCCTCAAAGCCATATCTTGTGTGGCCAGTTGCCTGACAAAACTGTAATATGCCAATATTCACCTATAATGTGCAACAAATCTAACATCTGGCAGGGGTTTTGGTAAATACTGTCTCTAAGAGCTTTTGAATTGAGATTGGAAAATTTTGATGGCAGAAATAACTCGAAGTATAAGGAAAAAGTCCAAGTAAAAAAAAAGTTAAAGTATTTGTTAACAGCTTGTCCTTGACACTGATTTCAAAAAGAAAAATATATTTTCTGTAAATAATCATCTTTCATGAAGAGCTGACTAATTCAGAGATGCAGTCAGCCTTTCAACTGCTTTTCTGGTTAAACTTTCGCATTAACAGTTGGGTGTTAATGCTGTTTTCAATTGCAGTGCCTTTCAAAAATAAAGAACTAGTTCTTCTTTCTTCTTAAGCAGCTCTGAGCCTAGCACTGTTTCTTAATGCAAGACTAACCTTACATCAGGTACTCATGCCAAAAAAGAGCATCTCAAACTGATCTTTTTGAAGCTCAGGCATCAATCTTACTGAATCTAATTTATTACTTATTGCCTGTCTCCTTACTGTGTGCTGTGCTGCCAAGCAGTACAGCTCTGATTTTATTGATTTGTTATGGAAATATAATGGAAGCTTACTTGACTAAGCTGAAGTGAATGTCTGTATACTAAACTTAAACAGGAGTAGTGTCTTTACCAGATGGACTTGGGCCTCTTAACACCAAATTAATAGGGCATCTAGCCTAAACACAGGAATTTGATGTTGTGCTGTCTTTTCATGGTTGGATAATCGTTTCTGTGGATGGAGCTGGTAACCTATGCTGCTGGGATAGTATTGTAAAAAAAAAACCCCAGAGTTTAAATATATGTACTTCATATGGCAAACCCTGCAGTTGCCTGAATTAAATGTGAGAGTTATAAAAAGCCCACTAGGGTAAGTGCAGGATTGACGCTTCTAGCATGTTTGCTGGTGATTTAATAAGATTACTTACTTCAGAGCAATTTTTTGTGCATATGTAATGCACTGCATTATGCATCCTAGTCCTCAGTTTTATGATCTGGGAGCTGTTTAACCTCTACAGTATATTGCAATGTTCAGTCTTTTAATACAGTATTGGAGTAGAATATATTTGAAGATTTTTTTTTAAAAGAAAAATCAGGCAAACCAAGTTTGGGGTGTAGTTTGAACTTCCTCAACTACAACACTTGTATAATAAGCAAGAGTTTAATGACAGTGCTGCATATTAAAAAAGGCATGGAATTTTAATACCCATGCATTTCTAACAGTTGAAATCTCACATTTACGAAGCATTCCCAAGGGACTTTAAAACATGCATTGGTACTTGCAGCAGCATGGCATCTAGAATCTCTGGTGAGAACTGCAACTGGTTCTGTCACACCTCATGAATAAAGGTGAATTTCTTGACTCGGAGCACTGGTACAAACACCTATGCATAGGAGAAAGCTAAACATTCATTTGGGAATTCATGGTTGTATATCCTGACCATCTAAGTGCTTGGACCTGATGCATAGCTATTGGCCATTGCTTTGGTAGTAAGTTAATTTCAGCTTTTCAATAAGATGACAGTAAAAATTTTAAGGGGTGTTGCTTTTTTTTAAAGCAGTAGTTCTCAAACAGGTTGCTGTGCACTGTTAAGACTTAAGTGTGCAGACACTTATACATAAGTTACAAGATAAATGCAGAGATTTCAAATGGGAACTATTTCTGACCTGCAGTGCTCTGAGTTCTTTTGTAACAGAAGAATTGCTGTAATTTTTCTGTATTCAAACTGAGTGAAATCTAAGAGGTGACACTTTGAGTTGTACCTTTTGAGTCCTAAAAAGGCTGAGAACCACAGCTCTAATAGAACTGGGTCCCATACAGCCTCTAAGAGATCTCTTGTTACTGGAACTATTGCACAACCAGTTCTAAAAATGCATAAACCATTATTTAAATACTGTTGGTTAATTACCTTTTCTAATTTACTTGAATATCATGTTTTATCATGATTTGTTATAGACAAATCAGGTAGAGGAAGGAGTTGTGCCCTGCTTCAAATAATTGAGCTGAAGTTGGACACACAGCTATTTTCTGTCGAAATTCCTATTTACAATATTGATAATTCAGTACTAGAGTTGTAGATGAAACAGGGACTTATGAGGATGCCTCTTCAAGATGTGTATGTAACTATAAGGTGGAAAGAACCCTTTGTCTTAATTTCAATATTGTTTTAACTCAGTTTGGGAAACTGGCAAGTGCTATTTTCTAACCCCCCCCAGCAATGGCTAGATCATCTACTTCTAAAAGCCAAAGGTGTTTTGTGAACAACTGTGTGGTGAAGTTCACTTTTTTGGCCCTCTTCCTACCCCATCCTCCCTTCATCACTCTATTCTGTGTACAGATCTTCAAGTAGAATGTATTCTATTCCAGCAAACACGCAGTTCCTTATTTACTCTTGTTGTTCTCTTTCTCAAATCAAATATAATAACCATGCACTAATACAACACTATAACTGAGAGCCTGCACTGGGAACAAAGGCATGGTAATAATTTTGATTTTACAGACTGAATTCTTCCTGGAAAGAAAATGAAGTTTTAGTTTGTCTCATATAATATTAGGTTTATTGTAGGTGCAGGGAGTGGGTTCCAAACCAACCACACTTATATAAAGTAGCTAGGTTCACCTTCCCTACCTTGATTTGAAGTCAAGGAAATAGGCTTTTGGGTTCACTTGTAAAAACTCTGGCTTAAATTCTAAAATATTATTAATATTGAAAGAGTACCATATTTACTTGCATACCTGGGGGGGGAAGCTTTCCACAATGGGAGCATCTATCTCTTAAGCAGGAAAACTGAATCCCTGCCCCCTTCCAAGAATAGAAGCATGCAGATGTTGTAAGATAGTTGCTATGCCTTACCCCTCCTTGCAGCTGCATGGATGGAGAGAGTCCAGTAGAATTGGATGTAAGGGGATACAGTGGCATGTTTGCATCCTACTTTGATTCCTGCTGTACCCTAGGTTTAAAACCTATCCAGGTGTTTAAAACCAACTGCCTGGAGCAGTTATTAACACCTGGAGTGAAGAGCAGTTGGCAGGAATCAAGTAGATAATGAGCCATAAAGTTGATCAACTACTGGAATGAAAGATGTCACTGCTGCTGAAGCTTATATCCTCCAGGAAGTTCTGCTGTATTTAGCTGTTCGAGGTCAATCAGTGTCTTCCTTTCCTTTGACCCCTCCATGCTCATAAGGTTTGCTCCCCTACTTTGCAAACAGGAAGGAGCAGGGGGACCATAATGTTCAGCAACGCTAGGAATGCTGGGCCCTGTGTGATCCAGAGCAGTTATGAGTTACCTTCAGTTGTCTTTTAATTCCATCTTCCTGCACCCACATGGGTAACATAAGAGATGCCCAATGAGCTTCAGCTGTGAAAGGATTTTAAACTATAGCTTTTGCCTGAGCAGGAAAGGGAGGGTAAGCAAGCTGAAGATCAGATTCTGTCCCTGCTCTGTATAATCATAACATGGGAATATATATATAAAACTTTGACTCGTATAAATTGAGGATTTGTTGGCAGGACCCAGTTGTGTGTGTGTCTACCTATGGTTATGGTAACAAAGCATGTTGTACAGCTACTACTTCGTGTCACTTAATCCACTGCCTTTGTGGTATAGATGTTCAAAGCCTCTGCTCTTGCTTGTTACCTTAATGTTGTTGGAGCTCTTCCATAGCTTGTGAAATGCTCAGAAGTAACATACTGTTACTCTTAAACTGTCTTAAATATTTACAAAAAATTAATGTTGCTGTTGAGAACAGTTTTTAAGTGCAAGCTGTGATGGCAATAGAGATGAGAATGTGTTTGTTTGTCTTGTTCCTCTTCAGAAGTCCTTTTCCCTCCCACTCCATGGTCCCTTCCCCTGGCTTGCATATGCAAAAATGGCACCCCCTCCTTCCTACCCCCCAAAACTCCTGCCCAGTCTTTGAACTGTTTTCAGTATTCTACAGGACTAGAGCTGTCAAACTAGAAATTCAGAGATGCACTCTCCAAGGCATCTAATAACACACATTCTTAGATCTTTGCTAAATGTTGTTCTTGGAAAGTGCCAAATGATTTTGACTGTAATATCCTTGAAGGAAAAGTTAGTCTAAGGGAGATGCCCGGCATAGAAAAGCTCAGCCTGAGCCACTAAAGTTTTGAAAAGAGGCTTTTAGTCTACCAATTACGTGCGTCATAACGAACTTTCTCATAACACAGTATTTGACTAAGAAATGAGAAGAGAAAATGAAGCTTATCAGTGAGGCATGAGAACACCTAAAGTCATACTCCTGTTAATGAGAAACTAGATGTGGCTGTAGATTTTGGTTTTGTTATTTTTTTGAGGAAAATACTCTACAGATGAGGTAGATGCATTGGGGTAGTAGTTTTATCATTGTATAGCTCGGACTTCAGGGTTTTAGAGTAGGTGGAATAGGTGATCCCCTCCGCCCCCCCTGTAAGCATATAAAGTTGAAACAAAAAATGCTCACGCGCAGGTAAAATTGTGCTTATTGTTTACTGATTTACTTCATGTTTTAATATTTATAAAATGGTTAACCTCAAACTTGTAGCAGTACCTTGAAAGGCACAACTGGAATTAGGGTCTCCCTTCACTAGACATAACATTGTGTGAAAGTAAGTAACGAATAGCAGGGCATGGAGCAGGTGGATGAAGGAAATAAACCTAGGAGAAGTAGTTGCATGTTCTTTGCAACTTGCACAGCTTGAAAGTCCGTGAAAAGTTTACTACTTTTTGGGGGGTGTTTTTTGTTGTTGGTAGCATGTCGTTTGTTCCACCCACCTCCCTTTGTGACTACAACTGAAAATCTCAATCTACAGTCTGTATCGGATAGAGCTCTTCAAACACTGTGTGCGTGGTGGGGGGTGGGGCAGGTAACAAATCTACTTCCCCATGTGACCTATGTCTGTTTTGAAGACTTGAGCAAACTGCACTTCTAATAACATCCCTAAGTATGTATTTAACAGCCCTTATTTGCTAAAAAGTGCCAAAAATGATGCAAAGTTTCCCTTTTGAGCAGAACTGTTGGCCTCTAGTCTGGTCAACCTTAATCACCTATCAAAACTAAGAGTCTTTCCCCAGGGGTGGGGTGTGCTCTCTGAATTTGCTAAGGAGCCTTGTGATTGGGAGACCTCCTGCAAGTGATGTTTCACTAGCTGTTTTGCAATGCTGATTCTGTAGCTATTGTAGTGGAGTGAAGGGGAAGCAGATTTTCTGATCAGTGCACTAGTAGCTTTCCTCAGGCACTGGTAATCTTGTTTGACCTACAGGATTTCCTTGCCTGGGAGAGCAGAAATAAGTAATTCTGGAGGCACCATAATGAGTCTCAAACTTACTTGTAGTGTAGAATTTGTTGGCAGTACAGCAGGAAGCTGTAACTCAACATGGGGCTTTGGTGTCTTTCAAAAGAAAACGTTGTGAAAAGCTAATACGGGTTCTTTTTATTTTATTGAAACTTACCAGAGGTGCAGGAACAGGGTATGTAACCTTGTTGACCAAATGAATGTTAAGAAGCCTCAGTCAGTGGTACATAAATATTTTAATAATTATGTTGAAGTCTTACCTCCCTCTTTTCCTAAAAGTGGTTATCAGATTTTAGTAATACTTCTGTTATCTTCTTAAGACTTTTTTTATTTTCTCTCTCCCTGTCTCCTGCTTTGCTATTTTTTTCCTACTTAGCTGAAGAGAGCATAATAGAAAGTGTTTTAAACTTAGTATGATGGATTAACAATTCTCATGTAATCTGTGTTACTTATTATAGGAATGTTAATGTTTTATCATGGAAAATTCTTTTCCAGGAGGAACAAAAGTAGAATGGTTTTGTATTACTGTCATTGTATCAAAGCCACAATAATTAGAGCACAGATTTCTTGCATAGAAATGGCCACTAAGTTTTACTAATCAATAGAAATGCATATTATTGCAGTGATGCCTTAGTACTGGTTGAAACATGCAATTACAAATAGTTTTTTATTATTGGTCAAGTTCCAGGTCCCCAGTGGTTTGTGCTGTGCAGATGAATTGGTGATAGTTCCTGCCCCCACAGCTGTCTACTTAACAGACACAAAGTGGTTTTAACAGTTGAAAGAATTGGGAAGGTATGACAGTAATAGGAAGTGTGCTAGTTGTGAAGTCTTGTTGTGCAATTGTGATTCTGAATATTTCTTGTGTTAGAATTAGTTGTTCATGTCAGGACACCATATGTGCTGGAGGGTAGTTTTATACTAAGATTTAGGAAACTTTCTTGCTGTCTTTAAATAAAGTCAGCAGGCCCACTGTTCAGCTTTCCTAAATGTTATAAAAGCTCAGTATATAAGCTAACTGGAATATGCTTCTTACAAAATATCAACAATCCCTTTTTTCCATTTGAATCTATTCTAGAAAATCTCTGAAGTCCATATGGCTATGTATGATGAAGATCTCTTGAAAAACGCTTTTTATCTGGCCCTTCAGAAACGTCGTCCTGACCTCTGCAGCAAAGTTGCGGAATTCCATGGTATTGTAAGTAAAGAAACTTTTTGCTATTATTTTGGAAAAAGCCCACGTTTTTCTGCATCTGAATCCAGTAGTTGGGTATATGCATGCACTCTCCATGGTATTGTGGAAGCATTTGAGCAAGCTGGCAAATTATCTTAAATTAAAATTGCTCTGTGTAGAATTCATTTTATTGCTTCAACATTAAAATTCCATGAGAGAGAATGCATAAGACTAATAGATGAGAATTTGATGGGCTTTCACTCTCTAAACGGATTTCTATATGTTCTTCTGGGTCCTTCTGTGAACTATAAAATAACTGCCTGCTGTGTTGCTTATTTGTAAACAGTAGCATCAGTCCCATGTGAAAGAGTGAAGTTTCTGGTTTGCAAGGGAAAGGGAATAAGCTATTGCTTTGTGACATGAGGCTGTTACATTATAAACAGCACATACACATTACTGAATGTGAGTGAAGCCTGAAGATCTGTCAAATCAGGCTTCCATTCTGTTCTTTCTTTATCTACTACTTCCACTTTTAATTTGGCTTCTAAAGGCTTGTTTCAAAACTTACTGAAGTCTTTGGACATCTTGTCTACTGACTTCAATGATCAGGTCTTTTGGAGCCTCTACGTTGTGGCCTCAACCAATTTATGGATGAACTGTTGCCTGTCTGTATCTACAGGCTTTCACCAATGTTGCTAAATTCTTCTCATCATATCCATTTACAGTGATCAAGCTGTGAATATAGATCTTTAAGTTCAAGACTTCCCTGTTTATTGTGGCTCATACAAAGTTTCATGATTAGTAGAATTGGAAGGGATCTGAGCAGATCCTCAAGTCTGATCCTCTGCTATGGCAGGAAAGAGTACTGGGGTCAAATGACCCCAGCAAGGTGATTGTCTAGCCTTGTCTTAAAGACCCCCAGGGTAGGAACCAGCACCACTTCACTTGGAAGTTGGTTCCAGTTCCTAGACGCCCTGACAGTGAATTAGTGCCTCCTGATGTCTAATCTGAATTTACCCTCTGCCTGCTTGTGACCATTATTTCTAGTCACTCCTGGTTGTGCTTGGGGGAACAGGGACCCCCCCCAGTGCCTGCTGGTCCCCTCTGACTAGTTTGTAACAGGCCACTAGAGTCCCTCCATAGCCTTCTCTTGTGGAGACTGAACAGGTTCAGGTCCCGTAGCCTCTCCTCGTAGGGCTTGCCCTGCTGCCCCCTGATCATGAGTGGCCCTCCTCTGGACCCTCTTCATGTTGTCCACATCCCTCCTGAAGTGCAGTGCCCAGAACTGGACACAGTACTCCCAACTGCGGCCTGACCAGTGTTGCATAGAGGGGGGGGATCACCTCCTTGGATCTCCTTGAAATGCATCTGTGGATGCATGACAAGGTGCGGTTGGCTTTACTGACTGCGTCCCTACACTGCTGGCCCATGTTCATCTTGGCATCAATGATGACTCCAAGATCCTTTTCTGCCTCTGCACTGACAAGAAGGGAGCTCCCCAACCTGTAGGTATGGTGCTGGTTCTTCCTCCCCAGGTGCATCACCTCACTTGTCAGTGTTGAAACCCATCCTGTTCTCATCCGCCCACCCCTGTAACCTGTCTAGGTCTGATTGTAGCCTGTTCCTTCCTTTTAATATGCCCAC
>NW_017728915.1:23480841-23523092 GCF_001723895.1 Crocodylus porosus | reverse complement strand
TTTTTTTATTTAGTACCTTCAAAAAGCATGACTAAAAATGTACTTCCTTTATCTTGCATTTTATTTTCTAGCTGTCCTTACAGGTCTGGCTAAAATAGATGCCTAGCATTCTGCCATAATTAGAACTTTGAGATGCTGGGAGCCAGAGCATTTTGCAATGGTCTTTTCTCCTCACAATATTAAAACTTCTCTTCTGGCATTAAAACATCAACTAAGAACTGAAAATGTGTTCATGGTGGCTTTTACCTCTGCTTTTTGAAGTACTTGCAAATAAGATAGGGTATTCAGTAGCTTTTCTAAGAATAGTGGTGACTCCTATGAACGGTGGTGCAGTGTCCAGACATGAGATGTGAATGTAATGACAAGGCCGTGCAGAAGCTGTTTTGCAAATACAAGTGAAAATGACTGACAGCGGTAGGTATTCTGAACACTGGTTTTAACCCTGCTTACAGCTGGCCTAGACCAAGCATATCAACTTTTAAAATGCTGTCATTATCAGCACTGATAGACATGTGATTTTTGTAGAAGAAATCACCCTAACACATGAACAACTTTTTCTGTGTGGTTTAAAAAAAAAAAAAAAAGGTTAACCTTCCCCAATGATCTTGGCTTCTGTCTGATGTACGTAAAGCCATATTTAGAGGAAGCATTCTAATTGTAAATAGGTGACATAACTTGCTTATTCTTGTCCTGTTTAAGCATTTATTAGCCTTGATGAAGAAAGTCCGTCAGTCCCAGCCTTTCCTTTTGAATATATTTGTTGAGGTTTCTCCCATGATTAGTTTGTGTTAGAAAGTTTCAAAGTTAAAATGCAAGACCTAAGTTTTCTAATAGGCGAGTGATCTGTGGCATACAGAATATGCGGGGTTGGAAAACATGGTGGTTAATTAGTCATAAAATAGGTGAGGAAATGTTAAGCTGAAAATCAGTGAAGCTTATATTTGCGTTTTTATTCTAACTATCTGGCTTCTGGCAGGGGGGAGAAGAGCAGAATCTTCATTATGTACAATCTCTCTGAAATGGGTATTGCTAATCCTTTTTTTATAACTTTTTTCCCCTCCCTAGAGATGATCAGGGGTCCTATGCTGTGCCCAGTTTTTAAATAAAGGAGTTTGTGCACAGCATTTCTGAAATAACTTTACTTTGGAAACCTATTCTGATATTATATCTTGTAAGGTTCCCTAACTATGGCAGCTGCAATACTAGCTTCCCCCGCTCCCATTACTGAATTTTAAAATTTGCAACAATTTTAAAATAAAAAATCCTTGTAATTCTGTACATTTTAAAAGAATAAATAAGAACCATGCTGTAGCATATGGGTATTTTATTTTTGTTGGCAAAAGAGGCTTTTCTAAGCAGAGAGCAATTGCAGAATTCTGAGGGGGTCTAAAAGTAAAGTAGTATTTTGATAAATGTAGATATCTGTAGAAATTGCACTTGCCACTAACTTTAAGTGTGCTTTGTGGCTTGTTTCAAGTCTGACCACCTTGCAGAGGTGACTGTTGCTGCTAATGGTTTTGCTTTTTTATGCTCCAGAACAAATGCTTTTACTCTTGAGTAGTGCTGACATTTCCAGAGAAAGTAATGTTCTTATCTCAAGAGTAGAAATGCTTCTGAAGTAAGCCTGTCTTTCAATATTAGGAGGCTTTTAGTGAGGAAAAACTGAATCTTCATGCTCTTATTACTTTTGACAATAAGTGAAGGCCTTCCTTTTTTAGTCAGTTGTGTAGAATTAAAAAATTAATCAAGGTGACCGTCAGCCTTTGGCTGCAGAGTTGACCTCATGCCCCTTTTCCTTCCAAAAGAAACTTGTCCTGTTGGATCATGAAGGTTGATTAGCATGTGTGGAGTAAAAAGATGCATCAGGATATGTCCTTAAAGGCATGCTGACTGGCGGTGGTCAGTAGGGGAGAGAGATTACTCCATGCTGACCAGTCTATCATGGAGTAATTACTTTCAAGCTGTGTGCAATTTAAGCAAAACTTCAAAGTTATGTGAAACCTGTGGTGCTGATTTGCTTACAGAATTTTTCTGGTGCTTCTGTCGTACTCCTAGTTAAAGCTTTCAATGCTTTTTGCTTGTGTTTTATTGTATGGTGTGGTAGCTTCCTGCCAAAGGTTAACCCCTTGCGTGCTTTGCCCAGGGGACCTTTAGACTTGCAATATGTTGGGGTTCTTAAGGGAAGCTTTTTTTTTTTTTAATCAAAGATGTGCTTTTGTTTGGATTATACAGGGGAATTTCATAGTTGCAAGTGGAAAAGTGAGATGGATGTTTGACCATATTTTCTGGGTTAAGTTCCCTCCTTTTTAATTTTCAACATGCAAAGGCCATTGGGACTTTGATATATACTCCACACCTTGGGTTATGTTCTATTTTCTCTAGGTAAAATATCTTCATGTGACCCTAATGTTTCCTGTCACTGATGGTGCCGATGATCTCATGCTCTCCTATGCTCCACTAGTTTTGTACATCTTTTGTGTTGTCTTAAGTTCATCAGATGAAATTTCTAATTTACCTTACAGCTTCAAAGTAACATTTTCTAGTAACATGGTGGCAACTTCATTTGGGGAATAAATGTCTAAAAGCTGTATAATCTAAACTTTTTTTTAATTTAGTTAATAATTGCTTTGGCTATCCTTATAAAAGTCAGCTGACCTTTCGCTTTATTAAACTATGGCTTTCACACTGGATCAAATTCAGGGAGGGTTTGTTGCACTCTTGCTCTCACTGTTGCTCCCTCCCCCGCAACCTTTTGAAGCTTGGGGGTTAATAGATGGTGTTGTTCAAAACATTTGTGCAACTGAAAGATGTATTCTTGGAGAAAAGTACATTCAGGAACAAAAGCAAGCCCATTTATGTGCAGTTATTTCTACATATATTTGTATGTATATTTGTATTTCAGATGTTGGTTTGTGTAAAGTAGCAGACTAAATCTAGAAGGAAAGGCTATGTAACGAAAACTCAAGTCATGAGGGTTGGAAGCAATGACCTGCAAAATGTTATCCTTTCCTAGCTGTCAAAGGCTCTTTTTTTGGTCAGTTGTACAGAATTAAATTAATCAAGGTGACCATCAAACTAAGGCCTTGCTCTAGTGCCTCTTGTGCCAATAACTTTCCAAACATGGCTGACAGACCAGTTTCTCTGATGTTCAGAACCTGGTAGGAAGCAATGAAATCATTGATTTTTATGCTCCTGCTGCCAGACAATACTTTTTAATTAGCAACTGATCTCCAAGTTGGAGCCCAGAGCAAAGTCAGGGACAGTATCCTGTTGAGTATCCCTGAGGTGTGTTGCTTCTAATTGGCTTCTGGCTATGAGGCATCTGGTACATCTGCTGAAAGCTCAGTTTGGAAGCTTTATTTTGCTGGTGTGAAATTGAAAATGTGACTAGACCATTGCCTATGAATATCAGAAAGTGATGGATGGTCTTCTGAATGGCAGAGCGGGTTCAAGTGTGATCTGGCTTGACCCCTGGCTGGAGAAGCTGTCTGTGTGATAACTTTGCATGCTAGGTAGGGGGCTGATGGTGCTCTATTTATTTAGTTACTTTTGTAGAGCTGTAACTTATAGCTCTACAAAAAAAGTTTGGGGCCTATATTTGCTGTAGGTATAAAGAATGATGTTGGACTTGCTCAATATCAATACCATGCCACCTTGTAAATGCTGGAGGGTTTTGTTTTTTAAATTGCTGATGGTTCAAGTGATTGCCAGTGGGGCTGATCTGTCTCTTCCACAGATACCATAATTCACCTTCTATACTTGCATTTTCTAATTTGTTAATAGGAGGTGTCTCTACCCTGCTGCTTGTCTTCCCAATGGTATTATCTTCTGTTGATCTTTTACTTGGCCTTTACTGACTAAAACACTTGGTGTGTGCTCTTATCTACCTAGTGTTGGCCTCTAATTTCTAAACATCAAACGGGTGTCTTGCTAGAGAGAGTACTACTTTGAGTACAAAAAAAAAAAAAGCCTAGTAGCCTGTTACTTGTATGGTTTGGCTAACATAACCAAATAGAAAACAATTCTCTTGCTTTGTGACTTTTTGGGGATGTGGTGCTAACCTTGGTTATGGTCGTTTACTAATTTTCTGAAAAGAACATTCTTGCCACCTATGCAACAAACCAGCCTATCAAATCTGAGTTGTGGGGCAAGGATACTTTGGCCCTGGGGAAGCTGGCATGCTGCTTTATGAAGAGTCCACCTGACTGATTTGATTGTTTCTCCAGGTATTAGTACCATGCAAAGGAAGCCTCTCGAGCAACAACCTGCCCAGCTGTCAGTTTGACTCCTATGTTCTAAAGCCAGTGGAAGAACGCTTTCAGACCTTAAATGGAAAGGTAGTCTCCTGTAAAATGTGTACTTTACAGTGGGTGGCTCCAGCCAGTTGGTAGACAGGAGCGCAGATACGTCCCATGGCAGGCAGCAATTTAAAAAGTACAACCCAATTGTTAGAACAGATCATTGGATGGCTGAGGATTTCTCTTCTCTTCCTCACTCCTGCTCTGGCATACAATCTATTGCTAAACAAATTATTTGGAAATAACTATATAGCTGGGAGAGTTCATTGGGCAAGCTTTCAGCCACCTGCCCAGAGAACTGGTTTGTTCTGCCCCCAAAAAGGCAGCAGCACAGGTTTCAGTAATGCAGTGATGGAACTCAGCCAGTTCTTTCCTATAGGTTTGTTATTGCTGAATAAGGTATTGTCCACTTGCACTATTAAAGCGCATTTTGCCTTATCTAAAATAAAGTGAGATGACGTAATCATATTACTATATGTTCATTCTTGCTTGTGTTCGCTCGCCAATGTCTCGCTTTTATTTATATAAATATATAGTTTTTAATAAATGGTATTGCCAAAAAGTCCTGCCTTAAGTAGTGTTACAGTAGCAGCAAACCTACAGTGTTATATAACGACATCAAGCCAAGTGAATTTCCCTGATCTCGCATCCAGATAGATTTAACTTGTCATCTCTAAAACTACACTTCCTACCTGCAGTCTGTTCTGTCCATGAGTCCTTAGCAGAATTCAGGCTCTTACTGGAGCTATACTTGTAAAGGTAGGAGGAGAAAAGTATCCAGAAAAAGTAGCCAGGCTGCTTGAATGACATGACGTTGAGCCCTGAATAATTTTTCTTTTGCTTAAACGTTCTTTTGTTGTATTCTGTGATATTTAAGTCAAGAAAGAAAGTGTATGCAAAGTAAAGGTAGCAGTCATACGAATAGCAGACAGAGGGGAGTCTTGCTGGGTGTAGGTTAATATATGTTAGAGGAGCCTTTTTCTTGGTTTAGAGTTGGATATAAAATTGCTGTTTTTAGCCAATGCAATAATCGCAGTCCACTCCTCTTTAAAGTTTCTGTACACTGAAATTAAAAAAAAAAAAAAAGATACTAAAATGCATAAGACAAATGAGGACACTCATTGGAGTTAGTAAGACTAACACTTTCTAGAAAGGTTTAGGCAGTGATGTTCCTAACTAACATGAAAGGTTTAGGCAGGAAGTTTAACATGATGACCTTCTGAGGTCCCTACCAGCCCTATTTTTTGTATCTTTTTTTGAAAGTGGCCTAGGTATTTGTGACTAGAATTTGATGCCCCTTGTGAAGGGACTTAACTCTTAGAAAATGCCCCAAAATCAGGACCTAAAAATATTTTAAGGATAAACTAGTTTTCTATTCTAGCAAACTTCTGTGCTCTTCATCTAGAGTACAGAACTATGTATTGAAAGTGCAAAGGGAACTTCCGAACCTTGTGAGTGGGGCTGTGGTGTGTGTGGAGGGTTTTTTTGTTTTTTTTTTTACTTTGTTTTTTTTTTCTTATTTTAGGAAATCTTTATACAAGGCAACCTAATTATTTTAGGAACGGGCTTTAATCATAACCTGTCAGTACCAATTCTCTTTGAAGAAACCTTCTATAATGAAAAAGAAGAGAGCTTCAGCATACTGTGTATAGCTCATCCATTGGAAGAAACTGAAAGCTTAGGTGTGTACAGAAACGTCAGGAAGATGCTGACATCTTGGTTTGTGCAGCTACTGGGACAGTTGGGGAGTTTTAAGAAGCTAGTGCACTGTAAATTGACCTACTGATTATCTTGTGTTGACAATCCTCAAGTGAAGTAAAATAAATCAACTTAACTTTAAATTATGCTACATAAAAGATATTAATAATCCACCTCCTCTCCAATCACCCTGATTAGCTTTTCTTTCCTGTACTTTTGCACTTTCTGGGATGGGACAACATCTTAAAGATTATTGAAAAAAATTTTCTTCCCCATCAAAAAGATTCAGGTTTTTCAGAGCATACGAGATATTGCCAGGCAGAATAATTTTTGCTACTTGTAGTGTCCCTTTATATACTCTTTGGAAATTAGGTTGCAGGGGAGAAAGGTATTTATAGTGGATCTCAATAATAAATGGCGATCTTCTTTGACTAGACTCAGGACCAAACAGATGTCCTCAGCTGTTCTGGCTGGACATGGACTTTCCATTCCAAGGGCTAAAAGATGTTGCCCAGTCTGTCTAGGAGTTGTGGAAGATACTATCCACTATGTTTTAGAACGTGTCCATTATAGAAAGAACAAGGAGAGCCTATTTATTACTGTTCTTGCAGAAACTCATGCATTTTTCAAACAGAAATCAATCTGGCTTTTACAGCAAACAGATCCAAATTTAGTAAACCATCTTTCAATTTTTGGTTATAAGGCTGAGGGGATTGGTTAAATCTCCATTATTACTGATATGAGTGATACATTTTAACAATAGATTTGATTTTGTCTCAATTTTGGATCTATGCACAAACATAAATTCATGGCTTGATTTATTACTATATTTATATTAATGTTTTAATGTTGGTGGGCTCTATTTTTAGTATAATATTTGTAGCTTGGTTATTTTGTTTGAGTTTATTTATGTCATGTTTGTATGTGTTAAGTTATGTCATTTTTGGGAGCATGGCATTTAGCCAGAATCCTTAATAAATTGAATTTAAATTGAAAAAATTGAAGAAAAAAATCAGCTTAACATTACTTCTTAAATTCTGATCAAATGGGTCGACAGAGGGCTTTATTGCAATCACTTTAAAGTCATACCTCTTCATTTAGATTAACTTTCCAGTTTGTCACTACCAACAAGTCTGATGTAGTCAACCACCTTAAAATAAAAAAGCTGTAATGGCTTCAAGTTTGTACTTTTACAAACTTACAGAAGAAGAAAAGCTGAATGTGGAGTTGTAGCCATGTTGGTCTAAGGACATAGGCAGACAAGGTTCTTTTGGGTAAATAAAAGGTACTGCATTTACACAAAGAACCTACTTTACAAACTGAATGTTGTGGACTAACACCTGGTTTTCATTTCAGAAGAAGCTACAACATCATCAGGTTCCTATTCCCTGAAAAATATTGAGGATGTGAGAGACTTCTTAGGAAGACATTCTGAAAGATTTGACAAATACATAGCATCTTTCCATAGAACTTTTAAAGAACATGAAAGAAAAAGTCTACGACACTACATAGTCAGTATCTTGCTTTTATAACTCTAGAACTTTTAATCAAATATCTAAATCAAGGTAACTTTTTAGTATTTTAGATTGACCAGAAAAGCTTTGGGAACAAACTTTTATTCATAAATAGAATTGTGAAAGTGGGAGAGGATTTAGCTGTGAAGAATTATGATCTCACTTTTTTTTAGATAAGGTAAAATGCACTTTAATAGTGCAGATGGACAGTCCTATAGATTTGTTGTTGCTGAATAAGGTAAACAGCTGGCTGAGTTCCATCACTGCATTACTGAAACCTGTGCTGCCTTTTTTTTAGGATTCTGTTAATGCACTTTATACCAAATGCCTCCAGCATCTTCTGCGGGATTCTCACTTGGTAAGTACTGGTTCAGTAAATATATACTCTACGAATGTACTGATCAAGTGATGAGCAGTTATTTACATCAACTTCATGTGTAATTTTTCCTGATGCTCTAGAGGATGCTTGCAAAGCAGGAACCTCAGATGAATATGATTAAACAAGCAGTTGAAGTAAGTGTCTGAAACTGAACAAAAACAGCATTGGGCTGCTATTATAAAAATATTGTGTACGTCTTAATTGGTGGCTTTTTCTACAGATGTATGTACACCATGATGTTTATGATCTGATCTTCAAATATGTGGGAACTATTGAGGCGAGCGAGGTAGGCTTATTCAACGCAACTAATACTAGTCAACAAAGCAGCTGGTTAAACTTGTGCAGCTTCGAAAATGTTTGTTTTCCCTTGTCCCTACTGGTTAGGATGCAGCCTTTAATAAAATTACGAGAAGCCTACAAGATCTTCAGCAAAAAGATATGGGAGTTAAGCCTGAGTTTAGGTGAGTTATCCAATGAGAGATTTCCAAATGAATTAAGTTTAATTGGATTTTTTCAGCCCAAAAGCAACCCTTCATCCCTCCTCTGGGAAGGTGACTTTGTGTCTGCACTACCCTTTGAGTCTCTTGTTTCCAAGTGCTTCCTTTGGAAAATAGTCATTAGTGCTTGATTAACCCATTACTTCCAGTAGCTTTATGCTTTTCTTTTTTCTTGTAAAAGCTGTGAATAAATCAAGTTTCAAATTTTTGAAGGAAGCTGCATGACCCTGTTGCTTCAGCTCAGTTTAGACATGCAGATTCCACTCCTCCATTCTCCATGCCCCACTACTCCCCCTCCCCTTGTGCTCTAGAATACAAGTAATTGCACATGCATTTGAAGAGTGAGCTTCCTAATTTGGATTTTGTACTTGCTTTTGAAAAAATATTTTAGTTTCAATATACCACGTGCAAAGCGAGAATTGGGTCAACTGAACAAATGCACTTCCCCACAACAGAAGCTGCTCTGTCTGCGAAAAGTGGTGCAAATCATTATGCAGTCTCCTAGCCAAAGAGGTTGGTATCAGTAATAGATATGTAAACAAAGTAGTTGAAAATAAGAACTTTTTTTTTAAGAGAACAAGGGAGGGGAGTGACTTTTTGCACCCTTGTGGCATTTTCCTCTGTGCTGTGTAAGTTACTTTACAGGAAAGCTTGTAGGTTGGGGACAGGCTCTGGCTGTCTTGGTAATTTTGAATATGATGGAATTGCTTGAGCTCTGTCTTAGCATCTCTTCTGTGATTAGGTTTGGAGAACTACTGCACTGTTAATTGATACTTCTCTTAACGGTTGATCTTCAGAGCCTTTTTGGGTCATCTGCTAGAAATATCAGCCCCCTGGTTTAAGATATCTGAAAAGTGGCCTTTTTCTTTTTTGACACATTGGAGTTAATATACAACATACTTTAGTCTGACTTCTGTTCTTGGCTGATTGTGGCTAAATGCTTCCTTTCTGCAAATTCTTCTTTCCTTTCAGTTAATATGGAGACTGTGTGTGCAGATGACCTTCTCTCTGTCTTGCTGTATCTGCTTGTAAAAACGGAGATACCAAACTGGTATGTAACTGTCTGTTTTTGCCACAGAACTGCACTTTAGAGAAACACATTGCTGTTGAAATAAGAAATAATAAGTGGTTACATTCTGCTTTTGCCCTGTAATATGTAGGAAGAGTGGTGTAGCTTTAACCCTGAATGAAATGGCACTAATGTTGTAGTAATTTTTTTAATTGGGTTGTATTGCTTGCAGAAGCATGCAAGCCTAAGTAACATCATAACAGTTGAGTTGCACAAAACCAGTAGCTTTCCTCCCTGTATTAGGGTGCATTCCCAGGGTAGTCATGTCACTCTCATCGTGGCCATGTAGCACTCACCTCCCTACCCTTGGCTCCCTAATCTGGTTTCTCTCCCATCTGTCACGCTGTTATAAATTAATATGTTTAGGAGGCTACCTTTGGGCAACCAAAGTCTAACTGTGGGTGTCTTGCTCTCCCCTTCTTTCCCCCAATCGCTAGTCTGGCTGGGCAGTACAAGAGGCCTGCCTTTGCGCTTACCCTCTCCCTCTATCCTTGGGTGGGGCCTCAGTTCTGTTGGACTCCAGCCTGCCTGAGTTTAGTTGGGCCCCCCAGCTCACCTGGGCCTCTGCCATCTGCCCCTCCCTCTGTCTTCCTCCCCAAAACAACCAAGAAAATCAGAAAAGAATAAACGAAGAAACACAGAGGAAAAACTTGCAGGGTGCTGGGCACTCTGCTCTGCAGCCTCCATACCTCTTCTCACAGTTGTCTTGATCTACTAACAACATGAGCAGAAATAAGGAAAAGTAGACCTCAGTTGGGTTAACATGGATGGTTTTCAGGGTGCATCAGCCTCCACCTCAACCCTTCCTGGCCTTATGTAAATGGTCACCTGGATTCCCATGGGCTCCTTGTGGGTTAACGTAAACAGTTCTTGGTCCTCTGGGTGCCCACCTCTCTGGGTCCTTCCCGAGTTAATACCAAGAGTCCCCTGCCCCCAGTGCTTCTCATACATGCAGGCACTTACTTTTTTTTTCCCTGGCAGGGACTCCTCAGGCAGCAGCTCCTCTTGCCAGGTTTGCATTTGTTCTGTTCTTCTGGAGGACTCCATTCTTCTTGGCCCCAGGAACCAGTTCTCTACACCCCCCCCCTCCCCCTTCTGCTCTAGTAGGAAGCTTATATCCCAGTCAGCCCTGCCTCCTTGATCAGCTAGCTGGCTGGGCTTCCTGCCCCAGGTATAGCTAATCTCCCCTTCCTTCTCACTGCTGTGTTTTGCAGCCAGCTGTTGGCAAGCTAGGCTCTGTAGGCAAGAATTTCTAGCCTAGTGTCAGCCATGCCTCAGGAGGTTTCTGCTCTCATTTGCAGCAGGCAGCCTCCTTCTTCCTGCTCAGCTGAGTGTCTCTTCTAGCAGCTGGGACCCATCTCCCTGGCTGACTTGGCAGGGCTTTTCCTGCTATAAGTGATTCTCCACTTCCCCTTGAGGCTGTAAAAGTTCTGGCTTTAAAGGGGCTTTCTTGTTTGTTTGTCTTTTATGCCTTGATGCTCTTTTTTCCCCCTAATGGGTCAGGGCCCCTGGTTATATCTCCCCCCTTGTAAAGTGGTTAAGGTACTTGTCCATAGCCAAGTACTTTCCGAAAACGCTTCGTAGTCACAACTTGGCTACCAGAAGTAGGTGACTTACTTTGAAGTCTCAATTCTGGGAGTGGTGAAGAGAAAACTCTTCCCCTAGCCCTTAAAGAAATAACAGTAAGCTTACTTCACTTTTCCTCCCCTTGTTGCCTAGACTAAATATTTTTAATAGTTCTTTCACATGTTGAACATTAATTCTAATCCTGACAATTGCTGTTTCTGCCCTGTGTGGACCTGGTATGACACAGCTTCTCTATTTTGGTTCCTAGGCTCAAGGAGACATTAAATAAACAGGTTTGGTAGAAGGAAGGTTCCTGGCATAGAGGTATTGGCATGAGTTGGGATCTACCTCAATACGTTACTCCTGTCTCGGCATCTAAAACCAACCCTTGCTTTCCAGCTATATGGATTAATCTTTGAGTGTTGAACAGTTGGTGGGAATGAGCATCTTGAGGGTTAATGTGACGGAAATGTACTGTTTTTTGCCATTGTGGTAATCTCTAACATTCTAATGACTTACTGCAGTATTGCAAAAATCATAAATCAAAAGTTTAAATGCATTTGAAATGTGATAATTACATTGGCATGTCCTCTGTTATCCTGGATGTGAATTGGATGGACTTTTTTTTTCTTTAGCTGGCTTTTTATAAATCACTTGCATTTTTTTTGGAGCAGATATGACTTGGCCAACTTGTGATCGTGGAAGCTGTGTCCATACTGACTTCTAGAAGTGCTTATACCAGGCACAGTTTTGTTGTTAATCCCATGGTTTTAAGGAGTGTTCATAGGCCAGTAAAAGGAAATCGGCCCTTGTTTTGGGGTTTAGCCCACTTTTCCCAAGTTTCAAACTTCTAAAATTGCCTGTAATAGTATGACCCAATATTATTCTACCTCTTTCATGTGAAAAACCTTGAGGCTACTTCTGTTAAGGGGTTCTGTCTCCTATAGACCAGAAGAGATGTAGCAGCCATATATATTCCTGGGAGCTAGATTCATGTGCTGAAGGGATGTGCATTGTTTTCCAACTCTGTTACATCTGTCTACTTTAATTCAGGGATGAGGTGGTAGTGAAATTTTAACAATAAGCCCCTCTACATATCACTTATTACACTATCATAATTTTTATTTTAGGATGGCAAACTTGAGCTACATCAAAAACTTCAGGTTTTGCAGTTCGGCAAAGGATGAATTGGGATACTGTCTGACCTCAGTCGAGGCTGCAGTAGAATATATCCGACAAGGAAACCTCTCCGACAGACCAGCAGTAAGATATTTGACTGTCTTTTAAAGTACTTCATCTGCAACCACGTATCCCTGATGGATGGGATCTGCTTCTCTTAGTATCCCTATCCCTGTGAGGATAGGAAATTAAGCATTGGCTTCATCTGTAAGATGAGAAGGGAGCTAAGGTCACTGCACTCCCCCACTTGGGAGAGGAAGGAAGTTCATGTCAGCCAGGGCCTGACCTTGATGTAGGGAAATTCAGTACAAAACTGTTGTTCTGTATTTCCCTAGGCATAAATTTTGGCCTAATGTTAATGATGAAATGGTAAGCTCCTTTAGAGTGAGAGTTGAAATCTCACCTAAAAGGTGACACTTCAAAACCCAGTCCCTTTACCTTTGCCACTTGGACGGAGTTTGTTCCTGAAGTACACCTCTGAAAAGAATAGGGAGCTAATACCCTAATTTCCAACCCCCCCCTTGTTTATAGTCAGTTGCATAGTAGCTGGTGCTGTACTTACTAAATCACCTAGACTACTTTTACAATGCATCTTCTGCATAATCCTAGGACACTATGGGCCACTAGTAGATTAATGTTGCTGTCTGAGACTAAATTAGCTTGTTTGTTCATAAAAGGCTTTTGGTAGGAATGAATTAATCTTCAATTCTTTCTGTCTGTTCAAGCACTGCCTAATCTTGTGTCTAGAAAACTTAATGGCATTCTCTCTGATTGGTAACAAAAAAACAATGTAATGAATCCACAAGATAGGAAAGTGCATGAGGAGTAAACAAATTAATTAGAAGTATAACCTGTACATCACCTTGATGGTGAGGGAACAAGCTAAGGTGGCATATATTTACAAAAGATGCTGCCTGCACAGTACTGTCACAGCATAGACGGTGATAATACACTACTGTGTTGTATTATTAGGCTACTGCAGAGTAGCATCACCTAAAAGACCACTTTAATACAAGTACTAAATAAGTGTGCAGTAATGACTTCAGTAGTATCTCATGTAGGCTAGCTCCATGGCGGCAGCATTTTCAGGCTATCTTTTCGAAGTAAAACTCAATTGTCCTGCTGGAGTACCTCCTTGTGTTGCTCTTTGCACATTGTTTTTAGAGTCAATGCAATAGTACCAAATTTTTGAGAGCCTATTTTAAAGCCTTTGGGTAAAGCTTACAAATTAGCAATGATATGAATTTCATCACATTATTTACAGTGCATAATGTATTTGTTAAACTTTGTGATACCAGCTTGACTTAACTTAGGGGTAATAATACTTTGTGATACTGGATAGTACAGGGGTTTGGGTTGGGTTTTTTTTTTCCATCACTTGCTCTTAATTCTTAACCTACCAGGGACTGGGAGTGCTGTAGGTACCATGAATTAATTTCACAGTGGGTGGGCTTGCCTTCTGTTGATTAGACTAAATCCCTATAGGTCAGTTAAGGGTGGTATTTGATGAGACTTCAGAAGCTTCCATGGTTAAGAGGGCCCCCTGAAGCTTATGTAAGGTAAAGATCCATCTCACAATCTACATGTAATTAAGACTAGGCCCTAATTTTTTATCACACTGTAAGCTTCTCTCTCTTTCATGCATCAAGATGGAGATGTCATTCATGACAGCTGATGCTTTTAAAACTAACAAGGGTTCCAAGGGTTGGGGTATGTGAGTTTTCATTGTCTGCTTTCTGCAATCTGCTGTTTGTTGGATCCTCGAAACACATTTTGGAGTATCTACTTCTGCAAAACCTAGGTGTTCCCGATCTGACCTGGAAACTAACCAATGTGAATGGGACCAGAGAGAATTCAACACGTCTCAGTCTGTCTGACTACAAAGCACTGGAGTCTGGATCATGGCCTGATTTAATGGCAAAATGTGCAGAGCTTGGACTGGGAGAAATTCAGGGTGTAATCTTAAAACAGCTGTTCGTAGTAACTTCAAAATGATTTTTAGTATTTTTATAGTAACTTTCAATGATAATCTTTCCACAAACCGGTGGCACTTGGATCTGTTTGTATATTTAAAAAAGTCATGCTCTTTATGTAAAGAGAATATGGTATCTATGCTATTGTATTGAATCCTTCTAAAAGAAAATAAAGTGTTTAGTATTTAAAAGAGGATGTGCAGATTAGTTTTAATTTTAGACTTCTAACAAGCTTGAAGATCTACTTAATACTCCACATGTAAGAGTAGCAGTGGCTTCAGCTCATCCCAGTCAAGAAGCGCGTACAGTCCTGAATTCCCTTTCTGAAATGGGGTGTGTGTGCGTGGAGGGGGGAGCTGTGTAGTGTGTTCTTCCCTCTCTTCTGAAAGACAGCGAGTTGAGTTGAAACACAATAGCCTTCTTTTTTTAAAAAGGCCGCCTTGCTTCAGTTCTAAAAACCAACAAAACCCCCTTACCTTCCTTGAAACCTGGTTGCCTCCTTGAACCTCTGGTGTGATAATTTTGTTTATATGTAGGAGATCTTATTAAAACTCTCTAAACAACATAGTACTAACACCATTTCTTCAGATCCCAATCTCTCTTCTGAGAAGAAACTAATTGGTTCTTCTAGAGATCCAAATTGCGCATGAATAATGCTTCTGGAACAAAAATACTGGAGTGGTGCAGACTGTAAAGGCACTGGTTGCTCTTCAGTGTGACCTGGTAGTGGCAGTTAAAAAGCTCATCTGTACTTGGACAGAGATGGAAAGCTAGAAAATACTAGTATTCTGTGTTTGGGGGTGACAGCTTTTCTCCCTGCTGCAGGAAATAAGGTTACAATTCATGAGGAATCTTTTTTCCTTGGTAGGTAGAGATTCCATCTGAATCTTCCAGCTTCCTTGCATTAAAAGTAGCTGAAGACAGGCCCTGCTTGTATGCTGAGCAGTATGCAATCTAGTGCCCATGGGTAACGGAGCTAGAAACTGGTGCACATAATAGCCGCTTCATAGTTTCTGAAAAGCAGAGCAGAAATCTCTCTCTTGCTTCTCTACCCCTTCTACCAGTGAGAGGGGAGATGAGACATTTGTGCACAAGGGATCCCTCCCACAGTGGTACTGCAGGTCTTAGGAGGACACAGCAACTGAATAATACTCAAAGGATTGATTCCCTAGAGTCTACAAATAATGCATTGCAATTCTCTCTGGCAGTACTTCCTGCTACTGAGTCAGAGATGTTTGGCTCTTTGTCCCTGAGCCTGGTAACCTTGCCAATCCAGGGTGCCCAGGGCTGGAAAGAAAAACAGAGAAGCTAAATGAGTAAACTACCAAACCTTGAATTTCACTGCAGGAACTCCTGCTTGAAAAATCTAACCTTGGCTACAGCAGCAGCTTCCATCAGTCAGTGTAAACCTTATCTTGTCTCTCCACTAGGCTTTAAAACAGCTGGTCATAGAAACTTTTACCCAGAGTAGCACCAATCTCTTATTAGGTGTCCCCTTGGTCTGCAAAGAAGGTCATGTTGAGTAAAGAACTGGAGGCACAGAGTTGGTGGAGCTGGGAGAGAGCCATAGCTGGAGAATGGAATTTAACAAATTGATCTTGAATAAGCATGTTGGGTGGCTGGCAAAAGAAATGGGGGCACGCAAATTGTAGCTTGCACAGATCTCGTGTCCATGTGGGTGGTCAAACTTCACAAATACTGAATACCTGTAAAACCAGAACTAAGGAGTAATACTTGTGAGCTTTCACTTGATGCATTTAGAAACTGGTAATGTGTTTTGGTTCACGGAGTCCCATTCTTCCTGGAATCAAATATACACTTCTTGGTGTAGAGTTAGCGAAAGGGAAGCTGTCTCCACTCTGAACTGTATAGACATTGTTAGTTACCATATGGGTGTCAAACTCATTTAACCCCATGGACCATATGAATAGCACTGGGCTGCTCCATGCCCTCTGGTTTGGTGTGCTACATTTGCAGGCTGGCTCCACAGGGCAGATGTGACTTGCAGGCCACAACTTTGACACATCTGTCAGATTCACCAGCTGTTTTGCATGTCACTGGATCTTTCTCATTCTCAAACATTTGTTAGCAGCCCACAGTTGTCTGCAATTGCTGCCCATAAGAACAAAATCCCTTCTAATTAGTGATCCAGAATAGTGCTGATGGGCACTGAAGTTGGTTTATAATATCTTTGACTGTCTCAGTCCAGAGATAAGTGACACATGCCTATGATTTATTTAACTTCTGGAAAAACAGTCTCAGTTAGCTGACTGCAGTATAAGCAGTGTCTTGGCATGAATTGGCTTGGAGTTATGCAGCCAAAACAGTCATTTGTAGGGAAGGGGGCAGGAGAGGGGGAAGCAAGCTTAATTAAAAAACAAACAAACAAACAAACCCAAAAACAAAACAACAAAATCTTTATTCTAGTGCCATAGGGTGTGCAAAATAGTGGTAAAACCTAGGTAGTTGATACTTGATGCTGCAAAAGGCTAGTTAATCACTGTTTCTCTTTCCTATCTGTGAGGTTTTCGCTGATTGTGTAGTATTATCTGACTAGAGAAAAAGCTTTCCCAACTGCCATGTGACAAGCTAGTTCCTTCCCCCCCACATGTGGGTTGTCATCATTTATAGCTTACATGAAACTCTTGTCTCTCAACAAAAGCATTGTGGGGGAAGTCGTGCTGAGCTACTTCCCTTGGGGGTTTCTAGCATTTGTTAGTTCCCCAGATTGCGAACAGCCTAGTACCTGACACCAACTGTAATAAAACACTTGTCAGAGTTTTCATACAGAAGCCTAAGAGTATAACTAAAGTGTCTAGCTTGTAAGGGGCTCTGAGTAGCTATACTTCCAATGGAGCCTTTCCCCAATCACATTCAAGGCTCTAAATGCAGCTGAGGGTGTCAAATATTCATCACCTCTGGAAAAAGTGATGCACCTAACTTTAGGTTTTACAAATACTAGTAACTTATCAAGACCTGAGGAAAGGGCTGGTTTAAGTAAGTGATGGGTGGAGTATGGCTAAGCAGCCTTATAAAAAGGCAACTTCTAGTGAACTGTGGAGGCAGCAAACAGAGGAGGAGTTTGCCTAGGGCAGTAATCTTCAACCTGCAATCCATGACCCCCTGGGGGTCTTTAGACTATGTCTAAGGGGTCTGCAAAAGATAACCATGGTCAGAAGTCTGTAAATACTAACACTTACAATTCCGAGGGGTCCAAATTTCCATTAACATTTTTTTAGGGTTCTGCATATGAAAAAAGATTGAAAACCACTGGCCAAGGGAGTTTGTCCTAGTAGGGAGCCAGGGAGTAGGAGATTCTGCATGTGGGTGGAAATATGGGCAAGAGCCCTGGTGCAAGTGCTTGGTATGCAGGTTCCTGTGATGTCTCTCGTCTTTTCTTTTCTCTCTTCTTTCCTCCGCCCCCCGCCACTTCTTTTTTTTTCTAAATCCTTACAGTATAGGTGTCTTCCAAGGAGCAAAAGAGGCACGAATGGAGTCTGGATCAGCTGTTGTGCTTGCGTGGGATGTGCCATGTTCATGATCCTCCTGGAGGGTCAGGAACACTTCATCTGCACCAAGTGTAAGCTGGTGTCTGCCCTGGAGGAGAAGATTCACATATTGGAAGCACAGGTATCCATGCTGTATTGTATCCAGGACCAGGAAGATTACTTGGACAAGAATTCCAGAAGGCTTGAGGGGCTGAAGGGCAATGAGAGTGGCAGCATGTGACTGAAGAAGGTAGGCCCCCCAGAATTGAAGAGGAGCAGATTAAAGTCAGTAACCACTTCCAAGTACTTTGCAGTGGAGCTGCTGAGGAAGAGGCAGAGGAAAGGACATCTGCAGGCATGAGGCAGAGGCAGCATCCTAGAGAGCAGGAGGTGCAAGGCCCCAAGGACAAATTTAAGACAGCACAAAGTCTGCCAAAACTTATCCATCCTTCAGACCGTTACCCTTTCCTGCTTATTCACATAAGCACCAGTAATACTGCCAGGAATGACATTCACCAGATCAGAAGAGACTATGAGGCTCTTGGCAGGAGGATTAAGGAGCTTGGAGCACAAGTGGTGTTCTCATCGATCCTTCCTGTGGAAGGTGGGGGTCCAGGTGGAGACTGTTGTATCTTGGAAGTGAATGTGTGGCTGATATGGTGTCAACATGAAGGCTTTGGCTGCTTTGGCAATGTTCTTGGGAAGTGGCTGCTATCAAGAGATGGAATCCATCTGACAAGAACAGGGGAGAACATCTTTGGGAATTGTCTGGCCAACCTAGTAAGGCTTTAAACTAGGTTCCATAGGGGATGGTGATCAAAACCCTCCAGCAACAGAGCACATAGTCCAGAGAGGAAAGGACTCAAAGAAGCAACTCAACTTTGGGAAAAGTTCAGAGAGCTATTTGACTGCAACAAGTAGCAAAAAAGAGGAGTGAGGAGGTCAAAATGCAATGCATATATACAAATGCGAGAAGTATGAGGAATAAACGAGATGAGTTGGAAGTAGCACCCTGTGAAAAGAATTGTAATTTGACTGGTGTCACCAAGACTGGGTGGAGATAGGTCTTATGATTGTGATGTGAACATTGAGAGTAGCGGTCTGTTTTGGCAGGACAGGTTTGGGAGAAAAGGTGGTGGTGTTGTCTTGTATGTAATTAAAAAAAAAAAGCCCTGCAAAAAAACAACCCCCCTCCCCCAAAAACAAAACAAAAACAAACAAAACAAAAAACCCCCGCATACGCTTGTTACCTGGTTCAGGAGAAAGATGACAAAGCAGAACTCATTTGAGTGAAAATGAAATGTGAAAGATGTAGCATCGATATAATCGTGGGCATTCATTATATGCCACCTAATCAGGACGAAGAGGATGATACACCCTTCAAGCAAGTGACACATCTGTCCAAAACCTATGGGATGGTACTGATGGTGGACTTCAGTTTTCCAGACATCTGCTGGAAGACCAATGCAGTCAAACATAAAATGTCATGTCAGTTCTGAGCTTGTGTGGAAGACAACTTTCACTCTCAGAAAGTGGAGGAGATAACTAGGGGATCATCTGTCTTGGATCTAGTCCTGACCAACAAGGAAGAACTGTTGGAGGATGTGAAGATGCCACTGCTGCCTGGGCTATCTAGAAAGGCAGCCCAGCTGCAGAGCCACCATAGACCTGCTTGCACACCTGGGGGTAGTGGGATGCCCCACAGGCTGGATGGTGCCTGGGCTAAGTGGGACTGAGGGACAGCTGCAGGCCAGACAGAGTCCCTCTGTGGGCCAGATTTGACCCACGGGCCCTATTTTGCCAACTCTGGTTCTATAAGTATGTTGACCAGAAACGAAGGACCAAGAAGGCTGTCAGTCCTCTCTTAACAAGCCGTGGGAACTCCTAACTGAAGTTGCAAAGAAGGCGGAGTTACTCAACAGCTACTTTTGCCTCAGTCTTTGCAAAGCACTTAAGCTGCCAGACACCTAATAGGGATGATAAGGGAGGGGGGAGCTGAGGGAGGAGATAACAAAAGAGACGGTCGGAGAGCTTTCATTGGGGCTGAAATGAATTCAAGTCAGCAGGGCTGGATTAACTTCATTCTTCTCTGCCAGTTCCATCAGGACTGCAGAAGATCATTGCTATGGACTCCAAAATCATGAAGTCATGGGAGATGGGTGAAGTACCAGAGGACTGGGAAAGGGCTAACATAGTGACCTTTTTTAAAAAAAAGGCCCGAAGGAAGACCTAGGGAACTACAGATTGTTTAGCCTCACCTCAATACCTGGAGCATATCTTAAGGAAGGTCATCTGCAAGCATCTAGAGGAAGAAGGGCTGATTACAAGCAGTGACCATGTATTTATGAAAAATAGGTTCAAACAAACCTGATCTTCTTTGACAAAGTAATGTGCTTGGGCGGATGAAGGGAATGCTGTGGATATAGTGTATCTGGACTTCAGCAAGGCTTTTGACAAGGTCCACAGTCTCATAAACGAATTGGAGGAACACGGGCTAGATAAAACTACTACAAGGTGGATAGGTAACTGGCTTCATAGCCTCAAGCAAATAGTAATTATTAATGGGTCCATATCTGAATGGCAGGAGGTTTTGAGTGGAGTCTTGCAGGAGTCTGTCCTCTGCCTGGTACTGTTCAGCTCATTCACAAATGATTTGGATGTTGGCATAGCAAGTTTCTTGAGCAAGCTTGTGAATGACACTGAATTGGGAAGGATTGTGAACATGTTGGAGGATGCAAGTGCAGCTCGTAAGGGTCTCAACAGGTTGGAAAGTGGAGCTAGAGCTAACAGGAAGAAGTTCAGTGTGAACAAATGCCAGGTGCTGCACCTTAGGAGGTGGAATCAAAAACACCAGATACAAAATAGGAGACATCTAGTTGGATGGTGGCTTTATGGAAAAGGACTTGGGAGTCTTGTTAAATCACAGACTGAATATAAGTCTTGTGCAGCTGTATTATACTACAAAGGTGAATGCAATTTTGGGTAGCATCAATAGAAGCATTAGGTACAAGACATGGGAGGTGATAGTGCCTCTCGACTCTGGACTGGTTAGGCCTCATCTGGAGTACTGTGTGCAGTTCTGGGTTCCACATTTTAAAAAGGATGTGGAGAAGTGAGAGAGGGTCCAGAGGCGGGCACCAGAGATGATCGAGGGCTTGGAAGATAAGTCATATGAGGAGATGCTGAAGGAGCTCAGCTTGTGGAAAAGGCACGTAAGAGGGGCGTGATAGTAGTCTTCAAACACTTGAAGGGCTGTGATAAAGAAGAGGGAAAGCACGTTTTCTCTCTTGCTGTAGGGAGGAGGATGCAAACCAATGGCTTGAAGTTACAGCAAGAAGTTTAGATTGGATGTCTGGAAAAACTTCTTTGCTGTTAGAAGAGCGAGGCAGTGGAATAGACTGCCTCAGGAAGTTTTGGACTCTCCATCACTGGAGGTATTCAAGAAGATGCTAAGAGGTTGGACAGCCATTAGTTGGGTTGATCTAAGTGTAGTTATACCTATTTTCTACCCTGGGTATAAAATAGTCCCATACTTCTGGACTTTGCTGATTGCTCCCACCCTATCACCTTTTTCTGCTATACATATCAGGGTGTTTTTAAACCACCCCAGAGGCTTGGATGTTGGCTACAGCTAAGGCTGGGAACTTCTGTTGGGGTGTGCCGATTCTCCTGCCAGGAGCAAATCTGGAAGTTCCTGGCTAGAGGGTCTTTCTTGCCCTTCAGCTTAGGGTCAGACCATTTGCCATATCTGGGGTCAGGAAGGAATTTTACCCCGTGGTCAGATTGGTATGGACTGTAGGGGTTTTGCCTTCCTTTGTACCAGGGAGCATGGCCCTGTACGCCAGGACCTCTTGAGCAGACCTCTTGACCTATTAGCGACATTTTACAGAAGCAGGACACTGGCTGCCATGGTTCCCTTGCTTTACTTGTGGCAGGTTAGGGTCTTAGGTCTGTGTTGTGTCGAGGCTGAGGATAGTCTTGTGCAGAGTTTTTAAATTATAGTTGCAGGGGTTAGACTAGATGACCTCCCTTCCAGCCCTACTTCTTAATGACTGACTTTTTTTGCTTTATGTACTCCAAACAAAACTATCGAATTAGGTCAGTCACAGCTTCCAGTCTTACTTTCTAATATTGAGCTGTTAAGTGTGTATTGGCTTGGTTTTCCATTTTACTTCAGTAGTGCAAAAAATGAAAGAACTATTCCATGCATAGCCAAATTCAAGAGTACAACTAGAGATCAAAACCAGATAAGCTCTCAGAACATATAATGCTTTAAAAAATGTGTGGTAAATTCATAATTAAACAATATTAAAGAGTGTGCAGAAAAGGAGAGCTTATATATGTATAAGTAGATCTGTAGACTGACCAGTGAAGTTGTGAGGAAAGTGCTCTTATTAGGATAATAAGAGGATTTTCAGTTGGCATGGATAATAGGGCTTGCACCTTTCTTATTCAAAGTTAACTGTAAAAGCCTTGAACAGCAATGGTTGTTCAAGTTTTTGTCCAAAAACTTTATATATCCGCATTTTTTTAATTAAGTGAAACCTTGCCTATAATCAAAATACCTAGAAGAAGAACTCTAGTTTTGTCTCTGTGAAACTCTTGCGATAGATTTATTGCCGGTGTTAGCTTTGGAAAGGAAGTTCAAGGGACTTTCTCTACAAGATGGGCCATGTTAACTTCAAAGCTTTAGGGATCTTAGTTCCCAGAAAACCTCTCTAGACTCTTTATGTTCCAGGACCATCAGGGTGCTTGAGTGATCCTGCATTTGTTTTCTCTCAGTTGATTTTCAGAAGCTTTGCTTTGACACGTTGCACACAGTTGCATCCAGTGTTTTGAGATTTTGGATGGTAAAAAAAATGGGTCTTACCATCTGTCATTAGAAGTAGATTTGGCAGGTTTGGACTGTTGTCTGTATGACCCAGTAAGGCCCAAAGAGTCCAGCATGGTTCTGATTCTCTTCCTGATCTGGGGGTAGTTCGACTTTAGTAATCGCTGCTTGGCCTCTTGAAGGCTCAGATCAAGTGTAGTTGGCAGCAGGCACTTCTGATTCAGGGCTGGTTTTAAAGCGTGTCAGTGTGCTTATGTTTTATGTGAAGCTTGATTTTATTTTATTATATTTATTTTTGTGGACACTATTTCAGCAACTTTAAAACCACGATCCTTTGTTTTCACCTCTGGAAAAAAGATTGCACTTTATAGAAACAGATGTGTTAGTAGTTGCTAAGATGTGCTAAATGGACTAACATCCAGTAAGTTGCTAGTGAGACTTATAATTAAGGAAAGTTTTTTTTCAGATCTAGCCACTTGTGTATGTATAAAATTCATTGGTATACATCTTTTTAAGTATTACATTATATATTTAGGACTGAATCTATGATGTACAAATAAGAGCTGATATCTATTCAAAAAGCAAGTTTTTATAACATTTCCTTTATATGTTATCCGTGAAGTATGTTTTTGAAACATCTTGTTTATTTCCAGGAATCCGAGGGGTTTAATGAGAAGTTGTTGTTGAAACAAAAAATGAACTTGCTGTCTCAGATGTCCACTACTCCAATAGATTGCTTCTTCAAGGTGAACAATTTTCACGGGATAACTTTGCATGCATATACATCTGTGTGTATTTGTTACATGGACATGCTTCTGTCATAGAGATACTATTTTCTAAAATATAATACGCGAGAACTGTCCAACTTCTAAGCCCCTCAGAGGCTTAGAAGCTGGAGTGTCACACCAGTGAGGGCTGCATGCTGCATGGACTGTACCAGGTGAGCTACAGGCTTTTGGGCCACATGGATGCTCCCCCACATACCTGCAAAGGAACCTTACACCACCGCTACTCCATGGGGTTATAATCTGTACCCTGTGCTCAACCTGGACTCGCTGTATGCTTCTTACAGTGCACCTTACTGGTGGTGCAGCCAGAACAATTGGGAGTGGCAACTGGGTGAAAGCCTGGGAGCTGCATGTTGACCCCTAGCAGGCCACATGTGGCCTATGGGACAGTCCCTGTAACATACTAATTGTTTTATAATGCTGCTTATATGGCCCTCTGGAAGTCAAAGTACATCAAACTACAAAAATGTGTTTGAGCAATCAGTCCAATGTACTTCTGTGCCAAAAACTTCTAATCTGAGAATGTGGTTTTACTAATAGTAGCATAGGTTCTAGAGATGTAGAAATGCAGAGACAAAATAGTACCATTTAGAGATGCACTGAGAGAGAGAGATTATGCCAGCAGCTGTTTGCTTATCAAAGCTTTGAGACTTAAAATTAAGATGGTTTTCTGAAAAAATCTGAAGTTCAGTCACCTTGCAGCTCCTCAATATTATACATTTCTTTATCTAATTATAATTTTTTTACTGTGCAAAGGCACAAAGCAGAGCTACTAATTATATGCATTTGGAGTTGCAGCTAGACACTTTTTTAGTAATTTTACAGTAAAGTATCTATACAGAGAGGCAGTATCAATTTTGTGACTGAGTCTGAAAGAAAGCAGGAACATTTGTTTAAATTTTTTATGGAAAGCAAAGCAAATCAGGATCAAAACTAATTGCTCTTCATACCAGATATTGGTTTGGAAGTTGCATGCCACAGCACTGTTCAGCTTTGCACCAATGCTTTCTCATGCTTGCAGAGTGGTCTTTCATGATTGGTTGCTTTGATATATGACATGGTGGTTTTAAAGCTTTCTTAGACCAGTTTGTTCTGTTTTCCCCCTTGGCTTTTTGCAGCACATTGCTTCAGGTAACCAGGAAGAAGTGGAGCGATTATTAAGTCAAGGCGACAGTGATAACGACACTGTACAGAAAATGTGCCACCCACTCTGTTTCTGTGACAAATGTGAGAAGCTAGTTTCTGGGTAAGGGCACTCTATCTCCATACAAAAAGCTTTTCGATATCTTTGTTCTAGGATTTGCCTTGAGAATCCCTTGAGGGTAATGCTGACAGGTGCAGTGCTTATTTTGGAAAATTCTTCTGATGGAAGAGCATGTTTATTTTAGGATTTGATTATGAGCTATGCATTTATGTGAGTTGAGAGAAAATACTAGGCGTGCACTGATAGAGATTTTGGGGGCCGATGCTGATAGCCAACTTCTAAGGAGGCATATCAGCGGATATCAATCCGATTTCCAATATGCAGCCCAGCAGCTTGAAGAGTAGTGTACGGCTGGTAAGTCTGCTGTGGTGGAAGGGGAGGAGGAAGAGAAGGGATATAGGGGAGAGGGGGTGCAGAATGAGGCCTCTGTGGTGAGGGAGGGAGTGGGGCTGAGGCAGGGGCTGGGTGCAGGATGGAGTTGTGGCTTGTCCAGGGGACTTGGGGAGGAGGAGTGGCTTCTGCTTTTGCACACCCAGTGAGGCCATGGGGGGTGGGGGTGGTGCCCATGGGCCTGTGCGGGGCAGGGTGGGCTGTAGCTGTGGGCTGGGGCCATGGCTGTGCCAGGCTCTTCCTGATAGGCGCTGGGCTGGGCTGGGCTGGGCTGGGCTCAGGGTGGGTGGTGGTGGTCCTGGGAGTAGGTCCGTGGGGGGGCTGCAGCCACCTGAAAATTTGCCGGAGCCCCCTCCCAGCACAGCCACCACTGGGATGAGCCTGGCGCGGTCCTGGCCCCAGCCCACAGTGGTAGCCCGCCTTGCCCCATGCAGATCTAGGGGCACCTCCCCCCCCACACACCTTCCCAGGGTGCAAGCAGCAGTGGGAGCCACCCTCCATCCCCCCTGTATGAGCCACACCTCTGTCCTGCGCCCAGCCACGCCCCGGCTGGGCAGCACCTGCCCCAGCACCAACCTCACTCCTTCCCTTACCGTGGGGGCCTTGATCTGGCCCACCCCTGCTCAGTGTCCCTTCTCTCCCCCTCCCCTTCAACCACAACAGATTTACCAGCTGGACACAGCTCTCCATGGTGCCCGGCTATGCTTTTTGCTGCCTATGTGTTGTGCTGCGGTTGCATACATGCACGGGGCATTTATCAGCGATGTAATTGGCCACGTCAGGCTGATTTTCTGATGCAGTCAATTTTCTTTATATTGGTGCTGATCTGATATCAGAATGATGTATTGGTGCACCTCTAGAAAACTTGTCTCAGAATTACTCAAGAACTTGAATAGGAAAGTACAGTTAAATCTCTGTTATCCAGCATCCCCTGGGAATGGGGGATGCCAGTTAACAAAATATGCCAGTTAATTGAATGACCCTGGCCATTGCTTCTCCTGCCGTGTCTGGGGTGTCCCTCTGCCCCTCCCGCAGCATCGCTGCCCATGCTGTGGGCCCCGCGGGACAGGGAGGCAGGTCCTGCACAGCCCCATGCAGCCTGTTATGCCTCTGGACCGTGGGGGCTCGGCAGCACAGGCTGCTTTGTGCCGGGCCATGGGACTTGGAGAAACCGGTGGGCACTTCCAGTTTCACTTTATCTTACAAGCCGGCATCCCAGTTAGTGGAGCATGCCAGCTTGTAAGATGCCAGATAGCGCAGCTTTTACTGTAACAAAAAGCCTGGAGTTCAGAAAACTTAGAGAAGGATGCAGTATGCCCTCCTTTGGACATGTTTGGACTTGTCACAAACCTGTCTTGTATTTTTCATCCAAAAGAATAGATATCTATTTTTTTTTTTTTTTTTGCTGATCAAGAAACAACTAGAATAATCATTATTAACGAGGAATGGTAGATGACAAAAAGTATGAAACCTGTTTTACTCCACATGCACACAAACATTTTGTCCAGTACCTGTTGTGTGTTAACTTCAAGTTTTCGAAAACTATCTTGTTTTATAGGAAGTTGAATGACCCTTCCATTGTCACTCCATTTTCCAGAGATGACCGGGGATACACACCACTTCATATAGCTGCTATTTACGGTAAATGTTGCCATCTTGCATAACACTTTCCTTTGTGGGACAGAGAAACAGGAATCCTGGCTGAAGCCTTGTTGTTGCTTATTTGCTTTTGCCTTGGCTGTCACAATGGCTTTTTTCCAGGCAGCCAGGTAGGTTACCTAGTATCATTATGTTCTGTTAATTAATTGACAGGGTGTGAAGCAAGTCTTTCTGCATCCTGTTCTTTACATCAGCAGCTATACCATCCTGCCTCTTTGAATATAGGTCATGGTACTGACCTCAGAATTGTAAGCAGATACATTAATCTACTCAGCAGGTTTTCTAATCTGCTCTTCTTTCTTTGTGTTGCCCTTGACTTCCATGTTGCATGTAGCAGGGGCAGAGTACTTTGTGCAACATCAATTTACTTTTTATTCCTTTCTCACCTTCAGGATAGAGATAAAGTTTGCAACTGAAGACCCTCTTACTGTAACCTTGACTCATTTGCATTAAATTGAAATTATCCATTCTAAAGAGCAAATGTCAAGAAAGTGAATATGCAGTGGACACAGTAATGCATAATAGGATTGGAAGTTCACATTTTAATTTTGAAGGTTAACTTTTGTCTTGTGAAGATGTTTGCTTCCAAGTTTTTAATCACCATATATTTTCCATAGGGCAAGCATCATTAGTTGACTTACTAGTTTCCAAAGGAGCTGTGGTCAACGCTATGGATTACCATGGTTCAACACCACTTCATCTTGCCTGCCAGAAAGGATATCAAAACATTACTGTAAGCATGTAAAGATGTAATCTAACTGTTTTAAAAATATATGAAATAGAACTAAAAACAAATAATCCATGATAACATGTGCCTCTAACTGTTGTTGGTTTATTCATACCATTGTTCAAAAATGCTAAGGCTTGTTGTAATAACTGTGTGCTGTCACAGTTGAGGATTTTGTTCAGTATTTTAATTAAACAATTGAGCACTTTAAAAAAAATATGAAATTCTGGAGCTATAATCCAGATGTTAACGTTTTTCTGGGCAGCAAAGCTTTGTTGGTTTCTGTCTGTCCCAGTTGTTCACTGTACATGCATGATCTTTCAATACTTTTTTCATACAGGTGTCTAATATACAGTACAGGCTGATAGAACAGTGGAGTCTGCTCTGCATTGATTCTGAAAAGCTGTTGTAATCACTTAATTCAACCTACTGTCTTTACCTGTATACATTTATACCCAGAAAGAATATTGTGTAACTTTCTGTGTTATCTGTGCTTCAGTTTCTCACTACAGTGTGTGATTTAAAGTCTGTTTTCAGCCACAACTCTGAATTTTTTAAACAGTGTGTGACAAGAAGCTTTCATTTGGTTCAGGGGCTAAGAAAAAATAGAGTAATAAAGCCAAAGGCAGTTATCATTAGTTACTTTTTTAAAGCAGAAAAGATGTAGCTCTGTTTTACTAAATTTGTTCATTATCTTAGAAACCTAAAGGGGACTACAACAGTAGTAGTTATTGGTCCTTTAATTTTTGGTTACTTAAATGTATACATTTTCTCTCTTAAGCTTCTCTTGTTGCACTATAAGGCAAGTACAGATGTTCAAGACAATAACGGCAATACACCACTTCATTTAGCCTGCACTTATGGTCATGAGGATGTAAGTATTTTTTTTATTACAAACTAAATGGATGTTCTAATAGGGTTATGGCATGTAATTAAATTATGATACCTATTTGTATAAAATCTATTGATTTAAAAAGGCAACTTATTTCACATTATAAACTAGGAGACTATTGGTCCTAGAAACTATCAGTCCATGGTAGTTTCTTTAGTGTTGGTGCCCATTAGAATTGGGGGTGGTGATTTTAACAACAAAGCCTATTTGTTTGAGCCTTTTATATTTATTTATGTATTGTGGGGCTTTTTGTTTAATGACATTGGGCCATAAAAGCCTATCCCATAGAGAATGGATTACAGGAGCTGCAGTAAAACAGGCATAAAACAGGGGTTGCACATGTTGTGTAGACTAAGAATCAGAGCAAGAGTTCACTGGTGGCTTTCTTTTTCCTTTCCAGTGTGTCAAGGCTTTAGTCTACTATGATGTACACTCCTGTAAATTAGATATTGGTAATGAAAAAGGAGATACTCCCCTCCACATAGCAGCTCGCTGGGGCTATCAAGGCATCATAGAAGTGCTGCTGCAGAATGGAGCCAACCCAAATATTCAAAACCGGATGAAAGAAACTTCTCTCCAGTGTGCACTGAATTCCAAGGTATGCTTCCCTATCTGCTAGCTGGAGCTTTTAAAATGCATTTGCATAGTGGGTAGCTGTATTTCATGCTTAATTGTTAATGAGATTTGTGGCTTGGTACTTGGGGGGAAAAAAACAACAAAAAAACCCCTTTACCATTAAAAGAAGGAAAGTTGGTTTTTACATTGCAAGTGAGTTGGCAGTCTGTCTTTTAATACAGCGCATAAATATTGTAGATTGGTGCTCTTGCTAATATGAAGTTATCAAGTAGTTTGTTTTGGGCATTATATTTATGGCATGTCTTTAATTTTTATGCAGATTTTATCATTGATGGAATTAAACTATCTAACATTTGAAAGGGGACAAACTGCTTCTGAGGTAACAAACAGAATGAGCCACTGGTCTTCTTTTTTGCATACTTTTTTAGCAGTTTACATTATTAGATTAAACCTTCCTGCTTGCTTTGTTTTTATGGACTGATTTAAAGTCACCAGTTAGGTCTCCTCGGTGTTCAGTGGACATCATTAGCAGAGAGTCATCTATCTCAAGTTTGTCATCGCCAAGTGCAGATACAAGACAAGAAGAAATTAAAAATAATTACAAAGAGGTAAGAGTAGTAAAAGTTTAGCATTTAGTAATGCAAAGGTACATGTTTTGTGCAGTGTCATTTTAAACTGCTTCCTCAAATATGGTTGCCTGGGACAGCAAAGTAACAGCAAGCAGCAAGAATAGACAAGTCCCTATTAATAAATGAAGGGACAGATTCAGGAACAGATGGTGTTAAATTACATTTTCCCCTTCCGTTTTTCTTTTTGTGTCAGAAAAGTGCTCTTTGGTTTTGCCATTCTGTGTATGAATATGCCCAACTGTTGTTTTCTGCCATGTGTATGGAAGTCCATTCTTCTAGATTACTAGGTCTTCCCTAATGATGGCTGATGTCTTGGAGCCTTCAATCTGATTTATTTTTAGAGATCAGAATAAGCATTTCATAGAGAAACTATTCTTCATATGTCCATCTGGCCCTCTGCACCTGAGAAGATGAATCCCAGCTCTTTTCTATTTAAATGCATGGTAGCTTTCAAACTCTGAAGATGATCCAGTGCGGGGGTGGGAAAAATTTCATTGTCCTTAGTTCTTTGCTGAGCATCAGGAATTAGAGAAGATTCTTTAGACACTAAAATCTTTTTAGGGCTGTTTAAAAAGTGGGAATATTTTTGTGCACAGGAGCAACAAGAGTAGAACTTCCCTTTGGATGGGAGGAGGTTGCCTATGGAGGCAGGACGTGTCCATGGATGTACACACATGTGTACACAGGCAGCATAATAGCTGCTATGGCAGGAAGTAGAAAGCAGAGGAGCAGCTTGGTCAGGGAGCAGATAGCTGACCAGCAGATTGGGTAAAGAAAAGGGATTGGAGTGGCATTTGGGGAGGGTGTAGAGCTAACTCATGGCCCACCTGCCAAGAAGGTTGGCCCCCACTGTACTATATATAAATATATGTATGTATGTGTCTGTGTGTTTGTTATATGTAATGTGCATGGGGTGTGTATGTATATATGTGTGTGTATGTACATATACATATACATGAAATGCATCCTCTCCTGATTTATGCATGTCTAATACAACTTTGAATTTAAGATGACACCCCACCCCCCAGTAATTAGATTCTATACAGGGAAAATATATACATTTATTTTAGTTTTCCCTGTATAGAATCTAATTACAGTGATATTAAATTTGACCCCCACATGACTACACCCTAGCACTTCTCCCCTTGGTATTATGCCCTTGCTGCCTGGCCCCCTCACCTGGCCCTCTCCTGCTGCTTGCCCCTGCACCACCTTGTCTGCTGCACCTTATGCATTGACCTTGTCCAGCTCTAGTCTACCCAAAATGACCTGTCTGACCAGGTCACTCTGAGCTTCCCATTTCTCTTTCCTTCACTTGCACATCAAGTCTGTTCTTGTCATTATCCTCTCAAATCCTGCTTCTTGTTGCTGTGTCTTTATTTGTTTCTCCTATTCCTATGTTCGTTCCAACCCAGGCTTCTCAATACTTTTGTTTCCTTCCACATACTGAAGTAAACCTTTGATTTGTTCTAATCTATTCTCAAAACACGTATCCTAGGAAGCTCTTAGGCAAAAACATGAAAGCATCAAGTACATCTAGGAAAGGGTAATTCACAGTGTGGTGGTATCAGTGTTGTCTGAGTTTAAAGTGTGCGTGTATGTGTGTCTGAGCAAGCACACTCTTCTGCATTTAATTAGCACTAAGATCCTTGGTGCAGGGACTACATCTCTGTTTGTACAGAGCAAAGCACAGTAACAATGCTTCATAAATAAGGCATTATTCACAAAAATGATCACCTAATAGCAGATTGAGGATTTGATTCTCCTTAAAGAGACAAATTAATCATTCCCTGAATATTGAGTCTGTAATGTAGTTGAAACCACAGGAAAGATTATTAACAGCTTATACTTAGATCCTTGGGGTTGTGACCTCTTTCTGTAATCCAATATTATCTCATTATCACTTGCCAAGTTTCACCTAGGCTTATTGCTCTTATTCTTACCAATCAAGAAAACAAGGGTCTAATCCTGCAGCTTCTCCATGTGGGGAGGTGCCTCTGGAGTTCAGGTGAGACTGGAAACTAGCAGGAGGAGCTCTCTGGATATTACATGGTCTAAGGAGAAGTCATACAGTTTTTATTAATCCACACTTCTGGCTGTTGAATAGCTGACAATCCAGTAATTCAGTACAAAGAGATCTCTTTGGTATTGTATGCTAGTGACTTGGCTGTGGCATCTTTGTACTTTGGAAAAGAAAGATTAGTAAAGGGAGAGGCTAATACATTTGTAAGTGGCTCTTGAGATTAATTGCAATTTGCAAAATCATTACAACTTTCATTAATGAATCCTGAAAATGCCACACAACAAATGCTAATACTCCTTCAACTGAGGGGTACTATGGAAGCATAAGAATCAACACGCTTTAACAGAGGGACACTAGAGAGCTGTATGTCATTTCCCATTACTGTAAGGCATTTTTCATACAGTCATAACATCTGACTGGCAGTTATCATGATCTGATTTAGCTTCTTAGGTAGAGTTGGGCCCAGATTTAATGGGAAAGTAAACGAAGTAAAATTTACAGATCCCCATCCAGCTCACCATCCACCCTACTGCCTAGGTCCTGCATATCCCAGATGTCCAATTTTATGGTAAAATCCCCTCAATTGTTTTATGAGGCTTGTCAGCTTTGGTGATATCATCCACTATCACTCTGTATGCAGTGCAGAGTACTAAAATAATGAAGACAAAGCAGGAGCAAAAGATGCAGTAAAGCTTTTCTGCATTATACAAAACTCCTAGCTTATGGTATTAGGTAATATGTTGGCAAAATGCCTGATTCCTGCCTACACTGGGTTTCACTCTTGCTACACATGGAGTTGCAATGATGTGGGATTGTAACTGCAAAATTTTCTAGCGTAGCTGGAGCTTTTAGGAATTTAAGGTGAACTATTACCAATAGCCACACATGGGATTACAGATGGTATTCTGGAAGGGGTGGTGTGGAAACTTCTTCCAATCACTAGCTCTTTCTAGTGCTTTTCTGTAAAGATTCTATCATTTATTCTACTACCCCAATGGCAACATCTCACTGGTGGAGGTAAAAGAAACATTCTGTAAGTACGGGTCTAATTCATATTATTGTGGGGTTTTTTTATCAATTTACTTACATTAAGTAGTTAGGAAGTTTATGCCCGAGTCAAAGGTTTGCTATAAGTGTTTCATAATATATGTAGTAATTATACTTGTGTGTATTTGTACATGTTATTAATTTAAAACCAGTTTTTGTTCTGCCAACTTTTGCAACTCCAGAACTGGAATGCTATGCTAGGGTGTGAGACTCAGAAAGGAACAAATTGACTAGTCTACATTTTGTTATGAAGCTGTTCGTAATACAAGGGAGAAAAGCGTTAAGAAAAAAAAAAGACATTTAACACTGGTGGAAGTTCTGTAATAGTCAAAATTAAACTAAATTATAATAGAAGGTAACGTTCATAATGTAGGTAAAGAGATTTTATTTGTAGTGATTGATGTGGTAGCACTGGGAGGGGTCGAGCAGGCTGTGGCAAAGTTTTGAGTGCCTGCAGCTCCCCCACACCCTCCTGGCGCTACCCTGGGCCCAGTCTGCTTTGCCTCGCCCCACGTGCAGATCCGGGGGCGTGTGACCCCCGGATGAGCCACTCATGGCTCCATCCTGCACCTGCCCAGGTTCCTGCAGTGCCAGCCCCTGCCCCACTCCCTCACTTGCCCATCCTCATGAAAAGCGCAGATCGAGGCCCCAGTGGTGAGGGTGGAAGCATGGGACACAGGCAGGAGCAGGGAGTGGGGGATAAGTGGAGGCCTGGGGAGCATGTGATATTAGATATTATTAATATCTATCATTGTGGTAGATATTAATAAAGCACACCTGGGCTGTCTTTGGGGGGAGCAGTGGTTATTTTTTAAAATTCTGAATGGTAGCTTATGATCAAAATGTAGTTCCTGGTTTTTAGCTTCTATATCTATAGATTAGTGTTTTATAACAGTTATGTTAAGATTAACATTGTCTAATTACAGGTCTCAAAGTCTAAAATGTTCAAAAATGGAATTTGCTTATTTTAATTGATATCTACCATGATGTCAATAAAAGGTATGAGAAAACAGCATTATAGTGACACCTGCAAAAGCATGTTATAAATTTTATGCTGACCCTATGTTAGCAAATTTTGATAGTGATACTGGTTTTTAAACAAAGCTGTTTTGGCATCAGATACTACTACTCCTCCTGCTTTCCAGAGGGCACTACGATCTAGTAGGGATCACAGAGACCTGGTGGGACTCTTCTCATGACTGCAGTGTAGCCATAAAGGGCTACGTCCTTCACAGAAGGAATCGAGTAGGGAAAAGAGGTGGGGGTGTTGCCCTCTATGTGAAGCAGCAGTACATCTTCCTACAGGCCTATGTTGGCCCCAAAGAAGAACAGCTTGAAACCCTCTGGGTCAAGCTCTGGGGGAGGCATGGTGAGACAGACCTGACTTTAGGTGTATACTACAGGCCGCCTAACCAAGGGAAGGAACTTGATCCAGCATTCGCCTGTGAACTAACAGAGGTTGCGTGTGCATGGGACATGGTTGTCATGGGTGACTACAACTACCCAGACATCTCCTGGGAGGAGTGCTTGGCCATCTTGGATCAATCATGATCCTTCTTGACCAGCACTGAAGAGCTTTTTTGTCTCGGGAGGTGCACAGGCCAACTAGAGGCAATGCAGTTCTTGACCTGGTGCTGGCCAAAGGGGATGACCTGGTGACCAACTTAAACATAGGGGGCAGCCTAGGCAATAGTGACCATGAAATCATTACGTTCGTAGTCCGTTGCAAGGCTGACAAAACAGATACCAAGCTCAAAGTCTTAGACTTTAAACGCACAAATTTTAATAAGCTCAGGTCACTAGTAGAGAATGCCCTGAGAGACCAAGGACCACAGGTAAAGGGAGCATGAGAAGAATGGTCATTCCTTATGGATACAGTCCTTAAGGCTCAAAGAAAATCCATTCCCTTATGGAGAAAAAGTAGCAGAAGGGTCAAAAAAGCCTCTTGGCTAAGCAGGGAAGTTGCAGCCCCCCTACAGAAAAAGAAAGAGGCATACAAGCAATGGAAGCTTGGGACAACCTCTAGGGAAGACTACTTGACTATGGCCTGCACTTGTAGAAAACAGATTAGGCAAGCTAAGGCAGAAACTGAACTAAAACTAGCTACAAGAATCCTGCCTTAGCCAAATAGGGAGTAAAGGAAAACTAATGGGAGTGTAGGGCTGCTGCTCAGTTCTTCAGGATACCTGGTCACTACCACTCAGAAAAAAATGGAACTCCTAAATGACTATTTTGCTTTGGTCTTTCACGAGACCAAGTGGAACAACATGTCAGGTAGGGCACAGAACGAGCAGGGCAGGATTGACACCATTCCCACCATTGTCATAGAACTGCTGTATGATCAAGTAAAGTAATTAGACTTATATAAATCAGCAGAACCAGATGAACTCCACCCAAGAGTGCTGCAAGAGTTGGCTGAAGTAATCACAGAGCCCCTGGCAAAGGTCTTTAAAAAATCATGGGCTTCTGGAGAAATCTTAGAGGACTGGAAGAGAGCCAGTGCCCATCTTCAAGACGGGGAAGCGTGAAGACCCAGGAAACTACAGGCCAATTAGCTTAACTTCTATTCCAGGGAAAATCCTAGAAATGTTAATCAAAGAGGCTGTATTTGACAAACTTGCAGAAGGCATGATATTGAATGACAGCCAGCATGGCTTTGTCGTGGGCAGGTCTTGTCTGACCAACCTCATTTCTTTCCATGATCAGGTGACTTGTCACCTGGATGAGAGAGAAGCGGTTGACATTGCATACCTTGACTTCCAGAAGGCCTTTGACCTGGTATCCCATGAAGTACTGATCAGAAAACTGGAAGATATCGGGCTTAACTGTGGGACTGTCAAGAGGGTGTGAAACTGGTTACAAGGTAGAACGCAGAGAGTCCAAATGAGTGGATCGATGTCGTTCTAGCAAGATGTGGGCAGCGGCATACCCCAGAGGTTGGTACTTGGCCTAGTGCTGTTCAATAGCTTCATCAACGACCTGGGTGAAGAGATGAAAAACCCATTGGCCAAGTTTGCAGACAACACCAAGATATGGGGTTGTGCGGACATGCCTGCAGATAGGCTGCAGATACAGGCAGACCTAGACAGGCTGGCATGTTGGGCAGAATGGAACCAGATGAAGTTCAACATAGAGAAATGAGAAGCGCTACATCTGGGAAGGAAGAACCCCCAGCACACCTACAGGCCGGGCATCACTAACCTGACCAGCATTACAAATGAAAGAGATCTGGGGGTAACAACAGACCCCAGCATGAATATGAGCCAGCAGTGCAATGCAGTAGCCACTAGGGCCAATAAAACTCTAGCGTGCATCAATTGATGCATCTCCAGTAAATCCAAAGAAGTGATTCTCCTGCTTTACTCAACATTGGTGCGGCTGCAGCTGGGGTATTGCATCCAGTTCTGGGCACCGCACTTCAGCAAGGATGTGGTAAAGCTCAAGAGGGTCCAGAGAAGGGCCATCCACATGATCAGGGACTTGCATGGCAAGCCATATGAGGAGAGGCTGACAGATCTCAGACTCTTCAGCCTAAAGGAAAGAAGGCTGAGAGGGGACCTGCTTGCAGCTTACAGCTATATCAGAGGTGTACATCAGGGGCTTGGTGAACAACTGTTCACTAGGGTGCCCTGGGGGAAAACTAGAAACAACGGTCACAAACTCCTGGAAGATAGTTTCAGGTTGAACATTAGGAAAAACTTCTTTACAGCTAGGGTGTCTAGACTATGGAACAGAGGTGGTGCAGACACCTATCCTAGAGGTCTTCAAGAGAAGAGTGGACTGTCACCTGGCTGAGGTCATCTGACCCCAGATGTCTTTCCTGCTCATGCAGGGGGCTGGAGCCGATGATCCCTCTGGGTCCCTTCCAGCCCTATGATTTTACTACTTATCTGCTTGGTTGTTTTGGCAGCAACTGTTAGCCTACCAAGATAACAGCATCCCCCAAACAGTAGAGGCCTTCATAACTTAAATAGTTTGGGGTTTTTTTGGTTTTAGTGCTGGATCCTAAACAAAGTTGTAAACACAATAGTTGGTGAATCTGAACAGTGATTTGGTATATCATAAGTGAATAAGGTTTTTCCTTTAAAACTTTATCTGTAAATCTGAAATAGGCTACCTGTAATCTTGTAGCATCAGATTAGGAGAAAGTACAGTACAGTGGGTTTTCAGACAGAACAGTTTTATACCAATATTACCAAAACCAACTACAATTCCATTTTTCTTTATACCTAGGTAGACAAACTCTTAAGAGCAGTTGCTGATGGAGATCTGGAAATGGTAAGTCTAGAATGACTTGATGCATCTGTTTTTTCCCATCTGTTTTTTTTTTTAAATTGAGGAAGCTTTTTATACAAAACATTGAATTAGAGAATCAGTGTCTTTTCTTTCTAAAAAATAGTTAAGTCCAGTGGTGCTACTGTGAATATTCACTCAATGTTTCAAGAATACACACCTAACAATATTATGAAGGGTCAGTATTTTGATGAGTCTGTGGTTTGCTGTAGTAGAGGGAGTACTTTTAGATGAGAGCAAATACATTGCCAATTATAGGAGAAAACACTGAATTTAATCTTTTAAGCATGCTTCTTTAACTCAATGATTTAAGATGCTTTAGCTTTATCATTTTTATTTAGTGTATTCACGATTTTAAAATAAAACGAACTCCATGTTCCCCATGCCTAGTTCCTCTAGAACAGAGTTCCTCAAGGTACTTGGTAGGTAGCCTCTTGCTAAGAGCAGACCTTGCTCATGACTTCCTCCTGCTCAAAAACACAGTTCAGAATATTTTAGAAATGGTGTCAATCCAGTACAGTCCTGTTCTCCATCACCAGCATATCATGTGGTCTCTGGACTTCATTTATTCACTACTTGTAAAACTAGATATTAGTGATGTCAAAAAGAAACAAAGTGTCTGAATCTGCCTGGTGCTTCATTAACTGTTTTATTGACTTGTGTAACTGTGGATTTCAGTAGAATTATTTCATATTTTCTGCAGTATCAACAAAAGGAAAATGTGACCAAAGTCCTAGTTCATTTTTCTCCACTTCCTTTTCCTGTGGGTTTCTTGGATCCTTGTTCTCTTTCTGCTGCTGCCCCGAGTCATGGCTTTATCTCTGTTAATCTGGGTTTTGAAGCTCTTTGAGGATGTTGCATTCTAGGATAGGAAGTTTTTTTTTCTTTTCCAGCAGGTTCCTTTTTCTGCTTTTAATGAGTAACTTGTAACTTCATGAATTAAAGCTCACACTTTAAAAAGCATGCACATTACTCCAACTTGCACATGCAAGGAGCTCAGTCTTCATGCCTGATCACAATGTAGCTTCCTTCAGGACCAGCCTAGCCAAAACTGGACAATAATTGTCAGATTCAGGGTCTTGCTGTCGAATATTGACTTTTTTTTTTCACTAGTACTTGTCATTGGCAATCCTTCAATCTGAGGATCATCTGTAACACGACTCATTGAGAAATCTCGAGGTGACTTAAGAGTCCAGTCTCTGAGCCACAGATCTGTCTACAAAAATGAGAGGTCTTTCCACAGGGAAGAGTAGGCTGGGATTCCTCTCCTTTTCCTTCATCTGCTGTCTCTCCTTTGCTTTGAGGGCAAGACGGGATGCTGCTTGGTTGACATTGCAGTGCCCTTGGAGTTGGTTAACAGCCAGCTCCTCCCAGCTCTTGATATTATTGGTATCTGTTTTCTTGATGTAATTAGTGCTACCTGATACCTACTATATTAGAAGAGCCTAGATAGAGATGTGCAGCCATTTAGAATTGTAAGTAAACAAATATGTTTATATCGCAGATACTGAACCAGATCCTGTATTCTTTAATAAGGAAGACACTGCTGCCAAATTGGCCAGTAAACATTTAGGAAAACTTGGAGTCCTTTTGATTCCTATACTGATTTGGGTGCAAAAAGACTACAGAATTGGTCCCTGTGGCTGTCCATAAAAAAACAAAACAAAATGGAGGTGATCTGTTTTAAAAGCAGTGTCATATGTTCAAAATGTCTTAGCTGTGGAACAGTCAAAGGAATTTTCAGATCTTGCTAAGGACATGATGAGTTGATTAAATTTTGCTTATTTGGTTTATATGTTGCATCATACTGCACAGTAGTTATAAAAATATAAAATCAAAATGTTTCTTGGGCTCCAGATTGCATGCATGTCTTGTGCATTCTGCAGGACCTATTTACTTTGTGTGCATAGCATGTGTAACAATTATATCTGCACATATGCATTAAAATGGAACTGATGTTTTGACAATTGCTTGTTGTGATGGCATAAACAGTGAATGAAAAGTTAAGGTGACTTTAGATATCATTAATACAGATTAGACACGAGTTTGCAATTTGGGTATGTTTTGACTTTACACTTCATTTCCAATAAAGAGCTGGCTTCTGTAGTAATAGCAATGTCAATGTTTGTATCCTATAATTTGCATTACTTACTGTTTACCTTCTAGCTATTATTGCAGTTTCCTTGTTTCCATCTGAAACATTTTAAAATAACGGTACTTTTCTAAAGACATTTTACTGAAAAAATAGCAGGTGACACAAAAGCCTTTGAATCTTAAATTTGTAGGTATATGTGAGTTTTGAGGAAGTTTATTAAATTCATAAGACAAGATTGTGGAAGCCCTGTGTAAGAGTGTGGGGCAGGGTGTTGGCAACCTCTGACGTGCAGGCTGGATCCAGCCTTCATGATTAGGTCTGGCCTGGGAAGCTGAGCAGTTCGGTGGAAGGTTGATACTGCATGGGGGAGTGGAAAATGGCAATGGCAGCTGTCCGAAGCAGAGGTCTCCCTTCAGACCACATTCTGTTAAAGTGACCTGCTGGTCCTAAAGGATTGCCAGTCCCTCATGTAGGGTAGATTGGGTTCATGTGCAGACGGTACATGAGAATGTTTATTTGTTTCTGAAAATTTTGATAGGATAACATGTCAAACAGTATCAGCAGTAATATAGGTTGACAATGACATCATAAAACAGTCTGTATATAATAAAGTACTTATTACAGTTGATTCTCTAATCAGTTTGGTCTCAGTCAAAGGATAGGCATAAGTACCAGGTGACAGAAAAGGAGAGAACTATAGGAAAGGACTGTACAGTCACTTGTTAATTAAATCTTAAGATAGAGAAACTCGGCTTCAGTGATTGTCTTGAGTCAACCTCAGAAGTAAACTGGAAAAAAATATTTGCTTGTTTCTAGACCTGTATCTAATCCCCACTTCCTCCCAAAAGAGACTTCTTAAACCTCTGTCAGCCTGCTGCTTCATCTATAAAATGGAATAGAATGTTGTAGGGCTAGAAAACTATTAAAAAAATTGATTGCAATTAATTTTTTAACTGCACAACTAGTTGCAATTAATTGTGATTTAAATCACACAGCTGAAAACTCAAAAGGATGCAAAATTATGCAGGTACTCTGCATGGTGAGGAGTGTGAAGGTGTGGGGAGCTATGGGTGTGTGTGTGGGAGGGGGGGTTGGAGCCCAGGGAGGCGGGGTCCCTGCACATGCTGGCAGGATGCAGGGTACTGCGGGTTAAGAGTGAGGAGCAGGGCTGGTGGGGCTGTGGCTTGGGAGTGAGGGGCAGGGGCAGGCACAGGCATATCACTGCCCCACCATCATTATCCCCTTCCCACCCCTGTGTGTCCTCTTTTAAACAAAATATGGTAAGCACAGAAGAATCTAGCCTGGCAGCATGTAAAGCAGCACCCAGCAGTTAAGTCTGTGAAGGAGAAGGGGAAGGGGGGCAGATTGAGGCCCCCACAGTGAGCGAGGGAGTAGGGCAGGGGCTAGGGTAAATGGGCCCTGGGGCTGCGGTGGGTTGTGGGATGGAGCCACAGGCAGCTTGTCCAAGGGCATGGGGAGGGGGAGTGCAGCTCCCTGCCACTGTGTGCACCCCCAAGGCACCGTTGATGGCAACGGAGCAGAGCCTGGGTGCAGGCTCCAAAACCATATGCATGATTAACACGTTAAAAAAGTAAAGCAAGAACCAATTAATGTGTTAATCATGCATGTTAATGGTGATTAATTGACAACCCTGGAATATTTCTTTACCTTGAACTGTGGACCTCTTGAATCCTGTTTATTTCTAGATTTACATAGAATAAACATTATTGCCCTGTTTTACAGATGGGTAAACCAAAACATACAGATGTTGAGACCCATATTTCCAAATATGGCCCTGAATTTTCACTGACAATCTTTACATGGCAAAAGCTTGATTTCTTTTTGCATGGTGCTGAGCATGCTGCCTGTCCCAGTTATGTCAGCTGCATGTGTGGAAAAGCAACGTACAAAGCACAGGATTGGGATCCAGGAGACCTAGGTTCTTTTCTTAGCTCTGACTTGCTGGGTTACCTTGGACAAATGACTTCATCTTTGTACTTCAGTTTTCCTACCCATAAAATGGGGATAATGATAACTGTCTCCTTCATTAAGTACTTTAAGACTGAGGAACGAGAGGCACAATAATGAGCAAGGTACTTTGTTTTGTTATAGCTGCATGGTTGCTTAAGGCTGTGAAAAACTGGGTACCTGGCAATTGAGTTGTATACAATAGGAGTCAAAAAATGTTGGTCGCCATGTCTTTTCAAGAACGCATTGTTGTCTAGTGAACTGAAAACCAGAAGTCTGGCTCCAAATAATGGCTCAGACACTGGCTTGCTGTGCATCTGTGAGGCAATTGGATGACTTCCTTGACCTTCCTACAAGGAGGATATTTAACATTTTCCTGAATAGAAATGGATTTGGAAGACTTAACATGCAGGATATTACATGAATTTCCACAAGCAGTTTTTTTATTCCTTTTGCCAAAGCTTAATATGTATGAGAAAAATATTTGAGAAAGATTAAACAGGTACCTGCGATTTTAGCTGGAAAAACCTAGTTCCAACCTTGACTAACTGATACTCAATAATACAGAACACAAAGATGTTTCATCTCTTCATTCTGAAAATAAATGATTTCATTTTATTCCTTGTGGCTTCTTTTGCCTCTTTGCTTGAATGGAATTGGCGCATGTCCTCATGTCAAACCGTTTGTTATGAACAGACTTCTCTCGTTGGGTGGCAAAGGTTACAGCTGGGGTAGCTGTTAAACATGATTATTTGAAAGCCTTCCTCTTGTTGTTGACTAGCTGAGGTTTGTTTCCATAGGAACTGAAGCAGCAGTAGGGTCATTAGCTGTGTTGCAGATTTCCGTTGCAACTGCTCTCTCTGCATACAAGAACAGACCTTCAAGCCAATCTCGTGGAACCTAAAGATTAAATTTTTATGCTGTGGTTATTCAGGAAGCAAAGAAAACCATTTTTCCCCTCCATTGTAGCATCTGCATGACCTCAGAAAGGACATTGGTTTTGGGCTGTGGATAGATTCATTCATCCAGATTGCGTTTGCTTAGAGACTGGTCCATCAAGGAAATTTCTTATTTTGTAGATAAAATTGATTCCATTTTTGCAAGCTGGCTGTGTGTGTGGTGGCAGAGATTATTCTTGGGGAGGAGGTGAAGTTGGGATAAAATCTACACAGAAAAGACTTAGCTTTATATCCAGCATTGCTTTCTGAGGGACTGGCAAGGTTGGGAGTCTTTGTTTTAGCTTAAAGATCTAACCTTGTTCTTCTTTGCTGCTGAAAGCCAGTGGGGAAGTCCTGGATGCATTATTTATGGAAATTGCTAGGAGTGGTCTTGGAAGATGTATACCTTTGAAGTGCAGCTTTGGCTCAAAGACCACTGCATGAGATAATTATCCTGGATCTAATCTTCCCATTTTTAAAAGAAGATTACTGAGAAGGTTGGGGAGTGACAGCTCTCAGTATCTGCATGC